>NC_081415.1:416668756-416978756 GCF_030272615.1 Cryptomeria japonica | reverse complement strand
AGGGGTTGAGGCCCACCAAGATTCCAAGAGCATCAGAAAAGAAGGATCTATAAACCACATAGGCTCAAATTTAAATGATGATTTCCCAGGAGCCCTATCATCCAGAATAGACAACATGATGGGAAAATGATCAAATCCCGAATTGGGCAATACCATAGCAATAACACCCACATCTGAAGAGACCCACTTATCAAAAATCAAAAACCGATCAAGTCTTTCAAAAATTTGTGAAAAGTCTTTCCTCATATTTGTCCAAGTAAAAGGACCATTCAAAGCTTTATAGTCCAACAAACCATTATTCTGAATACAAGTAGTAAAATCAATCATAATACGTTTATTTGGTAAAATGCCCCCAATTTTATCATCTTCACAAGAAATAGCATTAAAGTCTCCACCAAAAACCACAAATTGGCCTCGTAGAGGAGAGGAAGCAACAGTTAAAGAATCCCAAAGGACTCTTTTCCCCAAAATAGAGATTGGACCATAAACATTAAATAACCAGAATTTCACATTAGAAACTTTTCTTTTAACCAATGCCAACATTCATAGAGGGGCAGAGACAATGAAAGATAATTCAGTAGAAACATCATTCCAAAGAAAAGCTAAACCCCCAGAAGCCCCCGCAGAGGGGGAAACACAAAATTTCCAAGCTTTTCAATTAGAAAACAAAAATTCAGCACCCTGCATACTTAACTTAGTTTCTTGCAACATAAGCACATCACACTTCATTAAGTCTAACTGTGACTTAACCAAGCATCTCTTGTTAGGGTGTTTAAGCCCCTAACATTCCAAGAAATGACCTGCATTGCTCTTGAGGGGAGGCATTCTCTCCCCTCTTTTCAATAGCATCACCAAAACCAACAATGCCCATCCCAAAAGAAGCCTGAAGACTACATTTGGAGGCAACTGACCTAGTAAAAGGAGGGCTAAATTTTATTTTCATTTTCACAGAACCAGAACCCGGGCTCAGAAGCGTAGACTGAATTCCAGCATCTATTTCCAACTGTGTATAAAATGCCTTTGGCTTCCTACCTTGCTTAGCAGGAGAAGGAGAAGGAGATGAGGGAGACAAAGGAATCTAAACCAAAGGCTTGTTAATTGCATGTTCAAAATCAACACTACTGACCACACACAAGGCATTCTCACAATCTTGAGCTTTATCTGGAGAGAGAATTTCAAAAGGATTGGAGGTCGGAGGGATAGCTAACAAGGAATTCAAATTGACCAAGTCCTAATCAATCGCATCTACCACCTTATTAGTAACATCAGAATTCAGAGTAATATTATGTTCATAAACTAGCCTCTGAACTTGAGAAATTAAACCCTCATCAGGAAGAAATGAAGTCGAGTCAAAACCATTAACCAAAGGATGTGATTCCCTCTGAGGCAGGCCAGCATAATTCATAACCAAACTCCCCTCATTAGGAAGTCATAAAGGAGGATCTATCCCCATAACCCCCTTAACTTTTTGCACATCCACTGTAGGGAGAGATGCATCCCCAATAGGGACAGCATTCTCCAAATTAGAAGTCCCTTGAGGATTAATTGATTTTGACAAACACATAGGGTGAGAAGCATTGTGCATTCGATTTTCATGTCCAATAGAAGAATCAAGGTTTTCAACATTTATATTAGCATACTTTGAGGGGCAAACCACCTTATCACCAAACAAAAATCCTTTGAGGGAAGTAAATAAAGAAGAATCCATAACCATAGAAGACTTTACAAACCATTCAGAATCACGAACAATACTCTGCCGCCAAATCCCATCAATAGATTTTAAATTACAATTATGAGGGATCATAGAGGATGAAGTAAGTAACACACAAATCTTAACCCTAAAAACCCCATCCTCAAATACTGAATGTGAATGAATAAAATTTCCAAAGGAATCCCCAATTCTATGTAAAATATCATGGTCAGAAAATTCATATGGAAGCCCAGGTAGTGAGAACCAAGTAGGGATAGTTTTAACAATATCCTGAGAAGCAGAAAAAAGGGGTTTCCAATTCTCAACAAAAATTAAATTACGACCAACCCAAAAGAACGGTTTTAACAGAGATTGTTGTTTAGCATCCTCGGAGTCAAAGATAAAAATGAAAGAGCTCGAAGAAAGAACCTGAAAGTAAAGCGTACCATACCAGAGCGAGTGAATCTTATGATGAAGCTTGGAGAGAAAAATGTTATCACCCCAAACCTAAATTAATACGGCTAGAGAATGCAAATCCCTAGCTTTTTTGTCAAATGGGGCTTCAACCGCAAAAATGCAAGGTATCGGCAGCCAAACCTTATCCATCGAGAGCTCCTTACTCAAGGGCTTGTCCTTATCCTGAACGGATGGAATTGTCATAGATGGTCATGAAACCCCTACGGAATTTTCAACCGCCACCTTACCGAAACCAGAAATGCCTCTAGGGTTATTTTCAGACCCCCCAATTCTTTGAAAATTCGCAGATGAATCCTAAGAGGGCTTCTGATTAGGCCTCACTACTTTCTTCTTCTGCGAACGAAAAAATCCCTTGAAATATTTAGACCTTGGCCACCTACTATCCTTGCGGCGCCACTCATTCTTCTCCAAAGCAAGCACATCAACCCACTTCCCATTCTAAAACACCCATTGAGGAATGTGGTTGCTCTGCAAACCAAAGGGATCCAGGGGAGGAAGAGGATCACAAAGGGAATCTTCACCCCAGCTCGAGTTTCACAGCGAAACCCTAGACTGCGAAATTTCGCCCATTTCGCCCCTTACACATATAAAAAAAATGAAATATTGGAATTAAGTCCAATTCAAGAAAAAATTGGATTCCATATATTATTTTGCTTGCATATGGTAATAATATTATTATAACATATATAATATATAATTAAGTGATTTTGAGATATATATTATATGAAAATTTTAATGTTGAAACAATTTATGTTTTAAAAATACATATATAGGTAAATAATAGGAATTTTGAATATATTATTTTTTGAATTATATGTTTTATTTTTTAATTTTATTTATTGTGATAATATTAATATTTAATCTTAAAAATACATACACATATATAGTAATTTTTTTAAAATATATTTTTTTAAATTATATATTTAATGTTTTTCAAAGATAAATTATATGTTTAAGATTTTTTTTTAATTGATTCTTATTTCTTTTAATAATTATTATACTACAAAATATATAATGTATATCATATCAAAATTTTAGTAATGTGATTATTTAACTTTTAACTTAAAAAATGACTTATATGTTTAGCTTTTTTAATATTTTAATTTTATTTATTTTAATAAATATTATATTTATTTATTTTTCAGGAAAAAGGCTGAAGTTTATAGTAGATATTTATATTAAAAAGGAAAGATGATTATAATAACAGATATATGTTAAGAAGAGGGAAGAAAATTCACACTCAGAAGGAGAAGAAAACCCAAAATGAAATTCCACATAAGGAATTTGTACAATATCAGCTTTGTCCCCAATATTTAATGACCTAAACAACAACCCCATATCATTAACAGATTACATCTTATGCATGTTTAAATCGAAGAAGACATTACATCAAAACTCCAGTGAGAAATGTATAATCTAGAAACCTTCTGAACAACACTACATACTCCTAGTGGGGATTACATTTTGAACCAAGTACAAACCAAAGTTGTCTTCAACCTGATGCAGGAGCATCCTCGGTTCTAGGCAATATTGCATCCACCAAAAATATTTCCTTTTTGTTTTTCTTTACGTTTTGCAGTTTCAACATTTCATTCTGTATTTTTTGGAATTGGCTCACCGGATCTTAAGGAGTTCAATTTTGCTTGAGGACTTGATCATCTAACTTATTCCTAAATAGTAGAGCATTTGGATTATTTTCTAGCAAGTTATTGCTACCAGTTTCTAAGATAGTTTTTCTAGTACCGGTTGCCTGGCATTTGTAATCTACCAGGATCTACCGGATCCCTTTCATAGCTTGCAGAGCCCTGAATGTTAATTTTGATGTTCTTTGCCATGTGGCCGACCTTCCCTTTGATCTACACTTCATCCTTTGAATTTTCTGGAGGAATTTTTTTGGCGGAGGCCGAACTTGTTGTTTTTACACGTTAGGTCTTGTTCTTCGGTATTTGATCCCTTTTTGGGCCGATCAGATCCCCTTGGATCGTATAAATAATTGTAATTGAGGATTAGAATGGGGGGGAAGTTAAGAGATAGAACATCAAAGATAGATCTTCAGATTTGAGGTCACGGTTGTGACATGTTTTATAATTAAGCATGTTTTAGCAGGCTAGTGAGCTAGTTTATGTAACTCGGTTGTTACCAATTGATTGTAAACAGTTTTTCATGATATAATTCATTCAGTTTTACATTGCCTCAATCATATCCTTGTGTTTTCATTGTGTTTACTCTTGTTGACCAGTCCGAATTGATCTCTTTGAGGTCCCTCCTAACTAGTGACTATACCAAGTGGTATTAGAGCGAGCTTTCATTCCGGAGATTGAGTTGTCTTGAGAATTTTATTGTAGGGTGGCGGACTGTGGATCCGACCTGCAGCTATAGAGGATTGGCACGAAGAGGAAATATGAATGGTGGAGCATGTGGGAATGCAGACCATGTTGTGATGGAAATGTTGTGAGGAATCGCAGCCCGGTTGGAAGTTGTTGAGATAACCCAGAGAAGAGGCTGACATATCGAAGATGTGAGTGAAGATGAAGGAGAAGAAGCTCTGGTAAAACAAGTAAACCCACCAGCGATTGATCTGGATGAAGAGAGGTTTTTGAAGGTTTTGAGTAGGGTGAATACTAAACCTCATTTTACCCAATTGGAATGTGATGGAAAGTTGGATTCAGATGAATTGATAGATTATATCTTGGAGATAGAGATATTTTGATTTTGAGAACGCTGCAGAAGAAAGAAAGGTGAAATATGCCTGTACACGGTTGAAGGGTCATGCATCTCTTTAGTGGGAGCATTTGCAGGTTTATAGATAGGGAAGAGATAAAGAGAAGATAAAGACATGGGATCGGATGGTTGCTAAATTGAAATCAAAATTTATACTAGCTGATTATCAGGTGAATCTATTCTAGAAGTTGCAGAATTTGAGGTAGAAGGAATCTAATGTGAAGGAGTACATTGAAGCATTTTACAAGTTGAATATCAGATCCGGACATGTTGATGATGAAGTTGAACTATTTGAAAGATATTTGAATGGATTGTAGATATCTATACAAGATGACTCAATTTGATCAAATTGCAGAGTGTTGAAGAAGCTTACCAGTATGCCCTGAAAGCAGAAGAGAAATTGAACAAAAGACATGAGCAAAGACAAAGAGGTTGAGGTGGAAGGCTTTTTGGAGGAAGATTTCAAGGAGGAAGAGGATATATCAGAGGTAAAGCAACCTATATGAATCAGAACTAGGACAAGGAAGTTAGCAAAGAAGGCAATTTATACCAGAAAGAGGATATAAATTTTTACTGGAGGAGAGAACCGGATGGCTACCAGAATGAGAATTTTGCAAAAGATGACAGAAGATAAGACAAGATAGTGTTGAGAGGAAGTAGCTATAAATGTGGAGGAGAAGGACATCATGCTTTCAAATGTAAGAAGATAGAGAATACCGAAAAAATAGCAATGGTGGAAGAAAACCCCATCAGATCAGCTAATAAACCAGAAGATGGAGAATTGTTGATGATGAGGAGAGCTTTTTGTCATACCGGATGAGATGAAGAGCCCTTGCAGAGGAAGAATTTGTTCAAGACCAAATGTAAGGTATCTGGTAAGTGATGTAAAGTTGTTATTGATAGTGGTAGTTCATATAACCTTGTTTCAGAAGAGATGGTGAATAAGTTGAATTTGAAAAGATTGAAACACCCTAAGCCTTCTCAAATAGCTTGGATTTAGGATGATCATAAGTTGTTGGTAAGTGAGCAATGTTTGGTGAAATTGAAAATTGGGAATTATCATGATGAAGGCTTGTGTGATATTATGCCTATGGATATTTGTCACCTTTTGTTGGGTAGACCTTGGCAGTTTGATAAATAGGCAATACATGATGGGAGAAGGAATACATACACTATTGTGGCCAATGGGATGAAGAAAACCTTGTTGCCCTTGGAGGAGCCTTTGAAGAGTGAAATCTGTACGAATGCTAGAATCTATTTGGTGAATGGAAGAAAATTCTTGGATAGAATGAGATATGAGAATGTGTGTTTTTCCTTAGTTCCTAACAAGATTGAGAATCCAGAGCATGAAGAAGAACAACCGGAATAGATAAAAGAGTTATTGATAGAGTATGAAATCATTTCAGAAAATGTGTCTGATGGATTACCACCTATTATAAGTATCAGTCATTGCATGGACTTGATTCCCAGAGCTAGTTTACCTAGCAAAGTTGCACACTAGATGACACCAAAGAGAATGAAGAGTTGAATAGACAAGTGTAGGAGTTGTTGAAGAAAGGTTTTATCAAAGAAAGTCTGAGTCCTTGTGCAGTACCATTAGTATTAGCACCTAGGAAGAATGGAGAATGGAGGATGTGTACCGATTCCAGAGCAATAAACAAGATCACAGTTAATGCCTAGGATGGATGACATAATGGACTATTTGAGTGGAACCAAATACTTTACAAAGATAGACTTGAAGAGTGGATATCATCATATTAGGATCAGAGAAGGAGATGAGTGGAACTCAGCATTCAAGATAAATGAAAGAATGTATGAATGTTTGGCAATGCCTTTTGAATTAACTAATGCCCCGAGTACTTTCATGAGGCTAATGAATGAGGTATTGAAGAAATTTTTGGGTAAGTTTGTTATTGTATATTTGGATGACATTCTGATTTTCAGTAAGATAAAACAGGAGCATTTGTTCCATTTAAGACAAGTTTTGCAAAGGTTGAGAGAAGAAAAGTTGCTGATAAATCTTAAGAAGTGTACTTTCATGAAGGAAGAATTAGTCTATTTGGGATTTGTGATATCTGGGGATGGTTTGAAGATGGAACCTGAGAAATTTGAATGGCCTACACCGGAAAGCATTGGAGAGGTAGGATCATTTCATGGATTGGCTAGTTTCTACCAGAAGCTTATCAGAAATTTCAGTTTAGTTTGTAACCCTATGACTGAGACAATGACGGGAGATAGGAAGGAATTCAAGTGGACAATCAGAGCAAACAAAATTTTTGAATTATTGAAGCGGAAGGTGACTGGGCAACTTCTATTAGCTTTACCGGATTTCAACAAACTATTTCAAGTGGATTGTGATGCAAGTGGAAAAACAATAGGAGCAGTCTTGAGTCAGGAAGGAAGAGCACTAGCTTATTTTAGTGAGAAATTGAATGATGCCCAGAGGAGATATTCAGTGTATGATCAAGAATTTTATGCCATAGTTCAAGCCTTGAAGAAGTGGAAACATTACCTGTTGCCTAATGATTTTGTGTTGTATACGGATCATCAAGCTTTGCAGTATTTGAAGAGTCAGAGTAAGTTGAATCAGAGACTTATGAGATGGGTAGAATTTTTGCAGAGTTATACCTTTGTGTTGAAGCATAGAAGTGGGAAATCTAAAAATGTTGTTGATGTATTGAGTAGAAGAAGGAATTTGTTGATAGAGATGAGAGTGATAGTATTAGGATTTAAGGAGTTGAAGACCTTGTATGATGATGACCCAGATTTTTTAGAACCTTGGAAAGCATGTAGAGAACTGGTTATGGTGGATAGAAGCAAATAGTTGGATTACTTCATTCAAGATGGGATGTTATTCAGAGGACTTCAGTTGTGCATACCTAAGAGTTCTATGAGGGAGAATCTAATAAAGGAGAAACATAGTGGAGGATTAGCCAGACACTTTGGTGTTGATAAAATAGTAGCATTGGTGAATGAGCATTACTTTTGGCCCCAGATTCATAAGGATGTTAGGAAATATGTGCAAAGTTGTAGAGTTTGTCAAGTTGCAAAGGGTAGTAGCAGAATGTGGGATTGTATAAACCTTTGACAGTACCAGAGAAACCTTGGGAAGATATAAGCATGGATTTCATACTTGGATTGACTAAAACATAGAGAGGGAATGATTCTATATTTGTGATAGTAGATAGATTTACAAAGATGGCTCATTTCATACCTAGTAAGAAGACATCAGATGCAGTGCATATAGCTGACCTTTTTTTCAAGGAAGTGGTGAGACTGCATGGATTACCTAGGAGCATAGTTTCAAATAGAGATACAAAGTTTGTTGCTTATTTTTGGAGAACACTTTGGAAGAAGATGAAGATAGATTTGAATTTCAGCTCTACTTTTCACCCATAGACTAATGGACAAACAGAAGTAGTTAACCAAAGCTTGGGAAATTTCTTAAGATGCTTAGTTGGAGACAAAACCGGAAGTTGGGATTTGATTATTTCACAAGCAAAGTTTTCCTACAATAATTCAATAAACAGGAGTACCGGAAGGACACCTTTTGAGATTATTACCAGAGCACACCCTAGAGCTATATCTAAATTAAGAGATATTAGCAGTGAAGACCGAAGAAGTTCAGAAGAACAAGAATTTGCAGATCACATAAAGGACTTACATATTCAAGTTAAGCAGCATTTGGAGGACATGAACAACAAGTATAAGGAGAAAGCAGATCAGAAGAGGAGATATAAGGAATTTGAATTTGGCGATGAAGTAATAGTGTATCTAAGAAAAGAAAGATTCTCAGTTGGAATTTATAACAAGTTGCAGATGAGGAAGTTTGGACCTTGCAAGATTTTGAGAAAGTTTGGTTCTGGAAATGCATATGAAGTGGAGTTACTAGATAGCCTGAATATTTCACCTATATTTAGCATTGTAAATCTACATCAATATCATGAACCAGAATTTAGTGAGGACAATATTGCAAACTTGGAGAAACAATTGCCCTGGAAGGAAACGGATCAGATTGAAGATATTTTGGATAGTAGGATTGGGCATAGTACCTGGAGCAGTCAATATAAGGAGTATCTTCTAAAGTGGAAAGGTGGACCAGTTGAAGATTCATCTTGGATTTCTTGGGCAGAGGTAGACCGCCTTGGTTTTCCTCTGACCCCAACAAAGCGAGAGACTCTCTTTTTCAACAACCCTGGATGTCTGATGCAGGAGCATCCCCGGTTCTAGGCAATCTTGCATCAACCAAAAATATTTCCTTTTTGTTTTTCTTTATGTTTTGTAGTTTCAGCATTTCAATCTACATTTTCTAGAATTGGCTCACCGAATCTTAAGGAGTTGGATTTTTCTTGAGGACTTGATCATCTACCTTATTCCTAAACCGCAGAGCATTTGGATAATTTTTTGGCAAGTTATCGCTACTGGTTTCCAAGATAATTTTTCTAGTATCGGCTACCTAGTATTTGTAATCTATCAGGATCTACCAGATCCCTTTCGTAGCTTGCAGAACCCTGAACGTTGATTCTAATGTTCCTTGGCATGTTGCCGACCTTCCCTTTGATCTACACTTTATCCTTTGGATTTTCTAGAGGAATTTCTTTGGTGGAGGCCAACCTTGTTATTTTTATATGTTAGGTCTTGTTCTTTAGCATTTGATCCCTTTTTGGGCCAATTGGGTCCCCTTGGATCATATAATGTTGGCAATTGACACTCATTTGATTGGTTTTAATATGTTGTCATTGATGGCAACATGTTTTGGCTTTCATATTTTGGTTTGGTTGATTACCGGCATACACTTCACCGACACCGGTAGGTATCTTCTCCAGTAGGAGGAACTCTATGGGTACTAGCATTGCAGGCCGACATGACTTCATCAGGATACAGGATTGGAGGATGACATCATTTTGGGAGATCCGGCAATTGGCAATTGATTTTGATATTTATGTATATGTAATTGAGCCAACATGTATATTCACTTTGTAATCATCTATGTAAGCCGACATAAGGCATGAAGGATTGTAAGGGTATATAGGTCAGTTGATTAGATCATTTTGTGAGATGAGAGAAATGTGAGTCAAAGAGAGATAATTATAATGCGAGGAATGTTGATTATGTAAGAGGTTATTCCAGTAAGGGTTTAGGGTATCACAACCAGAATAGACAAAGCTTGAACTAGAACTCTATCAGGCATAGCAGATGCAGTTTATGAGTTCAATTTTATGTTTTCTTATTCAAAGTGACTGTAGTCAATGAGACTCTTTTGTGATGAGCAGCGTTCTCTAGGCTGCAAGCCTTCCTGCAAGTGCAGGTCCCCATATTTTGTAGTATCTCTTCATATGGCCAATGGATTAATATTGTGGGTCACAAATCCCACCATGGTTTTTCCTTTTTGATCTTTTCCACGTATAATTCTCTATGTTATGGTATTCATTTTTGTGATTGTCTTATTGATTGCTTTACTTCTTTCATTCTTATATGTACTAGTTTACCGGTTGGTGAATGGATGTTTTAATAAGTTTAAAATTAATCATCCAGTAGAACACTTATTCATTTCCCCCCTCTCAATGTTCTTGGATTCCAACAATTGGTATTAGAGCCTTGTACCTCAGAGGAATTTTAACATCTTGAGGAAGATCTTGAATCCGGAATCCATGGATATAAGTTTGGAGAAGCAACTTGAGGTGGCACTTGAAGATTATGATGTTGAAAGGATGAAGAACTTGAAGTTACAAGATTAATTGAATTCTGCTCAGGAATTCATTCTTATCCTACAGGAGAGGTTGTCATCTGTTCAAGCTAGGAGGAAGGAACTTCTGCAAAATCAGGATAATGAAGAGAAAGATGCCCTTAATGAAAGATGTCAAAAGCTGAGTCAAGAGAACATGGTCATGAGAAATGAAATGCAAGCCCTAACTATGAGGATGTCAAAGGAGATTGAAGACCGGAAGATGAATGAAGAAAACCTTGGGAGATCTCTAAAAGATAAATCTGAAGAATGCATCCGGTTGGTTCATGAAAATGATATGTTGAGAACAGACTTAGTGCAATCCTAGAGTAATGAACAAGAACTTGAGAGATAAATGATAATTCTAAGAGATGATCTGACTATTACAAGTGAGTACAAGGACAAATTCAAGGTTAGTTCAGCATAGCTCGAATGAATTACTAAAAATTCAAAGACAGAATGGAGATTCCAGTGGACTTGGATTTGAACAAGGTTAGATCTCTAGTAGTGCTAATGAAGATCAAAACTAGAAGGCACTGATAAGGCAGCTTAATTATTACAAATTTAATGGTAGATGCTTTGTTTGTAATAAATTTGGTCACATGGCTAGGCAATGTAGAAATAGAAAAAATTAGGACTATAATTCTGCTCCTGGTCAATGTTCTAAATGTAATAAGTATGGTCATAAGATAGAAGATTGCAGTATGAATGTCAAATGTTATGCATTTGGAAAATTTGGACATATGGCTAATCAGTGCAGGTCAAGCAATTATACCGGTTTTAGCAAAGCAATACAAAAGAACAATGTTGCATGTTATGCATGCAAAAAAAGTTGGACACATAGCTAAGTTCTGTAGAAGTAGAAATCCACCGGTTAACAATGATGGATCAAATGATAAAGGAAAAGAAAAAGTCAATGAAATCCAGCAATATCATATCAAGAAATGGGTTAGGAAGTCAGATGATCAATCAGCAAATGGAAATGCTCTGGTTACTCAATCGGTAGAGGAGGTTACTCCTGCACCATTAAGAAGCTCATCCGGTAACTAAGGCAAATGCATTAGGGGTAGGAAAAATTCATGTTAATACTGATTAAGCCCCAAGAAGAGGTTCTAGAAGATGTTCTAGACATTGGAAATGCTTATCCGGTATGGAGATGTTCAAGCGAGATCCAGTATCTTTCACCATAAGTCATTCATATCAATGACGGATGAGGGTTTCTTGGAGGATAAAAGGTTGAATCCACTTCATTTCTGATCACTTTGCATTCAGAGTGATTTAGAGCGATTCAGAGCGAGTCTAAGGCAATTCAGTGTGATCGATATGTTCATGAGCGATTTCACCAGCGATCAGAAGAGTTCTTTAGGGTTTCATCGGCAACTATTTCTCAGGTATTTATCTTTCATCATAGAAGCAGGATCATCCTTTGCACCTACTTTTATTGCAACTCCTACTATTGTTGAGGTTAAGGATCTTCCTAGGCTGATTTTCAAACGATGTCTGCATATTGCCACCTTGGATGATTTGGTTGGCACTTTTTCCCATGTCCCGAAAGGAGTTGTATATGTGGAATATGTCAGAGTATACATTCACTGTTTTCTACTCCAACAATAATAATAATAACTCTAATTGAAGTCTCAAGCCAAAGTTTGGACATTCATCTAGCAAAGTTACTATTTTCATGGCTAGTGCTCATTTAGTTATCAACCCAGGGACGCAGTACTTGAAATGGGTTTGCACTATATATGCACTAAGTTCCTTCAATGGTTATTCTGCATTACTATAGAAATTAATATTATGCAAAAAGGAAAGGCAAGAATGGAAATTATGAAAGGCTACAGGAAAAACTTATAAAAACAATGCTGGAAAGATTTAATATAGATAACAGAAATTACTTTGTTCTGGCTTGGTTGCAAGAACAGTCAAAGCAAGAACTTCTACTGCAACTAAAGAAAAACTAAATTCAATGAGCACACATAGGGTCACTCACCAAGTGGGCCCCCTTGGATGAGTGATATCAAGCTTCCAAAAAACTACCTTTAACGGGTCAGAACAACATGATTTTTATTCATTGCTTCTGGAAAGTGATTACGTGTTTTTGAAAAGAAACTTAAAAATGCTTATTAAAAATCCTCTGCTCTATTCCTTTTTCTTTTGTCTAACCTCTAGGAAAAAGGAAGAGCTTATTAATAAAGAGAATATCAACTACAATAGACAACACAAATCATGCCCAGAAGAAGAGGCGGATGATTGACTGATAAAGAAGATAACTAGAGCTTGGTTGCAGGAAATGTTGATCTAAACCGAACCACAGTCTTTGCATGCCGTGGCGGTATTTTGAAAATTCGATGCCCACTAAAGTTAGACTTCAGTAGTGTTGCTTGGTTGATCCGCCTATGTCGTACCTTGTGCTCACTCAACTCCTCTTTAGTTTGATCTTCAGTTATCTCTTACGTGATCTTTCCTTCTTCAGGCGCAAAAGGAGAATATCCACTGCGGCATCATTTATTACCTACACTACAACAAAAACAACATACAAGGACATACATACACATTTTATTTAATTAACACATCTATTAATTCACATATGATATTACCCTAAATAATCTACATAGCAATAGGAACAAATCACGTGGTTGCAGAAATAAATGGCATGGCTACAGGAATAGATCGGCAAAGTTCAAACATGATTTCATAAGTTCAGGTTTAACACATGGAATACATATAGTCAATTTACAATACATCACTACTACTATGCAAACCAAAAGATGTCAAAAACCTAAGAGTTTTGATGATAAAAACATGACAAAGTCTCAACTTATTATGCCCCCCAACTTTAAGAGCTTGCTGATCTTACAGCAAAAGGAAAATTTCTGACTCTTGCAATAACTCTCAAATCACCAATGGTACCCTGACCTATCCCCCCTGAAGCCAAGTTCCAATAAAATCCTTTCATTTTTTTCAGCCTGGACCATCTAGCTGATTCTTCTGTGACTGCATCATAGTTTTGTTCCGTAGGCTAACATGCCAAAAGCTGCCACATAAGGATTGGGGGCTAAAAGATCAATGGTAGCCAATTGTTGGCTTTCTCCCTGCCTAACTGTATATATCTAGGGGCTCTTTGCATGGCTTCTTGAAAATTATGTAGTGAATAAGGTTCTCCTTGTTTTAACTATTCTAGTAGATTATTCCAGCGCTGAGTTAACCCTTCTATTGTAGTTGTCCTGCCAGTCTAAACCAAATGCTCATATGCCTGATAGATTTCTTCTCTCATTGGAAGCACTAATTTTCTAACATCATCTCTTACCAGTAATTTCTGCCACTCATAATAAAGAACTCTTGGTGCTTTTGATTCTCTCCTTAATGGTAATGGACAGTCAAACTCTAATTTTTCATATTCCTTGGCTTGTGCCCCCAAGATGATCTCATTTTGGATCCATGACATTAAATCTTTAATATGGATATCCCCAATATACAATATAGGGTTCCACTCACTGTCTGAGGGTACAGCATAGTTATGTAAGTACAATTCACATAGAAAATTCTTCATAGCCGGTGGAGAGGTTTGGTAAGCATAAAATAATTCTTCAGGTGTTTCTAAGGAGGGGCTAAGGTCTCTAATAATGCAGTTCAGTTTGAAGTTCAAATACCGCTCCTTCAAGTGCACTGCATAAACCCTTGGAGGTGACCTACACTGCATCAACTCAGGAACCATACCAACAATTATTTCTACCTTAGCCTCTAATTCCTCAATTCTGTTATCTCTCTTTTCAATTTCTTTTTGTTGTTTATCAATAATTCCTTGCAACCTAGCCCTCTCTATTTCCCATCTTCTATAAAATGTTAAAGCAATAGATAAACTACTTAGGGATGAAGGAGGTCTAATAGGTGCTACCTTAGACCGTGGGATTTCCTCAATAAACTCCTCAATCTATGCTGGCATATCTCCAATATTTTCCTCAGGTTGTTGTAGAATGTCTCTAACAGTCCCTTCAAACTACTCAGGAATATCTCCAACAATTTCTTCAAGATGCTGAGAAATATTTCCAACAATTTCTTCAAATTGTTGTGCCACAAAAGCAAGATTTGCTAGTCTATCCTCATCAACTTTTACATGGATTTTATCATCCACAGGGCTTCCATCTTCTTGAATTTCAATATCTGCAGGACTTCCTTCTTCTAAAGTTTCCACTGTAATAACCTCTATCGGATTACCCTTAGAATGAGCCTTTTGTGTCTTACTACGTGTTCTTCTCACATAAACCTTTAGAGTAGATGCAGGAGTTGCTTCAGTTGCTGTAGGAGTTTTTCTTTTTGTCCTATGCCTCTTGGCTACAGGAGGAATCTGAGTTACCTACGGCTGGGCCATGGGTTCTTCATCTATTTCATCCCTTTCCAACTCCTTCCCTTTTCTTAGAGGAATTGATAAATCTCTTTGAAGAGAAGTAGAGGGTTGTTCCATATTTGCCTTCGTCATCTCTTCCTCCATTATAACCATGGCTCCTTTAGCAACAAGCAAATCCTTGTCTTCAGCAACTATGGGGGAAGAGGGTTCCGCAACATTTTCTTCTTCAACCGGCGGATTCTCTGCAGCAGGAGCATCTTCAACCCTAAACTGCAATATATCCTCAAATATGCCCCATTCCATTTGTAAAATGTCTCTCAAGGACCATTGTACAAGCATCTTAACCAATCCATTATGTCTAACAAAGTGATTTCCATTTTTTTGTGTCTCCTTAGCACTTGTAAAAATGAGGTGGTATAAGAAATTAGGAACATTCACTCATCGGCCATGCCGTAGATGACTAAGTAATTTAAAATAAGGTGAATGCAGATTTGAATATCACCCCCCACATGTAATGTATTTCATAACATACAAAGCTACCTGAGGCCACTCTGTTGGCAGAGAAACCCTTCTAGTTCCTTTGTCCACCACTAGGGGTCCATCCATGGGAATTGTGAACTCTGCCCTAGTGCTCATTGCATCTTTTGATTCTGGAAATAGTTCTCCTTCCTACGAGAATCTCGTTACTTCTGCTATTTTCTACTTCGTAGCAATAACCCTCAAGCCTTTAACTGTAGCTTCTCCTTCATTAAAGGAATGCATAAATTCTGAAGCAATTTCTTCGTTATAATCTCTAATTTTCAAGAAGTAATCCAGCCAGCCGTGGTGTCTAAAATAATGCTCACAAAGAGTATCCTGCAGCAACACTTCATGAACTATTGGCTCATGGTGAATTGGATCACCACCCATCTCTTACTCTGCTATTTTTTACTCTACAGCTAAGAAACAGAAGACCAAAATATCTAAAAGACTTGCTAAATTGAGATTCCATACATATCTCAATTCTGGCGGCATAATTTATTATTCCCTTGCGTGAAATAATAGCATGATAAGCAATGATGGAAAGAAATCAATTCGGAATACTAGAAAGGATGGATAATCAATCACTTTGGAAACCAAACCATAAAGCACCCCCCCCCCAACTTAACCTAGCACGTGTCCACACAAGCTGACGAGATTTTGGGAAGTGGAGTGGATTTAAAAAGGATATAATCATAATGAACTAATAAATGCATAATTAAAACAAAATACAATATACACATACCTGCAGTTGTACGAAAAATGATGGCGAAATGAAGTGAAATGACAGGTAAGAACGTGGGATGGAATGACATGGATATAATTTTATTTACGAAGAAGAATATTCCCATAAGATATGCAAATATTTTATTATGAAGTGGCAAACATGTTCACTGCAGAGGCTGCAGGAACTTTACCTTTATTACTTTGCTTAACTGTAGCAGGAAGCTGATGAGTTGTTGCAGGAACCTTTGTTTCATCCTGTCGAGCAAATTGTTGCAGGAACTCTTGTTTAGTGGTCGGCTTATGATATAGACATAGTCGGTGACCATTTACTAAGAGTTTGAATCGAACAGGATCAATTGTGGACAAACGAACAGCTCCATTCTGGAAAACTTCTTCTATCTCATATGGACCTAACCACCTGGTTTGAAGTTTTCCCATAGCATCTTTATATATGGAATCATACAGTAGTGCCCAGTCACCAGCTTTGAATTTATTGTCCTTGATATATTTATCATGCCACTTTGCTCTTTGATTTTGAATCAATTTTGTCTATTGAACAGCTATTTCAGAGGTCTCCCAGCCTTGAAAACTAAGGATTAATATACTCGAAGGTGTAATGCCCCTACCCTAGTCGGACTTGTAAAATCCGTTTGACCTCGATTGACTTCCTATGTTGCATTCTTGAATGGTAGGTTAACCATGATGCAATGTGTAGTTTAGATAATATAAATAATTGAGCATACCTATTATTGTGCTCTTACATCGATTCTTGTGTAAATGTAAATGTTTCCTAACTCTTGTGATAAATCTCGAGCTAACGCCTTCATTGAATATGTATATGTATATGTATGCTTGCGTGATTCATAGGTGTAGGAGATTGCAGGTACAACACCGCCTAGGGTGAGGTTCATCTCCTTCGGATTCGCAGGGTTGAGTATACCTCCTCCATCCTTAGAATTCGGATTTGGGGGTCATAAAACTCTCATCTTGCCTTAGCCATGGTTAGGTGAGCGTCGTGTGTGGTTCGTGGGGCTTTCTTTTCGTTGGGTTGCATGTTGTGTGATTTGGTGGACTTCGTCGGTTTGCATGCCATGCGCGGGGTAAGTGGAGTTTGCTATCCCAAGTATTTAATTCAATTTAATGAGTGGATGTACGCATTTGTAATTTAGAAATTTAAAATAGGTAGTTTCTTTTATATGATTAATCGTTAATTTAAAGAGATCACTTTAATTATAACTGTAGCAAGCTTAAAGTATTTAACTTGAACTAATGTGTTCATTTATGCATTAGTAGTTGAGAAAATTAGAATAAATAGGTTTCTTTCATGAGATTAGTCATTTATTAAAAAGGTCGCTTTATTATGTTGTAGCGAGTTAATTTAAAAGTTAATTTTAATAATAACGAAATTCAATGAGTTATGCGTTTTAGAAAGGAAAGATTTAAAGTCATTGGGAAATAGAAATAAATTAATCATTTTCGCATTTTGGAAGAGAAAGGGTAAATTTTATTATTTAAAAGAAATTATTTTTTTTACTTGTAAAGTTGATATAGTATAAAGGATTGATTTTTGGAAATTTAAATTAATTTAAATACCTTACCCTTGTTAATAGTTCAAAATATAAATGTTGGCTAAAGTAATATGGAGAAATTAAAATTTGAATTAAATAAGAAATAGAGGCATTTTAATTTTAATTAGAAAAGCGAATAAGATGTATTGAATAGTGGAAAGGAATGATTTTCCATTCTGATTCTCTTTTATTTTAAAAAAATAAATGCCTAAATTCGAAATTGAAAATTAGGTCAAAAAAAAAAAAAAGAGGTTCCTCATTTAACCTAGTTTTGGAAATATTTTGGGGGTTCTCTTTTTGGGATCTTTTGGGAATGGAGATGGGGGAACTTTGGGGAGAAAAAATGGAGATTTGCTTTGAGTTGCAGGTGGAGCTCTTCATCAAAACTCTTCCCGGAATGCGTTTGGAGGTAGGATTTTGTTCATCAGTTTGATCATAATGTCTTGTATTTTTCTTTCTTGCAATACTGGTTTTCAGATTTTCCATTATTGGATCTTTGTGAGGAAAACGGACTGCAAATACTAAATGGATTTGAAGGTTATTCATCAATCTCTCCTATTTGTTAAAAAAAAAAACCATAACATGCTGGGAAAAGACGAAAAAAAAGAACAAATGAATGTGACTGTAACAAATGGAAAAAATGGGGGTTTTTACATTTTTGGGTATTTCGTTTATGGGTATTTTTTATAGAAAAAAAAAAGAAAAAAATGTTGTTAAGTCGAAACTAGTTTTTCTTATGCAAACAAAAAATTATATACAAAAAAATAAATAAACAATAAAAAAGGGTAAATTTGGGGTTTTTGGGGGGGAGCCGAAGCTCAACCCGCCCCTCCCCGCGGTGCCGCCGCAGCTCCATTCGGTGCCCACACACAATGGGGGCCGAAGGGGACTGCGTCTCCCATGGAGGCCGCAGCTCCTCCCGGCGCCACTGTGTGGGGGAGCCGAAGGGCCTGCGACCCCAACGGCGGGCGCAGTACCCCCGACTCCACTGTAAGTGGAGGCCGAGGGGCCTGCATCCTCCGTGGAGGCCGCAGCCTCTTCGGCTAGGGCACGGCCGCCCTAGGGTTTCGCCGCCTAGGGTTGGCCGCCCTCTAATTTTTTTTACTATTTTTTTTAAATTATTATTTAGTATTTTAGGGAAGTTAAAATTTGAATATAGTTTGTTTTATTTTATACAAAAAAAAAAAAAAGATGCTTATTAATATAAATATATTATAAGCAATATTTTATATTAAAAATGTGAGTTGAGATGTATATTTTAATAAGTAATGTTTTTCCTTTTAAAAAAAGAGAGGGATAAATAGATATATTAAAATATATGTTAATATAGGTAACATCTAATTAGCATATATAATTTGATGATATATATTGATTTTTGGAATGTAATATGGCAATGATTTTCATTATCTTTACAAATGTTGAAATGTGTATTTAAGTTTTATTTCATTTAAGTGGAAAATATGGGGACTCGCGTTTAAATGATAATGAGAAAATTGAATGGTGGCATTAGACTTTAACCCTTTTTTGTGTATGCAATAGAAGCTCAATTTAGCTCGGAAATGATTTTCCCATTCCTTTATTTACTCTCAATGTATTTTGATCTTTATAGAAAAAGGGTAATTTTTTTTGTATAGTTAGAGAAGGGGCTAGATTACTTTTGTAAAACCAACTTGTCTTTGGTGTTTATCTAAGGATTAAATAATATGTTTAGATGCTTAAGTCAACTTGAGGAAATGTTGTAACTGCCCGTTAACGTTTGAGCATGGCTTAATAATTTGGTAATCGTTATGTCTATTATATTAGCACGCCCTTGATAGGAATGTTGGGACCCTGTCGTCTGATTGCTTATGTCTGGTCAACGTCGGTCAAGTCTTCAGTTAGGGTACCAACAGTTAAGAATTCCTGGTTATTGCTTTGATGTATTTTGTAGGATCCGCTTCAGAGGGGATCATTATGTAATTATTTACCGAGGTGACTGTTGTATATGGGTTGAGTTCGCTCAAGTGGCAAGGATGTAAAAGACATGCAAATTATGTATTCTTAACTATATTTAAATGTCAGAGGGGTCTTGCAGTTGAGCAGACCCGGAGATGTAGCCCTTAGGGGTGAACTCCCAGATCATATCCGTGTTATGCGATGACTTGTTTCTTTTATTTCGTACTTAAGGTTATCATGTATGGTTGCTTTTCATAAGTGTATGGTGTGAATTTAATGAAGCTAAATCAAAGCGCATAAAATTATTCATCTTGATAAATGTAGTAATCAGGTTCATAAAACATTGTAAGTATGATTATGGAAAAGAATTTGGTTTATGTTAATTAAAGGAAATAATTGTGGAAAGAATCTCATTGGGGTGCCTTTATTGTTTTAGCTTGATATAAGTTGGTAAATTGATCGAATGTGTATGGGTAACAAAGTTAGTACTAATGTTGTAATTTCTAAGTTGAAATCTAAAGGATGAACATCATATAGGTATTTACTTTTTATCTTCTTAAATGAGTATCGCCATGTTAATCATACTACACTATATTGGATGAATTTGTTTAGTTATTTATGTTTTAATCTTAACAAATAATCCTTAACAAATTAACTTGATAATTGGGTGAACTCAACTATTTATCCATAAATATAACCCTAATAAAAGAATCTCTTTATGATTGCTAAAATTGAACCAAAAAGGGGAGTATTCGTATAGTTGTTTATATCTTAATTCTAGTAAATGTATCTCTTCATATTAACTTCATTTAACTAAAAAGAGTGACATGCAATAAGATAGTTATATTCTAAACCTAATGGGAGAACGTCACTATGAACTTATATTTTAATCTTGTAATGATGAATTTCATCTTGCTAACTATATTTTAATTTAAAGGATGAACTCATGTGTCCTAATACATATCCACCTTAATGAATTGAGTCCATCTAATAGCACTATTAAAGCTTCAATGAATGAACTCTATGGCTTCTTGCATCTTATCCTCCATAAAAGAACTACAACTCATTAGTTGGTTATGCTTGAATTCAAATGAAGGAACCTCACTCTATTAATGGTAGTTTAATCCTTAATGAATGAATCTCATCTTATTAGCCATACTTTTAATATTTAAGAAAGATATCAAATGTGGGTGGTTACCTTAAAACCAAATGAATGAACTTCGGTATATTAATCGCTTTGAACCTTAAGGGAGGCCTTTTAAATTAATTATGTTTTAAAGTGTATTGAGTAAATAATCTCACGATGGCCTCCTAACCACCCAAAGTAAATGAGCGCTTCCTAAAATTCTAAGACATCAATTTATCGAACATAAATATATGTCCATGTCTTATGCATTATCTCGTAATTACGATAACCAGTTTATTGGATCATTTTACGCGAGTTGAGTCAGGTGGTAAGGTTACGTAATCACATTGGGAAACTCCTTAGGTTCGTTTAGCCTTCCGCTGTGTTATCTAAGTTTTAGATAACTCCAAAATATCTTAATCTTGTAACTAATCAGTAATACTCTTAAATATTATTATAAATATATATATATATTTACACTCTATTGAGTGTTTTTAACTTAAACCCTTAGGGGTTTCCTGGTGGGGCATTATACTTGGTATCAGAGCCCATGTTGCAACACTGGGATCTCTGGTTTTTCTTGTGCCCTTAGTTGGTGTGTGTGTGTCTACCTTATGTTGTGTGCTTGTCCAGCTTGATGTGAGGGTGTGATTTAACAAACCCTACTTGTGTGTAACGTGAGTGTTCACACCTTGTTTTCACCTTATTGATGTGGGTGTTTTGGGGATAATTATAGGTGTTTTGTCTGCTTATTGAGGTCTTGGTCTATGATTTCTCTTACTTTGAAAGGGAGTCGTATGTACCTTCGATCTTGACTTGTTTTACTCTTTTGACTAATCCATCTGGGTTGGTTGTTAATATCTTGAATCTAAAAGTACGGTATGTGCTTGTTTATGGTATTGATCGATTTTAATGATTGTCCACTTGAAAGACTAGTATGGCAAATACTAATGCTTATTATGTAGTAAATTGAGTGACTATGACTCTTCCTCTTCTCTCTCTAGTAAATTAAAAGGAATTGATATGTGTAGTTATCTCTTATTTAAGTTTTCTTATTGCAAGAGAAAGGATGATATTTCTTGAGCCTTGTGTGAGCCTTATAACGTTTTTGTGTTTTAGATTGTGAAAGGGATTGGTTTGGGAGTTAATTTTTGGTTAATGATAGAAAATGGTATGTTTTCATTAAAGGGTTCTCCATGTGCTTGGTAGGAGTAATATAATTAAATTCCATCTTAAGTAAGGTGCATTAAAATGCGCATAGTGATTTTGTGAAAATTGCTTGATGTGAAAGGAATACCAAAAGAGGACATGTTGTAGTAGCTTCAGGAGTGTATTAATGTGCTCCTCGAAATATTGTTTTATGTGCTTATTCAACTAGTGTGATTTAGGACCTATTAAGTGATGCACCATTTAACTTGCTTTGGATTTAGATAATTGCCTTATTGTGTTTAAGAAAGAGTAAATGAAAGACTTGTTGAATTGTATGCATTAAATGTGTAAAATCTAGTAGATAGCTCTTCATTTACCTCCTTGTCGTATTATGAATTTTCAATGTTAGATTTGATGTATTATTGTATTGTATTGTATTACGAATAGTGATTGTTCTCAAGAAGACTTGTATTACAAAAGAAAATTTGGTTGTCTTGAATTCTTGTTCAGAAAACTAGGACATTATAGTGCAACAATAATGATTAGAAATGTCATGTTAGGATGCTTTGACACCTTCCTAAAGGATAGCAAAATGAAAACCGTGCAACTAAAATGATAGACTTATATCCGAGCATATGGTGTGATCTTGAAGTTCTTGTGTATTCGTAGGAAATAGTTGATTTTCCAACTCTCTTCCTCCTCTTGCCTAAAATATAGGATTTGTTGTTTTTGAAATACTATTTGGAATGCAGTGATTTAAGAAGAAATTTTGTTATAACGCATATGAAATTGTATGTTTGCTTTTGGCTTCTAATTGAAAGAGGAAAGTTTTTTTCGCTTGGAAAAGAAAATTGCATAGTTAGTAATGTGAATGAAAATGCTTAGTGAGATTTGAGAAAGATATCAGAATGATGTTATTTCCTTGTGTAAATTTGAATTGTTAAGAATTTTAGAACGTGTATCTAGAGTAAACTTTATTTGGCGATTCATGTGTAAAAGCATAATTAAGACTTCCCTTAAGTACATGTTAGCATAGTGTAAGGTACTCCCCGTAAATGTGACTAAACCAGTAATGGTGCTATTCTGTGTGTGTTGTGAGGAGACCTGTACTTGTTTTGTGTGCCCATGGGATGGTGAAGTAATCAACCATGGGGAATATGTTTACTTTTGAGTGTGGGAAACCATACCTAGCTATGTGATGTTGCTTATTTGTTTCCTTACTGAGTGCCAACCCATGGGTTTTGATAAGTCAGTATGTGAAGGGGTAGTAGTAGAAGCCACCATTCCCTGAATAGTATGAACAGCGTACGAGTAATGTCGATGCGAAGCGACTTTAGCTTCCCTATTCTGAGGAAAAATATAGTTCTGTAATGAAACTGTAACATAGGTGAACTCAATACTTCCCCTTGTGATGAACCAATCTATGAGGTTCATGTGTGCCAGCCTAATTCCTATCCTTTATTTTGAGCATATAGATGACAGTTCTTGATCATATTGATGGATTTTATTGGAGCATCTATTGCCTTGTCTTCATGAGAGGCATGTTATTTTCTTACATAAGTTGCCAACTGACTAGTGTTGGTAGACTTGTGGGTAGACCTTAGCCATGTATACCTCTAGCTTACGGCGAGTATCCTGAGAGGAACATCGCTATGCGGGGTGTGACCGACGTGTGCCTTATCCGCGAGGTACACTACCATGCGGGATACGTCCATTGTGTGCCCTGACCGCTTGGAGTATTGCCATGTCGTGCTGAGACACGATGCGGGATGTAGTAGACATTTCCATATGGCCTACCGATAGGTATAGGGTAGAGCCATGCCGCGTGACAACGTGATGCGAGGTGATGTTGAAGTGCACATTGCCATGCCATGCGGATGTGTGACTTGGCCATACCACATGATGAGCTACTAGGATAGCTAGACGATTGTTCCTTCCTTCCTCGTTGGTGGCTAGTTGCTAGTCACGTAGTGATGTAATGTGCACTTATGATTTTCTTTTATTTATTTATTTATTTCCTTGTGGGCCAGCAATTTATTTTATTTTGACCTTGACAGTTTAGCCACAAACTTGCAATCTTGATCTTACTTGATTTGATGTTGCAAATCCGGAAATTATTTCTTGTTTTATTGTTGGAATTGACAATTATTACCTTTATTCTTTTGTACTTTGGTGGCTAAACCGGTTTATCCTTGTTGTTTTCGTATGCTGGTCTTGTGTTGCAATGTGAATTCCTCTCCAAGAACGTAGGAGACGGTCTTGGATGAGTGTATACGAGGAAGTAGACATAGGGAACCTTGAGGATGGAGGTATGTGAGGCTATGAGACAGCTAGGACCCACTACCTACCTATGAGTGGTGACTATCTCTTGGAGGCTAAACACCTTACATAGCAAGGGATATTCACGAGGGACTTGTATGGAAGGTAGCACCGCTATGGTGTACCCTAGCACCATCAAGCCCTTGAGTGAGATGATGGATATTGTTGATCATGTATTTGTTCTGAGAGCAGGCATAGAGATGTTGATCATATATGTTACCTTTGACCGAGCATTAGACATGCTCACATGTGGCCTTTTGTGTTGTGCAAACCAGTCTTGTGGATGGATATTATGTGTAATCATGGATTAAATGGTATTAACTTGTCACTATGTTATGGGGCATAGTCATTGGAAAGGTTCTTGTATGTTTGAAAAGTGTAAACAATTGAGTTCTTACGTTGCTCTTATTTGTCGAAAGTTAACTTGGTTGTAGAAATTGATATTTGAAGCTAGTTCTATGCGATAAAGTTTTGCGAAAGAGATGAATTGGTGAAAGAAATTGACCTTGAGAGCATATTTTCTTGTCATGTTTGATAAATGAGTATGATAACGGTGTCTATATATTTAAATTGCTTAAATTTGGTGTAATAAAAAGGGAAAAAGTCTCGTTTCTCTACTATGATTGTGTGTAAATTCTAGAATATTTTAAGATGTGAATGATGTTAGATGCATTCTGTTAATGGATAATGACATTCATAGAATATTTATAAATAATGTTCTAAAATGTTGACAAAATAGTTGTTTGTGCAAATTGATAATTGTTAATTGAGTTTAAGGGCTAATACGTGTTGCATGACTTCCGTTTAGCTTTGCGACTTCCAGGAGTAAGTTGGAGCCTAGGGGGGGAGAATGTAATGCCCCTACCCTAGTCGGACTTGTAAAACCTGTTTGACCTTGATTGACTTCCTATGTGGCATTCTTGAATGGTAGGTTAACCGTGATGCAATGTGTAGTTTAGATAATATAAATAATTGAGCATACCTATTATTGTGCTCTTGCATTGATTCTTGTGTAAATGTAAATGTTTCCTAACTCTTGTGATAAATCTCGAGCTAACGCCTTCATTGAATATGTATATGTATATGTATGCTTGCGTGATTCATGGGTGCAGGAGATTGCAGGTACAACACCGCCTAGGGAGGTTCATCTCCTTCGGATTCGCAGGGTTGAGTATACCTCCTCCATCCTTAGAATTCGGATTTGGGGGTCATAAAACTCTCATCTTGCCTTAGCCATGGTCAGGTGAGCGTCGTGTGTGGTTCGTGGGGCTTTCTTTTCATTGGATTGCATGTCGTGTGATTTGGTGGACTTCCTCGATTTGCATGCCATGCGCGAGGTAAGTGGAGTTTGCTATCCCAAGTATTTAATTCAATTTAATGAGTGGATGTACGCATTTGTAATTTAGAAATTTAAAATAGGTAGTTTCTTTTATATGATTAATCGTTAATTTAAAGAGATCACTTTAATTATAACTGTAGCAAGCTTAAAGTATTTAACTTGAATTAATGTGTTCATTTATGCATTAGTAGTTGAGAAAATTAGAATAAATAGGTTTCTTTCATGAGATTAGTCATTTATTAAAAAGGTTGCTTTATTATGTTGTAGCGAGTTAATTTTAATAATAACGAAATTCAATGAGTTATGCGTTTTAGAAAGGAAAGATTTAAAGTCATTGGGAAATAAAAATAAATTAATCATTTCCGCATTTTGGAAGAGAAAGGGTAAATTTTATTATTTAAAAGAAATTATTTTTTTTACTTGTAAAGTTGATATAGTATAAAGGATTGATTTTTGGAAATTTAAATTAATTTAAATACCTTACCCTTGTTAATAGTTCAAAATATAAATGTTGGCTAAAGTAATATGGAGAAATTAAAATTTGAATTAAATAAGAAATAGAGGCATTTTAATTTTAATTAGAAAAGCGAATAAGATGTATTGAATAGTGGAAAGGAATGATTTTCCATTCTGATTCTCTTTTATTTTAAAAAAATAAATGCCTAAATTCGAAATTGAAAATTAGGTCAAAAAAAAAAAAAAAGAGGTTCCTCATTTAACCTAGTTTTGGAAATATTTTGGGGGTTCTCTTTTTGGGATCTTTTGGGAATGGAGATGGGGGAACTTTGGGGAGAAAAAATGGAGATTTGCTTTGAGTTGCAGGTGGAGCTCTTCATCAAAACTCTTCCCGGAATGCGTTTGGAGGTAGGATTCTGTTCATCAGTTTGATCATAATGTCTTGTATTTTTCTTTCTTGCAATACTGGTTTTCAGATTTTCCATTGTTGGATCTTTGTGAGGAAAACGGACTACAAATACTAAATGGATTTGAAGGTTATTCATCAATCTCTCCTATTTGTTAAAAAAAAAAACCATAACATGCTGGGAAAAGACAAAAAAAAAGAACAAATGAATGTGACTGTAACAAATGGAAAAAATGGGGGTTTTTACGTTTTTGGGTATTTCGTTTATGGGTATTTTTTATTAAAAAAAACAAGAAAAAAATGTTGTTAAGTCGAAACTGGTTTTTTTTATGCAAACAAAAAATTATATACAAAAAAATAAATAAACAAAAAAAAAAAGGGTAAATTTGGGGTTTTTTTGGGGGGGGAGCCGAAGCTCAACCCGCCCCTCCCGCGGTGCCACCGCAGCTCCATTCGGTGCCCACACACAGTGGGGGCCGAAGGGGACTACGTCTCCCATGGAGGCCACAGCTCCTCCCGACGCCATTGTGTGGGGGAGCCGAAGGGCCTGCGACCCCCACGGCGGGCGCAGTACCCCCGACTCCACTGTAAGTGGAGGCCGAGGGGCCTGCGTCCTCCGTGGAGGCCGCAGCCTCTTCGGCTAGGGCACGGCCGCCCTAGGGTTTCGCCGCCTAGGGTTGGCCACCCTCTAATTTTTTTTACTATTTTTTTTTAACTATTATTTAGTATTTTAGGGAAGTTAAAATTTGAATATAGTTTGTTTTATTTTATACAAACAAAAAAAAAAAGATGCTTATTAATATAAATATATTATAAGCAATATTTTATATTAAAAATGTGAGTTGAGATGTATATTTTAATAAGTAATGTTTTTCCTTTTAAAAAAAGAGAGGGATAAATAGATATATTAAAATATATGTTAATATAGGTAACATATAATTAGCATATATAATTTGATGATATATATTGATTTTTGGAATGTAATATGGCAATGATTTTCATTATCTTTACAAATGTTGAAATGTGTATTTAAGTTTTATTTCATTTAAGTGGAAAATATGGGGACTCACGTTTAAATGCTAAAGAGAAAATTGAATGGTGGCATTAGACTTTAACCTTTTTTTGTGTATGCAATAGAAGCTCAATTTAGCTCGGAAATGATTTTCCCATTCCTTTATTTACTCTAAATGTATTTTGATCTTTATAGAAAAAGGGTAATTTTTTTTGTATAGTTAGAGAAGGGGCTAGATTACTTTTGTAAAACCAACTTGTCTTTGGTGTTTATCTAAGGATTAAATAATCTATTTAGATGCTTAAGTCAACTTGAGGAAATGTTGTAACTGCCTGTTAACGCTTGAGCATGGCTTAATAATTTGGTAATCGTTATGTCTATTATATTAGCACGCCCTTGATAGCAATGTTGGGACCCTGTCGTCTGATTGCTTATGTCTGGTCAACGTCGGTCAAGTCTCCAGTTAGGGTACCGACAGTTAAGAATTCCTGGTTATTGCTTTGATGTATTTTGTAGGATCCACTTCAAAGGGGATCATTATGTAATTATTTACCGAGGTGACTGTTGTATATGGGTTGAGTTCGCCTAAGTGGCAAGGATGTAAAAGACATGAAAATTATGTATTCTTAACTATATTTAAATGCCAGAGGGGTCTTGCAGTTGAGCAGACCCGGAGATGTAGCCCTTAGGGGTGAACTCCGAGATCATATCCGTGTTATGCGATGCCTTGTTTCTTTTATTTTGTACTTAAGGTTATCATGTATGGTTGCTTTTCATAAGTGTATGGTGGGAATTTAATGAAGCTAAATCAAAGCGCATAAAATTATTCATCTTGATAAATGTAGTAATCAGGTTCATAAAACATTGTAAGTATGATTATGGAAAAGAATTTGGTTTTTGTTAATTAAAGGAAATAATGGTGGAAAGAATCTCATTAGGGTGCCTTTATTGTTTTAGCTTGATATAAGTTGGTAAATTGATCGAATGTGTATGGGTAACAAAGTTAGTACTAATGTTGTAATTTCTAAGTTGAAATCTAAAGGATGAACATCATATAGGTATTTACTTTTTATCTTCTTAAATGAGTATCGCCATGTTAATCATACTACACTATATTGGATGAATTTGTTTAGTTATTTATGTTTTAATCTTAACAAATAATCCTTACCAAATTAACTTGATAATTGGGTGAACTCAACTATTTATCCATAAATATAACCCTAATAAAAGAATCTCTTTATGATTGCTAAAATTGAACCAAAAAGGGGAGTATTCGTATAGTTGTTTATATCTTAATTCTAGTAAATGTATCTCTTCATATTAACTTCATTTAACAAAAAAGAGTGACATGCAATAAGATAGTTATATTCTAAACCTAATGGGAGAACGTCACTATGAACTTATATTTTAATCCTGTAATGATGAATTTCATCTTGCTAACTATATTTTAATTTAAAGGATGAGCTCATGTGTCCTAATACATATCCACCTTAATGATTTGAGTCCATCTAATAGCACTATTAAAGCTTCAATGAATGAACTCTATGGCTTCTTGCATCTTATCCTCCATAAAAGAACTACGACTCATTAGTTGGTTATGCTTGAATTCAAATGAAGGAACCTCACTCTATTAATGGTAGTTTAATCCTTAATGAATGAATCTCATCTTATTAGCCATACTTTTAATATTTAAGAAAGATATCAAATGTGGGTGGTTACCTTAAAACCAAATGAATGAACTTCGGTATATTAATCGCTTTGAACCTTAAGGGAGGCCTTTTAAATTAATTATGTTTTAAAGTGCATTGAGTAAATAATCTCACGATGGCCTCCTAAGCACCCAAAGTAAATGAGCGCTTCCTAAAATTCTAAGACATCAATTTATCGAACATAAATATATGTCCATGTCTTATGCATTATCTCGTAATTAAGATAACCAGTTTATTGGATCATTTTACACGAGTTGAGTCAGGTGGTAAGGTTACGTAATCACGTTGGGAAACTCCTTAGGTTCGTTTAGCCTTCCGCTGTGTTATCTAAGTTTTAGATAACTCCAAAATATCTTAATGTTGTAACTAATCAGTAATACTCTTAAATATTATTATAAATATATATATATATATATATATATATATA
Organism: Cryptomeria japonica; assembly: GCF_030272615.1. NCBI lineage: Eukaryota > Viridiplantae > Streptophyta > Pinopsida > Cupressales > Cupressaceae > Cryptomeria > Cryptomeria japonica. Next base: position 416,949,107 of record NC_081415.1, on the reverse strand, counting down.
TATATATATATATATATATATATATATATATATATATATATATATATATTTACACTCTATTTGAGTGTTTTTAACTTAAACCCTTAGGGGTTTCCTGGCGGGGCATTACAGAAGGTACGGAGGAGAGCTATTCTCGAGCACTATTGTTGACTCGATTTTCATCAAATCACGTTTATTTTATAGTGGGTTGGAGTACTTGGCGTCTAGCCGTTCCCACTTAGGTCATTCCCCTCACACCGGTCATAACGGCTTTAAGAGTTTTTCAACCCCTCAGGAGGGCAGGCCTACTAAAGATGTACAAATCTCAAACAAAGAAAAAGCTTCAAGGGTCTGGATTTCTCATTGTCTAGAAAAAGACAAGAGCATACTCTCCTACCTCTCAGAATCTTCTAAAAGAACGAAAGACAAATTTGTTCTTTAACCAGATAGCAAGTTAGGTTCCTAAAAATGAATTTAAAGAATACACGATGTTTAGTCAATTCTCCTCAGGCAACCTACAAAGACAACAAATCAGTAGTCATATTGTCTTTGTGCGACAAGCATATTCTTCGACAAGCATTCTGCAAAAACTAGTTAGGCTGTGAAAAACTTTGAAATAGACAGATAAATAGTCAAGGTCAGTCATAAGAATAATCAATCAGAAATGAAAAAAATATGAAATTTGCCTCTTTTACCAGAAAATACATAATCGTACGACAGACACTTGACTCATACGAGACAAGATGCAGTATTGTACGAAAGAATATTGTTGATGATGTCTGCTCGTATGACAGAGGATTTATGCTCGTGCGATAGAGGATCTGCTCGTACGATAGAATATTTGCAATTCGTGTGACACCTGCAGTTTGTCATTTCAGCCTATAAAAATTGTCGTACGAGATGTACGGACGAAAAAAACCAAAAAATCTGAAATCTGGAAAATAACAAAAAAAAGTGGTCAGTCTTGGAGGCCGAAAAAATGTAGTCTTAGGGCCCCATGGTGGGTGCCAGAGATGTGTGTGTGAAAAAGTGAACCTGTAGCTGCAAGCACAACAATTCAATTAAGTCATTATATGCATGGTTAGTAATCAATAATCAATAAGAAATAAACCATAGCAAAGCGACTAATTGCCTTCTAAGAGATGCGAGTATAAGATTGCTCTCAGATTTTTTTATAAGCAATGCCAGTGACTAGACTACACCAAGATGAAGGATTTAATCTATATGATATTAAGCTATATGGATGCAAGATGGATGAATATTTCAAGCAATAATAATCAATTCAAGCAACAATGGATGCAAGCAATAATGAATGTAAAATGGACGCAAATAATCTAAAAAGCACAATAATCTTCAATGACTCCAGAGCGAAATTAGCGTGATAATAATCTCCAAGCGTGTTCTCAAAATTCTCTGGGGTGAATTGGAATGAGATTTGAAGATTGAATTTATAGAGAATTGCAAGAGATAAAGCTCAATTTAGGATTAATTGAAATAATTGAGAAATCATGTTCAGTTAACCTTGAGATAGATTCCAATTATAGTTTAATTGAAATGCATTCAAATTAGAAGTCCAAGTTGCATTGGAAAATAATAATAAATTAATTCCATGCATATAGGATAAAAATAGATAATTCTTTAATTTATTCAAGAAAAGGGTCTTTTCAATGCAACTGAACTTCTTTTTCTGAAAAGCTTTGAGTTCCAATTTTAGAGAATAATTCAATAATTCAGTTAAATTGCTTTTCTGATTTCAAGTTCTAAATTTAGAAATAGAAATAATATCTCAAGTTTGATTTCTCTCTCAATTCAATTCTTTTTTTGTTTTATTTTCAATTCAACTCTTTGTAATAAATTAATTCATCTTTTGTAGTAAATTAATCCTTTTTGCATGATTGAATGGAAAATTTATTAATTAATTAAATATGCAAGGATATTTAATAAATTAAAATAGGATAATTGATCAAAATGATATTATTGGAAATGATTTGATTAATTAAATAAATATTTAATTAATATTGAGTAGTTGATTTACCATGTGATTTTTGATGATTAAAGAATTAATAATGTGCTCAAGATTGATTTAATTGTCTTTGGTTAGGACCTTGGTGATGTTGTCGAGATTAGGGGCCCATGGTTTAGATGACCAATTTTAGGGTATTACACTTCTCTTACTATTAGAGGCTTTGATAATGTTGCTAAACAATGTCTAGGTATCATAACCTTGCCTGTTAGGGTAGGTCTTGTTGTGTTACCTACGCTTGTTCATGTTATACCTGGCAATTTGACATATAACCTTCTATTAGGGAGACCTTGGATTCATAGCATGCAAGTTGTCCCCTCAACTTTGCATAGGCAAGTTAAATTCATTTATAACAATATGACATACACCTTGTTTTATGCCAAACCTCAAGAACCATTAAAATCTAGATCTTCTTGTTCAACTACTTCCCATTCTTCTTCCAATCCTTCTACTTTTTCAAATACATCTATTTCCTTTAATGATGTTGTTCCTTCTAGTACTCCTAATTCTACTACTCAATCGGAATCTCCTCCTAAGGATATCTTTTCTCCCAAAGGAGTGCTCTTAGATGATTATTGGGGATCTCTAGACTTTAACCCTACATTTGTAGGAGAATATAGAGTATCTTGGAAAGGATCTAAGACTGAGAAGGAGAAATCTAAGGAGGAACCTAAATAGCAACCTACTTTGTCTAAACAACTAAGTAACCACTTTGTGGCTTCTTCTAATTCAAATGAATCTTCAAATCCTTCCTCTACTTCATATAGCATTGATACCTATGAGGCATCACCATCTCTTTCCAATTTGGCATCTCTTTATGTTCCTGGTTTTCACATTTTAGCTAAGAGTGGCTATGATGGGAATGGTTGTGGCGCAAATGAACAAGGATTTAAAGTTCCTTTTGAACATAATACACATGAAGCTTCATTTGGACTTGGATATAATCCTTCTAAGCCCACCAAAGCATCTAAAAGACCATCTCTCAATGTGAATGTTGTATTTAGTAGTGATGATAAGGACCTCACCTCAATTAAATCATCTTTTACTTCTTTCAGGACTCATCCCCCTCATAAGGAAATCTTGGTGATGAAAAAATCTCTTTATGAATCTCCTCAAGAGATTTCTAATTCCACTTATGATATTTTTTCTTCTACTCATTCTAAAATCCCTTCTTGTATGAATAAGGCTCTAATGAATTATACTTATCCATCTCCTAAGATCTCTTGTGTGCAATAAAAGTATGGCTTAGTGACCTATTCTTCTCCTATAAACTTCTCTCTTTATAAATACCTTTTAACATTCATCATTTTATACATGTTTTTAATCTCACTTATAGTAGAGCATTTAACATGTCATATTCAAATACCTCATTCAATCTATCATGTCTTTAAATAATATTAATGGTTATTATGTTTCTCATCATTATGTGAAATTGGTAGCTCACTTACTAGGGGCTCATTGTCATTCATGATGGTACAATTTCACGTGCAATCATACTTTTTTGAAGCAAAATAATAGCCACTTCTCCCTATATATATAGGGGGAAAGAGTGATTTCAAACATCTCTCCTTCTTAATATTAAATTTTCCCCTTTGTGAAGTAGTTTCTTCTATAAGGATTTCTTATTGATTGTAGAGGTATATTCATATTTGAATTCCTTCTCTCATATTGGAACAAGCATCCCTAATGGGGATCTTAAGTACATATCCTTAATTGTGACCTCCTCCTTGGTGATTGGAATTCTTTGATCATTCATCAATTTATTTTCTTCATTGAGTAGTATCTTTTATAATAAACCCTTCCATTTTGTGCACATGCATATCCCTGATGAGGATCTCTTTCCTTCTTTTAAAAGAGTGTTGTTATAAATAATCTCTCTTTGATGTCATCTCAATCCTCTTCTCTTTTCAAATCTCCTGCATTCATTCATTCTAGAAGATGTTATATTTGTCTAAGACAACTCCTCTTGAAGGTAGATGTCTTTTGAACAAAGATCTCTTCTCCTTCAAGGATCTCTTGTGCACTTATATAGAAAGATATCTCTTTTGAACTATCTTATCCTTGCTTGAAAATTATTCCCTCTCTTGCTTGGATTTATAACATTGTTGCATGATGGATATCTTCTTGGTGTCGAAGGTAGGTATCCTTATTCTACTTGCACACACATGCACGAGGTTGAGTGGAACTAATGGTTTTCTCACTCTCCTCCCTTACATGGATCACCCAGATAGACTCTGGGGGGCTAGTTTTCCATGTCCTTCTCTTCATGGATCACCTAGTTTTAGGGGCAATATGTCCATGGTTCCTTTTCTCTTATCATGGATCACCAAAGTTTGTATTCATTCTTTTTCTCTCTTCTTCCTTCTCTTTTCATTTGTTTCCATTTAAATCTTCAATCTTGTGTTAGAGATCTCTCAAATCCTCACACTCTTTGTTGTGTTGGAATTGAGGCTTAGTTCTCTTTCTTACCAAATGATTCTCCATTAGTTTTTTATCTTGTATCAAATCTTCTTGTGAGAATTTGTCATCAGTCTTCTTTCACAATTCGATGTGGTAAACATGATACCTTGTTTCAACTCACTAAAGTTAGCAAGCCAAAATAGGGGGGGCATATAGCTACCCTCAAATTTTCATTACCTTCCTTAGTAAGCATTTTGGTGATTTTGTAATTTTATCTAACAAATGTTTTTGTAGGGTGCAGTTCCTAACTATGTACTGCAGATGCCACTGGGGGCTTCATCCAACAACTTATGGATATATCCTTTTTCAAATGATATTTACCATTTTTTACTTTAGCTTGCATATGCACATAGTGTCATATGACCGCTAAACTGGGGGCTAAATGTAGTGTCATAAATTGAACACCCTTGCTAGGGTGGTACAATTTCACACTTAGGTTAGCACCTGCCTTAGTGTGTCTTTCATCTTGCATTTCTAATTTCCCTTTAAGCATTTAATTAATTAATTTAATTAAATCTAAAGTCCTATTTCATCACTTCATACATTATAAAATTGGTCCCTTTACCCCAAGTGTGCCCCTTTTTATTTTATTCCTCCAATAAATCATTTAATCATAAACCCTAATTATGTCCTATTTCGACCTTGAAGGCCCAATTTCGCATATCAAAACACCTCAAAATCAGTTGTAACTTTGGGATTCGCTCTAATATCATCATATCTAACGGCTCTGAAAATTTGGTGAAAAGTTGGTCGAACCGTGATGGGAGTGCACATGGTCCTCGGCTTTTTTCTCAAAATTTTGAGAGCACAATTCTATGATATTATAATGCTTAACCCCAAAAGGTTGGTGGGAAATTCAATTCCTAGGTCAGAATAAAGGCGGAATTAATTTGAAATTAAGATCTAGGATTTCATACATAAGAGCTCTCTTTCTCCATTTGAAGGCATCTAAGATCTATCTAATCTAACGGAGTTTTCAACAAAGCCAGCATATGGAGCATTTTATGTAGTGAAAGAGAAGCCTATATGGAGTATTCAACAACATTAAACTATAGTCAACAAAATTTCATCACGCATTCATCATCAGTTAGGAGCCTTGAAGACATTGAAGAGTAATAGGAGATCTAGTGGCAATATCTCTCCCTTGGGGATTGGTATGATTTCATATTTTTAATATGTCTTTGTATGAGATTATTTACATCAATTGGTACATTTACATTCATTCTTTAGATCATTTAGTATATTTGGTTTGAATCATTGTTATTTACATTCACATTTACATTTACATTTAGGGTTTACTCTCATGCGTAGGGTAGCTCTAGTTTCTTTCATTTTAGGATCTTGCATACACACAAGGTTCTAGCACACATATTTTCAGTATATTATCAGCTATTTGTGGAGGTGGAAATAACCAACATAGGGGTTTGGCTAAGGAAAAACCCTATATAGCCACCCAAACCTTCCCTTTTCGGTTGTAGGTGCAGAAGTAGGCATCCAGAGGTAGTTTCAGATCTGGAAAAGGCATCAACACCACCCAGAAGTCTCAAAAGTGCAGAAGACTGTCAAGGATAGGGGAATGGCACCCTAGTCCTACCCAAGACAAGGGTGTGGCACCCTGGTCCCTCCACTTTGCAGTGAAATTTGATAGGTTGCAGCTGTAGGATCTTAGATTTGTAGTTTCTCAGTTATAGCTCTCTATCAGTCCATCAAGGACAGTGGCATGGCACCCTAGTCCTAGTTGTTTTTGTTCAATTTGTAGCATCAAGTACACATCTTGAATCATCCCCCTTTTATTCTTTTAGTATCTCAGTTTTAGATCTGCAAGTTTGTGCAATTCTGAGTTCATTTATGCTTCATTCTTTATCTCCTAGTTGATCATTCAAACCCTAGTTTTTCTCATCATTTGCAACAAAAGGAATAGAAACCCTAAGAGGTACTCCTTGGTTCTCTCTTTCTCACAATAAGTATCCAAAGTGATCTATCTCCCTAGGTATTTTGTATTCCCAATGTGTTGGAAAAAGTGGGATTAGGTCCTAGTCACCCGATCTTGCTTGTCCCGCCACCACAATTATTCAGACTATCCTCCCCACATAAAGTCATCCAAAAAATAGAGATACGATTTGGAGGGAGGATGGAACTAAGAGATCTCCAAAATTAATTCAATATATTTCGCATCAGAGGGAGGATTATCCAAATATGAAAAATATGTTGATTATCAAGGATGGAATGTTAGAAAGTAGGAAGAACATACCCCCTAAGACAAAGGTTGGCTACACGAACACGCCAAAGGCAACTAACTTAGATGAAACAAGTCAAGGGTTGGAAGTTGATAGAACAAGAGAAAGGGGTGAGATGAATGACATAGAAAATATATGTTAATTTCTAGGAGTTAACAAGGGTCTTAAATCTAACTCATCCCGGGGCCTAAGTGTGGATCAAGAAAAACAAGCTCATATTAAAGAGCTCTTGGAAAAAGATGAACTTGAGTGTTGGATATTGCTGATAAGTTTGTTGGAATGATGTGTTGTCATTGATGTCAACATATTCTTCTATGTATTCGAGTATTGTAGTTAGATTGGATAAGTTGATTTGGTTAGTGTGTTATTGTTGAGATGTTGTGGTTTAATGGGTTTAGAGATACTTATCTCTAGTTAATTCAGAAGAAGATTAAAATGTTCACATGATGATTTGATTGAGTTATGAGGTTTGGTATTATGGTGGGTTATTCAATTGTTCATGTTATTTGGTATTCTGGTTTGTGCTCTAGAATTGCTATATCTTTGTTTGCAGATTTGGCAAAGTGTTTGGGATATTCATATGTGTCCTCAACTCAGATGATTCATGATTTGGAAGTCCGCAAGTGAATCCTTCAATTTTATAGTCAGTTTGGTTTGTGTTCGGTATTCTAGTTTGTGCTTCGTATTGCTCCAAATTTTCTATATCTTGGTTTATGGATTTGGTAAAGTGTTTGGGACGTTCATATGTGTCCTCAACTTAGATTATTCATGATTTGGAAGTCCGCAAGTGAATCTTTATGTTTGATAGTCATTTTGGTTTGTGTTCTTGAAGTTTGGTATATTATTGATGTAGATCTTAGTAAGTGGTGATGTTGTGGTTGTTTCTGGTGTGATTCACATTGCTTGTGGATGTTTCACGGTCAAGTCATATTCATTTTGTTGGTCTACGTTGATCGTTGTGTGCGTTATTGATCATTTTCTTGATCCAATGGTGTTCTTCGTGTTATGAGACATTCTTGGTGATTGTAGAGTGTTGCGAATGATCGAGGCATAATTCTTGGTTGCAATATTGATTTATCTCTAGACTATGTCTTAGCCAACATTATTTTGTTCCACATGTATTGTTGTAGCATGTGAGGTTATTAGTTTTGTAATTTGTATTGAGGTTTTAGCCAACTTTGAAATATAGGTTGATGATTTGTATAAATATATGTAATATTTATGTGAGAGATGCACCTGCAAGTGTACATAATGCTTTGATCTTTTAGTAGAAGAGGAGAAGTGTGAAAGAGTGTGAAAGAGTGTGAAGAAGTGGAAGAGAAGATTTTGAGTATATGTGCTTAACTGGAACTGTAACTAGGCATATGGAGATGATATTTTCACAATTCATACAATCTGGATTGTTGTCTGATCTTTGTAAGGTGGTGAGCCTTCCTCGGGGTTGTATCCCTTCTTGTATTTGAGCAATGAGCTCTAGGAAGTGTGCCTGAATGTATGTGCATTCCCCATTTTAATATTTACATTTGCTCTCAACAAGGTAATATCTCATTGTGGATAGGTTCCCACTGTGGTTTTTCCCTTAATCGGGTTTTCCATGTCAAAAATCTTGGTGTTATGTTTGTTAATATGTGGTGATGGTTTATGCTTTCATTGCTAATAATAAAATCTAAATTTAAGTTTGAGTTGTGTAGAGTTTGAGAGCAAACTAATTCACCCCCCCTCTTAGTTTGTTGCATTTTTTCCAACACTCGAGATGAAGCACCTAGAACATGATGTCACTTTTAATCCTAAGGAGTAGAATGAAGTAGAAGAAGAAGGTGATCCTCCAAGAGATATTAAACTAGGGATAAAACAAATCCCCTCAACAAAACCCAAACCAGATTATGGTAATAATTCAAACAAGAAGATTGGTCAAAAATCTATGCAAGAACTCATTGTTATCACAAGCATGGCTGAGGTGTTAGAATATTTAATATTTACTTAGCTTAGGTTTATTTTTATTTAATTTAGGATATTCCTTTGGAATTCCTACATGTAATTTGTCCTCTAGTACATGTGTGAGGACAAGTCATTTCTTTTATTTTCCTTTATTAAGGAATATTAGATTTCCTCCATAAGAGGATGTGGACACATGGCACACACATTTTATGAATGGTGGCATTCATAGATTTGGGAGTTACTTTGTAACTCCTCTCCTCATCTCTATTTAAGAGATGCCTCCTCTCTCATTTCTTCTTAATGACAATATTGTAAAGAGCTTCTTGCTCTCTCTCTCTCTCATTTTTAGGCATTGCCTCATTCATAATATCACAAGGGGTTTTTCTTTGCTTTTCCCCTTTCAAAAGTTCTTGTGCCTCCTTCTTCACATTTGGGTGATGCTCTAAGGTCTTTGCTTTTCTCATGGTAACAATTACTTCATCATAAACTTTCTTGGATTAATTTTCCTTTCCTTTCTCTTTTATTTCCTTTCATGGTATCAGAGGACCAAAAGAAAATAAGTGAACTAATGGGACTTAGGAAGGTAAACCCCCTTCCCTAGGGACCATGATTCTCTTATCTTGGAATGATAGGGGATTAAATGCCCCTAACAAGAGACACTTGGTCAAACATAGAATTGGTTTGACCAAGGAAAAAGTGATTCTAATACAAGAAACTAAACTAGCAATGAAAGAGGTTGAAGGTTTCATAGGGAAGTTTAAGAATCAGAGGGATTGTTGATGTTGAACCCAAGGTAGGACTGATAGGGTGGGGAATCAGTCCAAAATAAAAATTAATGCAGCACATAAACAATTAAATATTAATGCACATCCAGCACATGAACACCAAGATTTTCTACATGGAAAACCCAAACAGGGAAAAACCACGGTGAGTGCCTGCCCACAAAATATATCCATTATGTATATCAAATTACAAAGAAAAGATCTTACTGCTCCGAACTTGCAAACCTAGGCTAACTGCTCATGGAACAAGATACAAAAGAGGACTTGCAAAACTTGAAGCTAACTGCAACAGGGCAAGATACAAAAATGGTATGAAAAGAAGGATCTCCTGATCATGAAGCTATCCTTGAACTCTACATCAAGTGACCAACATTACCACACACACAACTCAGACCTCAACTGCCAACACTCTATCTCATTTATCTTCCATAGTCTCAGGACAACTTTCTTATCATTTGAACACAACTCTTCTTCTTTGCTCTTCATTGAGCTTAATTGATTATCTTCACATCACACATCTATGCTTCTTCACTTATTTAGTCTACCACATTCTTCTCATCCTCCTCTCTGGCTCATGCACACTACTCAATCATACACATTCCTTATATACAAGATAGATCATCAAAGCTTGAACCAAGTCAACCTAAACCAAAATATACCTTCTAGACCAAAAATGCACATGTTGATCCACTCCAAGAGAAAGAGGGGACCAAAAGACATCTTCCAAAGATCAGTCCACCGATCCGCAATCACCAGAACATAACCAACAATATATCCGCATGCTACGAATCCATATAAGCAATTAATGGACAAAACATACTCTCTAATGCAAAAATAACTCAAATTCAAATCTCCACATCCTACGGTGAGACCCATAACACGTCAAACAATCTCCCACAAATCATATTCAAACCTAAGGATAGGTCATTAATAGAATATCACAATAAGAAGTGAACGATGCTACAACATCTAGAGAATACAAAGATATTTATGAACCACAAAACAATCATATCCATGATATCAAAACTATATCCAACAAAGATAACCATAGAAATCAACATCAACAACACTTTTTGGACCCGAACACTTCCGGAACAGTCAATGAACACCTACAACACCAACACAGCAAGATATCTCTACACCGTAGACATTCCAGACCAATAAAAATTTGGAACAACAAGTTTGACATCAATGAAAACCATGACAACACATACTTCCAATAGTTGAGGTGTCGTCAAAGGGTGCTTTTGGGGGTGTGGCCATTTTTTAGGATTACTCAATTGTGTATTTTAAGTTTGGAGGTAGTGGCAATAACTTGATTGGAGGAAACATCAGATCTTTAAATTCAAAGTTTAAAATATAGCTTATCAACATGTATGGCCCAAATAATTGGGGTAGGAAAAGAGAGTTGTGGGGGGAATTAGACACTTTCATTGAGGCTTTCCCCTCACAGTTTAGTATTATTGGGGGAGACTTAAATGCTATCCTCAAAAGAGAAGATGAGAGAGGAGAAGTGAACAAACCTAGTCAATAATGGGTGGATTTCGAAAGCTGGGTTTCTAGAGAGGAGCTTTTAGATATTGAGCTCAAGGGTGCCAACTTCACCTAGAATGACAGAATAATAGGTTTTAGCAACATTGTAAAAAAGTTGGACAATTTTTTCTTTAAGAGAGATTTATCAACCTTTTCCTATACTCTCAATGGCTCCATACTCCCATGTTCACGTTCAAACCATTACCCAATCCAATTTCTAATCAAAGGAGATGACAAGCCCTTTAGGTCTCCTTTTAAGTTTGAAAATATGTGGATGAAAGATGACAATTTTATGGATTTTATTAAAGAACGGTGGGTTGAGGAAGATTATGAGGGGTTAAAATCATTCTTCTTTATGGACAGACTAAAACATGTGAAGCAAAGATTGATCACTTGGAACAAGGAGAATTTTAAGGACATCTTTGAAACTAAGAGAAGTATTGAGGAAGAACTAGAAAAATTGAATGAATTACTCATTGCAAATGGTATGGACCAAGAAGGCTTCTTGAAAGAGAAATAATCATTGAAAGATATGAAGATATTCTACATAGGAAGAAACCTATTGGTGGCAAAAATCAAGAGAGTTCTAGATAGCAAATAGAGATAAGAAAACTAAATTCTTTCACAATATAGCCAAACAAAGGAGGGATGTCAATAGGATATCAAAGATCATAAAGGAAGATGGCTCTTTTATTCAAGAACCTAAGGATATTGCTTCAGATACTGTTAATTTCTTCCAATAGTTACTTAATAGTTATGCAAGATCCAACTTGGTGGAGCAAAATAGAATATGGGAATTGATCCCCAAAATAGTCAAGGAAGAGCAGAATAAAAGGTTGAATGCCAAGATCAAATGGAAGAAGTAGAACTAGGTATCAAGAAGTTACACTCAAACAAAGCCCCTAGCCCAGATGGCTTCCTGACAAGCTGTTATCATAAGTATTGGGATATTGTTGGTCAAGATTTGGTTGATGCATTGGAAGCTACCAAATTGGCAAATTACTTAAGGAGATCAATAACACATTCATAGCTTTAATCCCCAAAAAGGGGAAGCTGAAAACTCTTGGGGACTTCAAGCCACTATCCCTTTGCAATACGTTATGCAAAGCACTATAAAAAGTAATGGAAAACAGGATTAAGGTGGTTTTTCCTCTTGTTGTTTTGTAGGAACAAATGAGTTTTGTCCCTAGTAGATCGATTCTAGATGAGGTAATCATAGCTCAAGAGGCAATCCATTCACTTTAGTGCAACCAGGAACCTGAAATGCTCATTAAGTTAGATATTAAAAAGGCATATGACAAAGTGGACCAAAGATTTTTATGCGAAGTGTTAGAGGCTTTTGGTTTTAATAGGCAATGGATCAATTGGATATTTACCTGCATCTCCACACCAAGATTTTTCAGTTTTGGTAAATGGTACTCCGGAAGGTATTTTTGAGGCATGTAGGAGGCTTTAGAAAGAAGTTCCTTTGTCACCCTTCTTGTTTATTATAATGGTGGAAGCCTTGGGTATGGTTATTAAATAGTCACAAATGAGTGGTCATATCACTGGTATCTAAGTGACTGGCTCCTTGGAAGAAATCACACGTCAACAATTTATTGATGACACAATGTTAATGGGCAATTCTAGGAAAGAGGAAGTAAGGCATTTCAAAAGTATATTAAGCCAATACACTTTGGCTAAGGCTAAGAGATAAGTATGGAGAACTCAAAAGTGTTCTTCTTTGTGGTAGCCCCTTGAAAAGAATTTGAAATCTTGAGAATATTGGAATTCGAGAAGGGACAATTACCATGTACCTACCTTGGGCTACCGATTGACAAGTGTTTGAGGAACACTAAGTTATGGGACCCTCTAAAGGTTAAAATGGAGAAAAAATTGGACTCATGGAAAGGGAAATGGTTATCTTGGGTAGGTAGGATTGTCATGTTGAAAGAGACCATCTCCTCGTTACCAATTTATTTGCTCTCACATTTGGTCCTCCTCGCTAGAAGTTTTTTTATGTCAGAAAATGATGAGGAAATGTCTTTGGCAAGGGAATGCAGAAAAAAAAAAAAGGTTGCTCTTATCTCTTGGGAAAAAATGTACAAGTCAAAAGAAAAAGGTGTCGTAGGACTGGGTAACCAAGCATGGCAGAACCTAGCCTTGGGAGTGAAGTTGGTATGGAAAATGTACAAGGAGCCTAACTTGAAGTGGGTTGAGATCCTTCAAGAAAAATATATAAATAGTAATGACCCAACAAATATTCTGAGGGTTGCTGACCCACTAAAAGGATCTAGGGTGTGGAACTTCTTTCTAAGTTGCAGATCAGTGATAACTAAACATTTAACTTGGGATGTTTCGGATGGTAACTTGACCTTATTTTGGGAAGATTTATGGGGTGGTTACCCAAGTTTGGACAGTATTATAGATATAGGACAAACAAAAGAATATCTAAATCATAATTGGGGGACTCATCTCAAAGATTATATGATCACTTTTAACAATAATCTAACTCTTTGATAGAAGTGTAGGAACTTCTCTGACCTGCCCTTCCTAATGTTGAGATAGAGATACTAAAAAGAACATTGAATAGCATGAAAATTACCCTCAAAAAAGGGGAGGATAGATTGCCATGGGCAGCTGCCAAGTTAGGCCAATTCATTACTAAGAATGGATACAAATTCTTAGCAAGAAAGAGCAATTGGAAGACTCGGATATCCAAATTCAGCTATGTTGGAGCAAGTATTGTCTACCCAAGGCTTGAACCTTTGCTTGGGCTATTGTATAGAAGAAAAATCTAACAATGAAACATTCAATAAAATGGGATATGAAGACCCATCTAGATGTGTTTTGTGCAAGGGCCATGAGGAAACTATGGACCACTTGCTTTTAGGATGTCCTTGCTTGCATTCCTATTGGAGGTCACTATGTGTTGAATTAGGATGGGTAACTGCACTACCCAATGATGTTATGAGTTTATTTAAAGAATGGCCCATAAAAATAAGTATGGGAATGCTTGGGAGTTTATGGATAATAAGCCCATCAATTCTTATATGGGAACTATGGAAAGAAAGGAATAGGAGGATTTTCTAGGATAAAGCAATGTGTCTTGAATCTTATTGAATAATATTGAAGCAGGTATAGTAGAAATAACTAATTGCAAAGTCTCAATTCATCATAAGAAAGGTAAATTCATAGAATGGGATGGCAAGATGAGGCTTAGGTGGAATGGATTCAAGATCCCTCCTTCTATTGGGGAGGGTGGATCAAAGACACAAAAAGTAAAAGAACAATCTGTGTGGAAACTCCTAGCACAAGGATGGTTCAAATTGAACTTTGACAGGGTTGTTAGAGGCAACCTTGGCCCTTTAGGTGCAGGTTGCATTATCAAACTTGGGGCAGTGAAGAAGTTGGCAGATTAGCTATTCCACTTAAGAATGGAACTAACAATGTGGTAGAATTCATGACACTTATCCAAGGTTTGATATTCTATAAAGATCTCAAAATTGAGAAGTTAGAAATTGAAGGGGATTCTACACTAGTAGTAAATGCGATTAGGAGAGGTGAAACACCCAACTGGAAATTGGGTGCATTGGTTGATAGAGATTCAAAATTATTAAAGCTCTTTGATAATTTTACTCTCAACCATGTTTATAGAGAAGCAAACAAGGAAGCAGACAAACTTGTCAACTTGGCTACTGACAGGGTGACATATGGATCTATTGGACCAAGATAATTTCTAGGAGACATTATATCTCCTTCTTTAGAAGATGATTAGATCATAATATAGATTGTTGGCTAATCATTACCAAATCCCACTAAAATCAGAGGCTTTGTTTTTTATCCACTTGTCTGACCACTCTCAAATAGAAATGTCACAAAGGGACATCATAATGTGCCATGGGGGTGACGACTTAAATAGCTTGTGGTATGATTGGATGGACAAGTCAGATTGGGAGCTAATACAAGTTGGATTTTCATATGCTTTGGAGCCTGAGGATTTATGTAGAGGTGTTGGATAAGACATCAATGTAACAAACAATTATGATGCATTTATTTCCTAGTTCCTCAATATTATGGACATAAGGATGGAATTTTTTTCTATAAATTAAAACTTCTCATTCACTATTCTATGCCAAATTTTTCATCCTTTGCTTTCCCTCTATGACATATCACTCCTCTAGTTCTCTCTAGCTCTCCAGTTTTTTTATCATGGATTCCCCCATTAGGTTGATTTCGGATAAAATACAAATGTCTTTTATCAATGAAATTAAGGAGAAAAGGTTCAAGGTAGTTATGAATTACTCTCATGGTATAATTTTGCATGTTATTAGGTAGATTTTGGGTGGAGAATTCATTCTCTTAGATCACTACTATTACATCAACACCAATATCATAATAGTGTTTTTGGTGACGGTTCTTGTGGCAGGTGAGTCAAAGGTGGGAGCAAAAATACTCTACAAAAAGGTCTTCAAGGAATCCTTTTAAGGTGAGTTGGACCTTCTGTTGGCAAACATTGATGATAGGTTGAGAATCCCCTATCTATGGGATTATTTCATGACCAAATGGAGTGGCCAAGAGGTTCCCAAGTGGCCAATACTCACAATCTAAGACCCTAATACCTTTGAGTTGCATTTTACCTTCATTTGAATAAGCATTGATTTCCTTCAAAATCTGTTGGGTTTGAAGTTGAACGAGGGGCGAGAGTGTCAGATAAAATAATATGAACATTTTAAGGGCATCGACTTGGATTAGGAGGAGGAGGAGATATTTGGGGTGGACAACCGTGAGAAGATTCTTAGTGTTGTGGCAGTGGATTCCCCTGGACTGAGCCACAAAGTTTTTTGGGTGAAAACCTCACCAATAGAGATAGGAAAGAAGTCGACTTTTGGTTGAAAATAAAGCACTCAATATTTTTTGTGATGTTTGGATCCCTAGTTAGCTCATATTACTAATGTTGTATATCTTAGTCTCTTTTGTCAATATGTCTAGGCACCTGTTGAGGGTCTAGGGTATTGGGAATTTTGTCATTGATGGTATTATACTAGTATGGGAATCTAATTTCTTTTTGATGGTCTGACATAAATCCTTGAGAAATGCTTGGATTTCCATTCATAATATATATCTCCGCGACACTAGTATATCTCCACGACACTAGTCTATCTAAAATGCAAAGATTTGATGTCATGCAAAAAAGATTCTTTAAAATTGGCAATCCAATTCTTAATACTTTGTAACTAGGCAACCAGTCTTGTAATTCGACTCCCCAACAAAGTCACCAAAAATCTATTGGTTAACAGATTTACCCTTCTTTAAATAATATTTAAATTACAATATGACTCTTGTACACCCTTCTATGAAAGGAAAACAAATGAACCAACAGTTGGGTGAACCAATTTAAGGTTCATCCTCTGCATTAGAGGGCAGCTCCTCGTGAGATTTACAATGAATTTTTATGCAGAAAATTTAGAAATAAACACACTTTTCACCAGAAAGCGCGAAAGGCTTTCGCATTCATTCATCAACACAAAAGAATGCTATGAAGACTGAAAAGAATATCACTAAGGACCCATTTCAAATGTAGAGTTCACAGACTTCTACTTCCACACATGTTCATTCCATAAGCCTAAATTAAAGTAAACTCAATGCAGTGTAAATACTGATCGATTCTCTCTCATGTCTCACAAGACAAGGGGGATCAGTGTCATTCAAACAACAATGAGGATAACCCATAAATGATGAAAATCAATGAATCCACAAACACAGAGAGAACTGGTAAAATGAAATGATATATTTCACACATCAACATATATCCCAATAGAGATCAATGAATCCTTCAAACACACAGACTCTAAAGATTCCATTCAAAATATCATTTTCATTCAAAATACCAGAAATATCAGTTTTTGAGAAATCCAAGGAAATCAAATTTGTTCCTCCAAATCACAGTTTTTCGGACCCTTACATAAAACTAAATTCTAACATAAATAGCCTCTAGGCTAATAGTTTGTTACATCATAACTAAAACTTTAACTTTAACCATAGGTTAAAGAAACCGCTTTCTTAAAAACAAAAGAAACTAAGACAACAGCCATAGATCGATTGATAGCTCATCCCTTGGTTGATTAGGACTCCATCGTGGTAGAGGAAACCATTGATTTATCCTGCTTTGTTGCAGAACTGTGCATACCCCACCACTCCAAATGTGTAGCTAAGAAGTTCAGGATGACTTGAAAATAGGGGAGTCCAATATGCAAAATATGTTGCTTCCAGACCTCCTTATCCATGTTTACTTGTGAAACCTTTGCCTTATGCGCCTCCAGATGATCAAAACAAACCATGAGGATTGATTCAATTCTAGCCACCTTCGATAAATCATCTGTAGTCAAGGATTTTGTTTCCCTAGTGAACAGTATCCTTTCCTGGAAGATTTTCACCATAACCGTAGCAGTTTTGATTATCTGAGCATCTTCTTTCATAAGTTGGATGTCAATGCACTTAAGATCTTTTTGCATTGTGTCGATTAGATCGGTCAACCCTTTCAGCAATCTTGTAGATTCCTCATGGCCATGTTTGATGATTGAATTTCACCACTCTACATTCTTCTTCGACACATATAGTACATTGTCATCCAAACTCTCCATAGGTTTCTCAGCCAAGAACTTCATCACACCAAATTTTTGTATATTGTTCATTTGCACAAGTACTGCCACCCACTTAGTCCTTTCCTTCTCCCAGGCAACAGTTTCTAATTTCAATTCCTTTCTTACAGTCACAGCATCTTCATACACTTTTACCAAACTGACAATATAATCTGAGCCTTGTTGTATTATGAGATCAAGCCATTTATTGAACATTTCCGCCATGATTCTGTTCTTCTAAACCTGATCTAACATCTTTTGGTTTGCTGGAGACTTGGGGTTGAAGGATACTGCCACTTGTGACAAGGGTTGAGGACTTGGATGTTGTATAGCATTAATGCATTCAGCCATTTGGGTGATGATTTGATTCAACTCCTTTTTATCTTTTTCATCCTTCCATGATCTAGAAATCATCCTCTTTGAGGAGGATTCCAAGTGTTTGACATCAACCGCTCGTGAAGCAACCCCCAAATCAATTTTCTCCATAGTGAAGTCATCTTTCAGTGGCTTTGTCTAAGTTTCTACCTGGGATAGGTTTAGCTATCTTGATTGTCCAATGACCTCTTGCCTCATCTACCTCAAGCATTTTCTATGTTTTAAGTTTCTTTGGCTTGGACACTTTTCCAAGTCACTTTCTAACCATATCTTCCATAGGAATTGTGATTGGGACCGCAATGCGTTTCTTCCCAATGGAAGCCTCTAACCATCACAGAGTGCTTGAAGGTTCTTTGGACGGAGGGGATGTCTGAGTACTCTGTGAATTGACAATAGTTAGGGTTCTCATTAGATTCATCTCACCCTCTACTTCTTTACCTGTGTCCATATCTTGTGTCAGGGGTTCATTCAATTCTTGTTGCTCCATTATTATTTCAACTTCCTCACTTGGATCCAGGTCTACAATGATTTGGCTCAATGCTAGCTCTTTACTCTTCTTCTTGCTTCTTGCCCAAGTCACTCGGACTGGTGAGGAACTCAGCAAGGACCTTTTTGATCTTCTGGGTTGAATTTCTTAAACAACTGGCTTTGTATCACCTACAACATCAACAATCTTGTTAGCAGTTGGAATAGGAAGTTGAGTTGTTGCATGCGAACCAACTCTTAGTTCATGGGAAGAAATAAGTGATCCTTTTCTAAATTTATGATCCCTTAACCATTTCTCAGTTCTCCTTATAACATTGAAAGTCCTAGCATGAATGTTTTCGTCTTCCTTTTTATCCCAGTCAATCTCAGGGATTGGTTGCCCTTGAACTTCCTTATTAAATTCAAAATCAAGAACATCCTCCCTTGTTTCCTCCTGTACTCCAAACACATTGATGGGAAGTCTCATGGTTATTACTTGTTGTAAAGTAAATCTTCACAATAGTCTCTTCCTTACTTCGTACTCATCACTACAATTTTCCCAGTAAGCTTCCAACTAGGGTTCATGACAGAAGTGTTCATCTACATTTAGGTTTTCCATAGCATAGCCCCTGCTATCAAACTTTCATCTAGCAACATAGGGATGCATATTCATCTTCTTGAATTCCAACTCCAAATTCAAAGCATTAGACACGGACTTACAGTTGTAGTATCCAAGTTCAACGGGAAAGGCAACTCCAGATTCACCTTTTGTGCCTAGCCTTTTATCAATATGAGTGATTTGTCAACTCACTTCAATGAGTATATAGATATCAAAGCCATACCTAGGTAGCTTGAATGGTTCACCCTCAAAACCACCTACCTGAAGATAGGTAAACCTAGGAAATTGAATGAAGAAGCTGCCATATATACTTATCAATTCCAAAGCTTCAACTGACATCCTTTTATTTACATCACCCTGTAGTTCAAAAACTCTTCCCACAAAGACACCATTCCATCTGACAATATGTTCCTCATACTTTTTTTGCTGTAATAAAGGATAGTAATCATAGACTTTCATACTTTTGTTGTTGTAATAAAGGATAGTAATCATAGACTTGTTGTAATAAAGGATAGTAATCATAGACTTTCTAAAGCTAGATGGAATTTTACTCCAACAAACCAAAGATTTTCTTCTTACACTAACAAATATTCTTAACTAAAGAAATATAGTATAGGGAAATTGTCTAAACTCGCCTATTACCACCGTGAATTCATGAAACCCTCTTAGGAAAGTAGAGCTGAATTTACCTTTGGCATCTCCAGTTCGTTCAATTATAACAGCTATAGCCCTTACAAATTATGGAGATGAATTTACATGTCTTTGTAAGAAAACGGGAAGGAAAATTGAGAAAAATCTACACACGCTTCATAATGACTCATTCAAACGTGTGAAGTAACAGTGATATGACTGAAAACCTGACACTTTCTTAATTGCCCATCACTTTTGCACAAATAGTTAATGTCCTTGTGATTACTTTCCAAATTTAGAATTTTAAACTTTTAGATGTCGGGAATATTCCTTCTTACCGCACTGCCTCCAGTGTTATCAAAATCCTTAGAATCAGCTTAAAGTGAAATTTTGAACCTTGAACCATCTCACAAGGTGTTCAATGGTTCAAGTTCATTCAGTGAGAACAATAGTGAACTAGTGGCTCAAAACAATACTAGGAACGAGCAATAACCATAACTAACAAGTGAAAGGACTTCGAACTTTGAACTGTTGAACAGAGAATACAAAAGGTTCAAGTTCAATACCAACTTAAACGCATTTACACTTGCTCGTTAAATAACATTACATAGTCGCGACTCACACAAAAGGACCTTTTGAACCTTGAACCAAAAAAGGTTCACGGGTTCAAAGTTCAAAATGCATAACAACAACGCGCTTGCTTCAGTTAAGACAAAGGCCGCTAGAGACATTACCTAAAATGCACTTTGAACTTTGAACATTTTGAACTGTTTAAAGGATCAACGACATAGGTTCAAAGCGAAGAAATACAAAGACCGAAAAGAAAATAGACACCATAAGGCAACCCGCAAGATTAAAATTTTAATAAAAATTTGAGGGGACACTAACATGGGCTCTGGCTGGGGACTAGGACTATAAGGGAACTAGACATGAACTCAAGGATCTTTGGTTACGCAAACAGGCTTTATTAAAATACCAAGACAAAAACACCAACAAAAAAGAAACTATAGACTAAACAAACCAAAACTTATCTACAAAAACCATGAGGGACTCTCGTTTACAATTGATATAGTTTCAAATCCTACCCATTATAGGTCAGGGGAAGAATAGAGCCATCTTGATATGCAATTTTGAAAGAGTTAGGTCCTTTTACCTCCTGAATCACAAATGGTCCCTTCCATAGAATTCGAACTTCGTGTGTGCCCCCTTTGGTTCCCTTCTTATGTCCCAGAGCAAAACCTGATCACCTAGCATGAATTTTTGTAGTCTGGCTCGTGTGTCGAATATCTTCTTAACTCTCATCTGATGCTCTATTATCCGATCCACTAACTTTTCCCTTTCTTCATCAATCCTCATCAAATGCATAATCCTTTTTTCAAGAGAATCCTAAAAATAGGCATCCTCAATGACGGTCTGTAACTTGATTGCCGCAAGTTCCAAAGGAATTGCCAACTGAGCACCCATGCCAGAAACCAATTCAAATGGTGACATCCTAGTAGCTCTTTTTGGTAATGTACGATCCACCCCAAGAGCTTCATACAATTTCTTATGCCAATCTTTGAAATTTTCACTCACCAATTTCTTCATAATATTTATGAGATTTTTATTGCTGGACTCCGCCTGACCATTCCCCTAAGGATAATAATCGGAAGAATGAGTGAGGGATATCCCATGATCATAGTAGAACAATGAAATCTCAGAAGAAGAGAAATTAGTTGCATCATCAACCATAATTTTTAGAGGAACTCCAAATCGAACCAGAATATTTTCTTTCAGAAAGTTACAAACAACCTTAGAAGTCGTCTTCCGCACCAGAATAGCTTCAACCCATTTGGTAAAATAATTTGTGGTTTTCAGTATATGTGTGTGCCCTACACTTGAAGTAGGCATCAAAGGACCTATAAAATCCAAACCCCACTGTTTGAATGGTTCATCCACAATCACTGGTCGAAGTGGTAATGCTGCGAGTTGCGGCTTACTTGTGAATAATTTACATTTCTCACACTTGGCTACCCATGCATATGCATCTTTGAACATACCTAGCCAATAATAACAACTTCTCAAAATTTATAAGCAGTTACTGTGGATGAAAAATGACCACCACAAGCTTCATCATGAAAGGTCTTCAATAGTGACTTCTGATGTGATCTATCTAAACAACTCAAGATAGCTCCATTAAAACCTCTTTTATACAATACATCATTAAAAATGACATATTTGGAAGCCTTTAGTATCACGCTCCATTTTTCTCTTAGAGAAAGATGCATTGGGCAATCCCCATAGGTCAAATAGTACACGACATCTGCAAACCAAGAATCTTGAAGTCTGACAAACAAGACTAAGGTCAATTCCTCAATCACTTCACTCTTACTTTCAGCAATCAACTTGCACAAACCCTGCCCCCTCACCAATATTGTAGGTTTAATATCCAAATTGAACTCTTGAATCTTGGACACCCATGAAGCTCTATTATTCATTCCTATATCCTGTTGTGTCAAAATGCTCTTGACTGCAAAGTGAGGCACATAAACAACTGCATTAGAGTGAAGAATATAATATCTGAATTGTTTTACAGCTTTTACAAGCGCATATGCTTGTTTTTCCATCAGGGAATATTTCAAATCATGTTTCTTCAAGGGAACGCTCATGAAAGATATTGGAACTTCTTCATTATCCTCATTCTTCTGCAACAAAATCCCTGACATAGTATGCTCTGAGGCATAGCAATTGATAATAAAATCTTTTTTAAAATTTGGATTAACCAGAACAGGTACATTACCAATAGCTTCCTTTATTGATTCAAATGATTTCTTTCCCTCCTCATTCCATTTAAATGCTTGCTTTTCGCTCATCAAGTTCACAATATACCTAGTGGTTTCTGTAAAATCTAGAATGAATCTCCTGAGAAACTTTACTTGTCCAAAGAAGGATCTGACTGCATTTATGTTTGATGGTAGACCTAGCTGCTGGATTGCCTTTAGTCTTTCAGGATCCACTCTTACTCCTTCTTTAGAGATAATGTGGCCAAGCAATTTACCCTTTGTCACTCCAAATACTAACTCTTTTGGATTTAGGGACACTCCATGTTCACAACACCTTTGTAACACTTGTCTCAAATCTCTCAGGTGATGTTTTCTTCTCTTTGAAAAGATAGTTAAATCATCAAGATACACAATAATTATCTTATCTTTCAAATGACCAAAGGATAAATCCATAGCCCACTAAAAGGTAACCCCTGCATTAATTAGACCAAATGGCATTCTATTATAAGCAAAAGTACCCCAGGGAGTAATAAAGGCAATCTTATGTTGATCAGTTTCTAAAACATTGATCTGATTATAACCTGAAAAGCCATCAAGCATGGACATCATCTCGAAACCTAAAATCCTTTACAAAATATGGTCCATAGCAGGTAATGGGTAATTATCTTTTAGACTGGCTTGATTCAGGTTTCTAAAATCTACACAGATCCTTATTTCTCCATTTTTCTTCCGAATAGGAACTATGTTGGCTATCCATATATAATGGTGAATGGGGTATATAATCTTGGCCTTCAACATTTTATCTACATCCTAAAATATGGCTTCAACTACTTTAGGATTGAAACTTCTAAGCTTTTGTTGAAAAGGACTTACTCCAGGCTTCAGAGGAATATGATGCTGAAATTTTCCATCCCTAAAATTCTTTACATCATCATAACACCAAGCAAAAACATCTTTGAATTCCAACATAAGACTAATGAATCTCTCTTTCTACACAGGTGTGCAACATTTTCCTAGATTTATAAATTTGGGATTGTCTTCAGTGCCAATGTTAATTCTTTCGTAGCCTCCAACATCTTGAACTGCAGGAATCTGTTCACCTTTTCTTTTCTTGTAAGCATCATGACAATCAAAAAGATGTTCTAAATAAACCAACCCTTTAGGAATCTTATTCCCTTTTAATTCCATAACTCCATCGCTCAACTCCTTGGCCCGTTCAGGTGAAAACTCTTTAAATTTTGAATCTCACCCTTCAAAATATGTAGTAGCAAATGTTTCAACACACTACATGAAATTGTTAATTTGTTTGTCATCTTCAAACACTTGCCAAAATGTTGAGTTATCAGGAACACTAGGCTGATATATTAATTCCACTCGATAAATATCATCAACAAACTCAGGATGAGGAATCAATAAGGAAGTTGATACAACTAAAGAGTCTACTTTAGAGTTTTGTTCTCTAAGAATAGCTTCAATAGAAAATGCATCAAAATCTTCAATTCCGTCCCAGACTCTATTACGGTAGTGTTTTAATCTTTCATTTTTTACATTAAATAATCCTCTGACATGTTTCACAATCAACTCCGCATCTCCCTTGACTCAAAGAAGCTTAACTCCCAATTTCTTTGCTTCAACTAGACCTAATAACAAAGCTTCATATTCAGCTGTATTATTTGTGTTCTTGAATTCCAATTTAAAAGAAAAAGGAATGTGAGTACTAGAAGGTGGAATAAGTACTACCCCTACACCAGAACTTGACGTTGCACAACTTCCATCAAACTCCATTAACCACAAATTTTCTTCTCCCTTTGGCTATGATACACTTTCTACTACCTCATTATTAGATAAAATCATGTAATTTCCAAATTGATATTCATGATACAGAATTTGTGCCCTTGGATCATCAGAGGGAAAAATAGTGAACTTAGACTTAGGTTCAAGCTTCAAAATGAATCGTTGTTTCCCTATAGGAATTGTGGCTTGAGACCAATCCCTTTTCATCTCACCTCCTAAGTCTCTACAGAATGTATGACTTAATAACATGTCAAAACTTGCAGGAATGTCAGCTATTAAAATAGTGAGCTTGATTCTTTTATTTGGGTGAGCAACAAGAACTACTTGACAATCCTTAATTTGTCCTAATAGGGGTATTTGTTTAAAGTCCATTGAATAACATCTGCCAAAAAATTTCGTCAAGGATAACCCCAGCGCTTTGGCAGCTACAGATGGCATGATATTATCTGATGCACCTAATTCTATAATACAATTGTTTAACTTATGACCATTTATGAACAATGATATGTAAAAAGGCTCAGGTTTTTCCTCAAGGATAGACAAAGTATCATCTATTTGGAGGGAAGTTATTTCAGGGGTCATTTCATGAGCAACAGGATAAGCTGACACATCACTGTGAGAAGACAATGTGACATTTACTGACTATTGTGTTCCACTAGCTTGTAACACATTATTTCCTTTTACAAACTGAACAAGTCTATCCAATTCTTTGGGATTTAACTTAAGATACTCAGTCAGTGTAATTTGGATCTGGGAGGATTTACAAAACTTTACAATATCAAATGAACTTTCTTTTTCTACAAAATTTTCCAACTGAGGTTCTTGAGGTTTATGATCATTGTTATGAAATCTGGAAACAATTTCCTTACCTTTAAAGTTCATAGAAGAGGATGAAGAAATGCCCTAAGGTTTTACATTCTGTTGATTTCTTGTGAGCACAACACATGAAGAATACTCTAAAGTAACCAAAATGTCACCTCCTCTTTTTGAATCTGACTTGTACTCTAGGAAGTGGATTTCAAAGTCGCCAGGTTGCTTTAAAGATTCCTCTTCACCCAATTCATTTGAAATCTCTTTAGAATTCATCTGTTGCACATAACGCGCCATTTCAGGATAGGAATTGCCATCATATTCATGTGTAAGATGAAAAACACACATACTCCCCTTAGGTGGTGGGGCTTCAATTGCCAATCTTTGTTGGGTAGGGGGTACTTATAAAGATTTGTTTCCAATCCCCAAAGACTGATTTGTATTCCTTCTAGGTATGTCTTGATAAGGGGATGAGTAAG
The DNA here is from genome assembly GCF_030272615.1 of Cryptomeria japonica. NCBI lineage: Eukaryota > Viridiplantae > Streptophyta > Pinopsida > Cupressales > Cupressaceae > Cryptomeria > Cryptomeria japonica. The sequence goes on along the minus strand of NC_081415.1, from coordinate 416,923,601 downwards.
ATGTACTGGCTTTAGGTAACTATCTTTTAAGAGTTATTACATCATTCATCAGGCTCTGGATTACAGGATCTGAAGAAGTAGAAGGTTGAGCATTGGGTATCTATACTTCTCTCTTCCATTTCCCTGCAGTGATCAAATCATCCTCCAACTCAACCGCAAGTGTATTAACATCACTTAGGGTTGCAAATCTTTGCCTACGAATCAATAAACCTATCTTCGAAGGCATGGAATTTACAAAAAAACATTTCAGATTGTCATCTGAGGGTTTCTGATTGACTGGAATTTTATGTACAATCTTATCAATTTTGCTACAAAGTCCCTCATGGACTCCGGAATCTCTTTCTTTAATTGGGCTAATTGAGCTAAAAGAGAGTGTTCTTCCTCTGCTACTTTGAATCTTGCCTCAAAACTTGTTTTCAGCCCCTGCCAATTTGTTATTGCACTATTTGGCAGGTGATAGAACCAATCCGTAGCTGCTCCAGTTAGTGTTTGTACAAATAGCCTCACAGCAACATCCTCATGTTGAACAGTTATTATCCCACAGGCAACATTGAATGCATTCAAGTGCTCATCAACAATGGTCTTCCCATCACCACTAAATTTTGGCAAGTGATCCATCACTCCTTTGGGTAGGGGATTCAGATTTAAACCCAAGTTTAGTGGACCTATTGCAGCTCCCCAGGGATTATTTGCTACCATTGGGAGGATGATATTGAGAGGAGTTGGATTGATTATATTGGGTAAAGCAATAACATGCAAGGTTAGAGACTGATGAATTGAGGATACAGGAAGTGAAGGAGACGGAGAAGGAGGTCTACTTCTTGCTCATCTCTGAGGTGAAAAGATGGGCTGAAAATTTAGGTTCTGCAAATCTTGTTAAACATAATCAACTATCCCCTCCCACCTTTGGGACCTAGTATATCTCCGCAACACTAGTCTATCTAAAATGCAAAGATTTGATGTCATGCAAAAAATATTCTTTAAAATTGGCAATCCAATTCTTGATACTTTGTAACTAGGCAACCGGTCTTGTAATTCGACTCCCCAACAAAGTTGCCAAAAATCTATTGGTTAATAGATTTACCCTTCTTTAAATAATATTTAAATTTTAATATGCCTCTTGTACACCCTTCTATGAAAGGAAAACAAATGAACCAACAGTTGGGTGAACCAATTTAAGGTTCATCCTCTGCATTAGAGGGCAGCTCCTCGTGAGATTTACAATGAATTTTTATGCAGAAAATTTAGAAATAAACACACTTTTCACCAGAAAGCGCGAAAGGCTTTTGCATTCATTCATCAACACAAAAGAATGCTATGAAGACTGAAAAGAATATCACTGAAGACCCATTTCAAATGTAGAGCTCACATACTACTACTTCCACACATGTTCATTCCATAAACCCAAATTAAAGTAAACTCAATGCAGTGTAAATACTGATCGATTCTCTCTCATGTCTCATAGGACAAGGGGGATCAATGTCATTCAAACAACAATGAGGATTAACCATAAATAATGAAAATCAATGAATCCACAAACACAGAGAGAACTGGTAAAATGAAATGGTATACTTCATGCATCAACATATATCCCAAAAGAGATCAATGAATCCTTCAAACACAGATTCTAAAGATTGCATTCAAAATATCATTTTCATTCAACATACCAGAAATATCAATTTTTGAGAAATCCAAGGAAATCAAATCTATTCCTCCAAATCACAGTTTATTCGACCCTTACATAAAACTAACTTCTAACATAAATAGCCTCTAGGCTAATAGTTTGTACATCATAACTAAAACTTTAACTTTAATCACGGGTTGAAGAAAAAGCTTGCTTAAAAACAAAAGAAACTAAGACAACAGCTATAGATCGGCTGACAGCTCATCCCTTGGTTGATTAGGACTCCATCATGGTAGAGGAACCGCTGATTTATCCTACTTTGTTGCAGAACTGTGCATACCCTGCCACTCCAAATGTGCAGCTAAGAAGTTCAGGATGAATTGAAAATAGGTGAGTCCAATATGCAAACTACATTGCTTCTAGACCTCCTTATCCATGTTTACCTATGACACCTTTGCCTTATGCGCCTCCAAATGATCAAAACAAATCGTGAGCATTGATTCAATTCTAGTCACCTTCGAGAAATCATCTATAGTCAAGGATTTTGTTTCCCTAGTGATATATATCCTTTCCTAGAAGATTTTTGCCATATTCGTAGTAGCTTCGATTGTCTGAGCATCTTCTTTCATAAGTTGGATGTCAATGCACTTAAGATCTTTTTGCATTGTGTCGATTAGATCGGTCAACCCTTTCAGCAATCTTGTAGATTCCTCATGGCCCTGTTTGATGATTGAATTTTGCCACTCTACATTCTTCTTCGATACATATAGTACATTGTCATCCAAACTCTCCACAGGTTTCTTAGCCAAGAACTTCATCACACCAAATTTTTGTACATCGTTCATTTGCACAAGTACTGTCACCCACTTAGTCCTTTCCTTCTCATAGGCAACAACTTCTAATTCCAATTCCTTGCTTACAGTCACAACATCTTCTTACACTTTTACCAGACTGACAATATAATCTGAGCTTTGTTGTATTATGAGATCAAGCTATTTATTGAACATTTCCACCACCATTTTGTTCCTCTATACCCAATCTAACATCTTTTGGTTCGCTGGAGACTTGGGGTCGAAGGATACTGCCACCTGTGACAAGGGTTGAGGACTTGGATGTTGTATAGCATTAATGTATTCAGTCATTTGGGTGATAATTTGCTTCAACTTCTTTTTATCTTTTTCATCCTTCCATGATCTGGAAATCATCCTCTTTGTGGAGGATTCCAAGTGTTTGACATCAATCGCTCGTGAAGCAACCCCCAAATCAATTTTCTCCATAGTGAAGTCATCTTCAGTGGCTTTGTCTGAGTCTCTGCCTGGGATAGGTTTAGCTATCTCAGCTGTCCAATGACATGTTGCCTCATCTACCTCAAACATTGTCTATGTTTTAAGTTTCTTTGGCTTGGACACTTTTCCAAGACACTTGCCAACCATATCTTCCATAGGAATTGTGATTGGGACTGCACTGCGTTTCTTCCCAATGGAAGCCTCTAACCATTGTGAAGTGCTTGAAGCTTCTTTGGATGGAGGCGCTATCTGAGTACAAAGTGAATTGACAAAAGTTAGGGTTCTCATTGGATTCATCTCACCCTTTGGTTCTTTACCTGTGTCCATATCTTGTGTCGGGGGTTCATTCAATTCTTATTGCTCCATTATATTTCAACTTCCTCACTTGGATCTAGGTCTACAACGATTTGGCTCAAAGCTGGCTCTTTACTCTTCTTTTTGCTTCTTTCCCGAGTCACTCGGACAAGTGAGGAACTCGGCAGGGACTTTTTTGATCTTCTGGGTTGAATTTCTTCAACAACTGGCTTTATATCACCTGCAATATCAACAATCTTGTTAGCAGTTGGAATAAGAAGTTGATTTGTTGCATGCGAACCAAATCTTAGTTCATGGGAAGACATGAGTGATCCTTTTCTAAATTTCTGATCCCTTAACCATTTCTCAGTTCTCCTTATAACATTGAAAGTCCTTTCCTAAATGTTTTCATCTTCCTTTTTATCCTAGTCAATCTTTGGGATTGGCATCCCTTGAACTTCCTTATTAAATTCAGGATCGAGAACATCCTCCCCTGTTTCCTCCTGTACTCCAAACACATTGATGGGAAGTCTCATGGTTACTACTTGTTGTAGAGTAAATCTTGTCCATAGTCTCTTCCTTACTTCGTACTCATCACTACAATTTTTCAAGTAATCTTCCAACTGGGGTTCATGATAGAAGTGTTCATCTACATTTAGGTTTTCCACAACATAGCCCCTGCTATCAAACTTTTGTCTAGCAACATAGGGCTGCAAATTCATCTTCTTGAATACCAACTCCAAATTCAAAGCGTCAAACACGGACTTACAGCTATAGTATCCAAGTTCAACAGGAAAGGAAACTCCAGGTTCACCTTTTGTGCCTAACCTTTTATCAATATGAATGAGTTGTCTGCTCACTTCAATTAGTACATAGATATCAAAGGCATTCCTAGGTAGCTTGAATGGTTCACCCTCAAAACCACCTACCCAAAGATAGGTAAACCTAGGAAATTGAATGAAGAAGCTGCCATATATACTTATCAATTCCAAAGCTTCAACTGACATCCTTTTATTTACATCACCCTGTAGTTCAAAAATTCTTCCCACAAAGATACCATTCCATCTGACAATATGTTCCTCATACTTTTGTTGCTATAATAAAGGATAGTAATCGTAGACTTTCATACCATCCACCCATGGTTCATTGAGCAAGTCGTGCCAATCTCTAGTACAGGATAATATGTAGAATAGATAAGAAGACATATAAAAGCTAGACATGCCCACAAAATTACTTAAACCTTCATGGAGTCTCTCTACAATTACGTGTGCCCGGTCAAGATATTTGTCACCTGATAGAAGCACCTAAATATAAAAATACATCCAATCCTCCCAATAAAAGGAGTATGAATTCCCTTTTAGCCTATTTAATAGTATAACAATGTCTCCCACTTATGTGATGAATTTCTCCCTGGTAAGGGGCTTCGGCAGTCGTGACCCACCCTTTTGAACTTTTAGGAGACATTTTCTTGCAATTACACTTCTATATTTACTTTTCTTCTCAAAGAAGAATGCATATGAGTTCCCAATTGACTAGTCCTCATATGACTCCTTATGCGGGATTCCCATCGCTGCAATTACTATTTCCTTGTTAATATCAACTAACAGCTCGCCACTACTACTTCTTATACATCTATTTGTAGCATCATACCTATTCATACAACCTATTACCAAATCTGGGCATGGGGCAGCAAGTGGAAATGCAGTGGCTTCAATGAGACCACTTCTTACAATTTTCTCCATCATTGAACCAGCTTCAGGGTTTTTGGCTCTTTCTAAGAAATCCCCTAGGTCGGCATGAGCTAAAGAAGTATCATCTAATTCTGGTAGTATGCTCACCAAACATGATGTCCGACCAAGTTTCGGCAATATCAACCTCATAATGCCTACTTATACTTTTATCAAGCAATTCTAAAGCTGGATGGAATTTTACTCCAACAAACCAAAGATTTTCTTCTTACACTAACAAATATTCTTAACTAAAGAACTATAGTATAGGGAAATTGTCTAAACTCACCTGTTACCACCATGAATCCGTGAAACCTTCTCAGGAAAGTAGAGCTGAATTTACCTTCGGCGTCTCCAGTTCATTCAATTATAATAGCTACAGCCCTTACAAATTATGGAGATGAATTTACATGTCTTTTTAAGTAAACAGGAAGGAAAATCGAGAAAAATATATGCATGCTTCATAATGACTCATTCAAACATGTGAAGTAACAGTGATATGACTGAAAACCTGACACTTTCTTAATTGCCCATCACCTTCACACAAATAGTTAATGTCCTCATGATTACTTTCCAAATTTAGAATTTTAAACTGTTAGATGTTGGGAATATTCCTTCTTACCGCACTGCCTCCAGTGTTATCAAAATCCTTAGAATAATCTTAGAGTGAACTTTTTGAACCTTGAACCATCTCACAAGGAGTTCAATGGTTCAAGTTCATTCAATGAGAACAATAGTGAACTAGCGGCTCAAAACAATACTAGGAACGAGCAATAACCATAACTAACAAGTGAAAGGACTTCAAACTTTGAATCGAGAATACAAAAGGTTCAAGGTTCAAGTTCAATACCGGCTTTAAAACACTTACACTTGCTCGTTAAATAACATTACATAGCCGTGACTCACGCAAAAGGACCTTTTGAACCTTGAACCAAAAAAGGTTCACAGGTTCAAAGTTCAAAATGCATAACAACAACGCGCTTGCTTCAGTTAAGAGAAAGGCCACTAGAGGCATTACCTAGAACGCGCTTTGAACCTTGAACATTTTGAACTGTTTAAAGGTTCAATGACATAGGTTCAAAGTGAAGAAATACAAAGATCGAAAAGAGAAGAGACACCATAAGACAACCCGCAAGCTTGAAATTTTAATGAAAAATTGAGGGGACGCTAACAAAGATTAAATATTAATATTATCACAATAAATAAAACTAAAAAAATTAATAAAATTAAACATAAAATTTTAATCAAAATAAATAAATATATAATTTTAAAAATTATTATATTTATTAAAAAATTACTATTATTTATCTATACATGTATTTATAAAACATATTATTTTTGTTATCACACAAGTTTGTACCCTTTTCTAGGCTATTAACTTAGCAACCTTGTGATACATTGGAACATTCTCATGTTGTGGGTAACCTATAGTGAGAATGAACCTCCAAAGTAAAATAGCTCTTATGGATACTTCACCTAAACTAACTAGACTAATGCTTTCTACAGAGAAAAGGTTAAGGAGGAAACATGAAAATGAAACACTAATTCCTAAAGTTGATGCACCAAAATGATGATTTGAAACTTACGCAATATATTAACACACAATTAGTAACAATTTTTTTTCCTGCACAACTCAGGGATTCATAATCTTTGCATCAACAATTTATAAGAAGGCTAAGGTAATCACAACCCTAGTAGGAGGAAGATACCTTCTCATAACTTGAGATTGTTTTCATCACTTGCACAACCTATAACCTGCAAATATATATGTATTTATGCATAAATGTTCTATTAATGAAACATAATTATAAGGACAAAATACTTCACATGAAACTACATCAATCAATAAGCACACAATGTCAGAAGAATGAGAAGGCATGACTGCTTTATTACTCTCAAAAAGGTGCTACAATGTTGTATAAATATATATATATATATATATAAGAGTTACAAACATGTCTCTCCTCTAAAAGAACTCAAAAATTTCCAAATAACAAGACTGACTGGCAAGAACTAACTTCAAAAATGAAGTTTGAACATACTTAAGCCTATCCCAAATAGTTGCATGAAAATAGGAATCCACCCTCTTTTTGGTCATATGCAATAAGCCCCTCAAAAACCTCCAAAGAGGCATGTGCATGAAGAAAAAGTCAAGCCTCATCATCTTTTATCATAAAGGCACTTAAAAATGCATTAATCTCTCCCAAGCTGACTCAAAACCACTCCTATATCCTCCCCACATGTTTTTCAACTTCTTTAAACCTCCCTATATGCTCTCCATCTCATAAATTTTCAACTAATTAACCCTTTGACTCATTCCCAAAGAATGTGACATTATAATGCACTACATCTCTTCACTTAATAAAGTGACTTATACATTGTTTCTTTGCAAGCATTTTACAACTTGAGAAAAATAAGACTTGCACGGGGCATTAGTTATAAAGGAGATGAATTAAAAATAAATAGAGGCAAAAAATGCCTAAGTTGCCTAAATTCTTTTTTGGGTAAACAAAAACCCTAAATTAACATATGGCTATTCCCTTGCATTCGATACATCTCTCCTCTGTTGTTGTGAAGCGTCACCATGATTTTGCTTGCAATTTGAAGGTTTTTAAGGGTTTTTGGAATCATCATACTGCAAATCTTATGCATATTGAAGCTAATCTTGGTAAGTCTCTTCAACTACGAATGATAAAGTTGTTTTGAGTTCTTTCTGTGTTTGGTTTTTTAGAAGAAAAATCACAAGTTTATAGTTGTCTAGAGGCGATGACTTTATCAATCTGTACATTTTCTTCTCATAGCTTTTGAGAGCACAGCAGTCTTTATGATTGCATTTGATATATCACATCCCCATTTTGACAATGTGATCATCCTCTAGATTCTATACTAATTTTTTTTGTTTACTACAACTTCCTTTCAGAGTAATAGGGCATGTGTTTGATTTGTTGTTGAGTGATATTTTCTACTTGTTGCCTCAACATGTCTATTTCTGAAGGAGGAGGAGGAGGAGGTGGTGGAGGATTCCCTTGATGATTAGGGTCATAGAGGAAGTAATCTCTACCTCCTCCACCATTGTTATGGCTATGTTGCTCGGATGTTTGTCATATCTGCGTTGTATCAAAGTTGGAGGGTAGTTTGGCACCCTCTTGAGCAAGTCTAAAGAAATGAGCATTTGCATTGTTTCTAAGAATTTCATCAAAGAGCCTGTTGAATTTGGGATTATGTTGTGCTCTTTCTATATCTTCTAGAGTTGGAGTGTTGGGATCTTCATCATTAGTGCCTCCTCCATAGGCCTCATGATAGTCATTGAGGTTTTCTTCCTCCTCTTTAATTTATGGTTGTCAGTTTCTCATTGATCTTGTTTCAGCCATGTTTTTAAAAGTTGATGTTTGTGAAAGTTATTTATGAGGTGGTGATGAAATGTTTGATGGAAGACAAGTTTTTGTGAAATATTTGGTAGAAGATAGATCTCTTAATACTGGAGGTTGGATATCAACAAAGTTCTTTGTGAATTGCTCGTGTTTTTCAACAATTTTGATGTGATGAGGTATAGCAAGGTTTGAGATGTGTTACAATCCAAGCTACCTAGTAATGAGAGGATGCACTCATAAATTAGTTTTAACCTATCTAGATGTGTAGAAATGCCTCTTAGGATGATTGATCCTAGATGTAGAGACACTCTAAAATGATTTTTTGGTTTGGTTTAAGCAATATCTGAAAGTACTAAGGACAAAAACCTCTTTGTGTTTGAGAGTTGAATGGATTTGTGATGCTTGGATGTGAAAGTGGGTAGGATATATGTCTCAATAAAATTCTTCTATTATGAAGGGGATTTCTACTTCTTCCTCTCTTACAGGGGTTGATGGTTCCCCTCGAGCTTCGTTGTATGTGATATAGATTTGAGGAAAGAAAGCAGGATTGATCTTGCCCCCTTTGTTCTTGTGATAATCAAAAGCTCTATACTGAGTGAAATCTCTATTGTTCAAAGGCTCTTTGTCAAATTCGTTGGATTTGCCCTGAAGGTACAAGTGCATATGACACAAGAATACCCTAAGTGAGAAATAGTTGTCTATTGATATAGAAAAATTTCATTTTCTTGATAAAAGCTTTTGAACCAAGTTGTCTCTTCTTCAATTTGGTCTTTTGATGAAAACTCCTTTTTCTCAAGATATGAGTGATGGTCATACAAAATGATACTTTGTTTTCACTTGTTGATGTTGTTTTTGTTTATCAATGTTTGATGTAGATTTGTTGGATGGATACTTGGTTTCAATTGTTTTGAATTTCTTTGAGAAGAAAACATAGCAAGCACACAAGCACAATAATCTTGCTCCTTTCCAATAAAGGCATAATAGGTGTGGCTCTAAATCAACCCAGTAATAAACTTTTTGACCCTTTATAAATGTATTTTATGTTCCCAAAGCCTGAAGTCGGCCCCAATTATTACTAGTCTGAAACAAGATGAAGATAACTCAAACACTTTTTATCCTTAAGGTCATGGCCAGTTACGATATTCTCAGCCCACATCTTGATATTTCTTCGACTTTGATACTACATACCTTATGAATCCCATTGTGGTAGGTAAGGATGTGATATACTAAGTCTTGCGCGAGCATAACAGATAGATGATCCCTATGATGGGGGAGTCGCCACTTTTATCAAGCTACAAGTAGCTTTTCAAAAATCCTTGTTTCTACTCAAGGAAATATGTATGGTGAGTATCTTGGCAGAAAAACCATCTATGCTCTTGCACTAAACTTTTCACAAATATCCTCAATCAATTGAACGGGTGGGCTTCTAAAATAAGAGGTGTCTAGTAATGTTCAATGTTTTTGGACGTAAGTTCATTCTACAGTGACTCACTTAAGAGCCTTGTAACTTGTGGTGGGGCCCATATGTCCTTTCGGCAAGTTACACTGTAGGAACAGCTACACCCAAGGCTACATATTTCGCTCTCACCTTATTTCTATAGCGGCTCGAAGGATTTACCGTGCAAGGTCGATCCCAAGAGTGATCTGTCTCTTGGCAGGCCTCTCTTAAAAATAGAAAATTTAGAGCGTTACTAACACTTTTGTCTTGCACCTAGGACCACGAGATTCAAGGGAGAGGATAGTGTGTGTTAGAAATAGGACCACTCTATAGTTTTGCACAAGCGTGCCAATCATGAAAAGCACTTGTTCGTTTTAGCCTTTTATTGCAATATGATCTATTTGCTACTTGGAGATGTTGCTCCAAAAACCATGGGGTGCTTTTTAATTCCACAAAGCAATTTGTTTTCTAACTAGGAAAATGAAATCCTAGTCAATAAAATGAAAGCACGTTTGCTTCAAGTAAAATTGATTTGTAAACAAAATGGACAAGTTTGATTGTTCTTTTTAACTTGCAAATAAAAGATTGATTGTGAATTTTATCCTTGCAAGAAATGAAAGATTTGTTGTTCCTTTTTAAAACCCAAATTGAAATTTTTGTCCCTAACTTGCAAGAAAGAAAAGTTGTTTGATTTGTTGTTCTTTTTGCCTTATAATAAGATTCTTTTTAAGCCCAAATGAAGGTGTAGTTGATTTTTAGCCCAAAATGAAACATGAGATTTTTTTTGATTTTTTTTATAAAACAAAAAGGAAAATGAATTCTTTTTACCCAACTTTTTAAAAAGCTAGAAGAAATGAAATTTTCCTAATTCTAACTCCTCGAATCCTGCAAGAAATTTGTTAGTAACTTGCAAGAAGAAAAAATAGTAAAACATAAAGTCATTTGATGGACTTCCACAAGCCTAAGTTTTTAATTTTTTGGTTATAATTTTTTTTTTGGCTCTCTGTTACAAAAGTGCTACTCTGTGAGAACACAAAAGCGCTACTTCAGACAACAGCACTGAAGTACTGCAAAAGCGCAAAAATAAATGACAACAAAGCTAAACTATGAACAAAAGTGTTATTTAAATAGTTTCGGTAGAATTTAAAGACTGACAAACAGAAAGCACAAAAAGCGCTAGATTGTTACAAAAGCGCTAATTAATAAACAAAAGCACTACAACTATAGCAAGAGCGCTAAAACTGCAGCGAAAGTGCTAAAACTCTTCTATCAATAGCGCCAAAACGCGAGACAAAAGAGTTAAAGCACAACCTATGTGTGAAGAAAATAAGAAAATCACAAAAAAGTTAGATTGGACAAATCAAAAGGTTGCGTGTTCGATTCGCGTCAGGTTCACCAAATCATGCACGCTAAAAAGGAGGCATAAGACACAAGACAAGTCGTTAGTATGTTAGTGACAAAAATGAAACACAAATGAACTTATGAACCTAAACATGAATATCAAGAGAGATAAAAAGCATACAACAAGAAGCATAAACAGATGAAAGAGGAAAAGGAAACCCCCTAAGATGCTCCCCAACATGCTCATAGTTGCTCCTCCCTTGTTCCTCTCCTCTCCAAGTTCCACATGAGTGTAGCCCTCAGCTTTTTTCACTATCTATGGATGTCTCATGAAGATTCCAGATTATGAAAATAAGAACAAATGCCTATGCAAGTGTAAATAAATCACTATGAGAAAGCACCTAATTAGTCTATGTTAATTTTAGCAAAATAACAAAGCAAATGCTCCTAAATGTTCTATCAAAATAACTAGAAGTTTGATGCATACAAGATTTCTGGATCTTTTTGAAGAAAGAATGGGCTCTATTTATAGGAAAAATGGAGAAATGGATGGTTGAGATTGAGTAATCTCAACAAGGGCCAGGATTAATGGGTTTGCAGTCCATGTGATGGCTTTCAACCCAATCCCACAATGACAAGTGTCAACATGAGATGGCTTGAGAGGAGAAGGAAGAAGCATTAAATGCTTGAGATGACATGACAGTTACCTTGGGAGGGTTTGGTTTGGCTTGAGTTAGTGAATAAAGCTTTTATCCAATGAATAATACCTTTATCCAATGGACAAACTCTTGTGCAAGAGTTAGTGGGGATAACCATGGTCAAAGCAATGAATGCTTGAAGAGACCTATGAGTTAAATGAGGATTGATTTAGAGGGAAAGCCTCTAACCATGTGGGTGAGTTGAGTTTAACCATTAATGGTCATGTAAGATCCATAAATGGTTATGTAAGAACCATAAATGGTTTGGAAGACTTTGGGGGTTAACTTGTTGGAGAATAAAAGCCTATAATTCTTTTCAAATACTTTGGAGGCTTTGAGAAGTGACTTCTCTTTGCTTAGGAATGTGAAAATAATTAGGGTGGGGATTAGGCTAATTTGGAATGGATTAGAAGAATCTAGAATGGGTTTAGGATGCAAGTGGGTTTGGTGGGTGAGAGAAAATAGGATTTTAATTTAAATAAAATTCATTTATTTCAACTAAAATTGTGCAACTTGCATTTGTAGGAGAATGCAAGTGGTGGGGGGGGGGGATTTTAGAGATTTAAATAAATATTTATTTATTTATTTAATATGAGGAAAGGGGTTATATTAAACAAATATGCTTTATTCATTTAATTAATTGTTAGAGTGTGGTTTAATGAATTGATTTAAATAAATTGAATAATTTATTTAGTTAATAGGAGAAGAGGTTGACGATGAATTAATTAAATATTAATTTAATTAACTATTGACTGATGGTTAAATAATCAAATAAATACTAAATATTCATTTAATTAAGTGGACAGATTTATGTGTCTACACCCCCAAATGCAGAATATGACCAAATGGAATGATTTTAACGCCACAAATGCAACTCGATAGGCAAATGGTCCACTTGGGCATTTGACAAAGGTCAACCAGAAGACAAACAAGATCATTTTGACAACATGGAGCATGCAGAACGAATGAAAGAAAAATCAAATATGCAGAAGACGTGGACATACAGGACAAATGGATTCCACTTGGATGAGACAGATACAAAGCTTGAATGTAGAGAAGCATAAACTAATCCGAGCTGTTTGAAACTCCAATTAGATTCAAGGGAGAATTTAATGAGAATCTAAGTGAAACTGGTTGGCTTCTCTATAATGACACTCAATCTTCAGTTGATGAGATTTTGTAGATGAGGATTGCAAAAATGTCTATGTCGACATGACACTTGTTAAATAGAGATGAAAGTGGGTTACTAAAGGTTACTCATTTTAGTAACCTACATTTTGATGTCAATCTAAGACCAAATAAAAAGCATTAATGGTACAGAGATGACTAATATGATATTTCTTTGAAGTGATATGATTGAGGTGGTTGAGTGGAGCTCAAAAAAATAAAGTTAAGAGAAAGTGTGTGTGTGTGTAGTAGAACTAGAGAGCAGCAAAGACAGAAAGTAGGAGTTGCAGAGAAGACATTGTGCAAAAGAGAGATAACTGAAGTAGGTGCCTATTGAGAAGTAAAGAGTGCAGTAGAATAGAGAGAGAGAGAGAGAATCAACAAGCTAATGAAAAGAAGATCAAGCTAAGCAGTAAAGATTAGCAAGTAGAGGAAGGGATATCAAAAAGACATCATTTCAGAGCAGCAGTGAGTGTATTTTCAATCATCTTGTAAGGGTTACAAAACTCATTTGTAACAAGGTTGTTCATTGCAATCAACTAACCTTTTATGTCATTTTAATTCTCTAAGTGGATGCTCAGAGTAGGGGTAGGTGCTCCTTGAGTTGGTGCTCAAAATTTTAGGGGTTGGTGTTGTTTAGGTTGGTGCCCTAAAACATATTGTAATCAGACTTTCTATTGTGAGGCTGGATTGGAGCAGTAGACTCCAACATCTATTCTCACCGAGGTTTTTCCCACATTGGGTTTTCCTCGTAAATCAGTGTGTTATGTGATTTTCTCTTGTCTGTGTGTGTTCTTTCAATTGTGTTGTGTTATCAATATTAGCACTCATTGACTTAAAAAAATTTAAATATCACTGATTCACCCCCTCTCAATGATCACTTGTGTTCTTCAATTGGTATCAAAGCCCTAGGTACCCTAATAGAAAATCTTTTTCCAGCTTGGGTAGGTCCTGATTTGTGATCACTATGGCTAGAAATGAATCCTCCTCTACTAAGGTTCCTATGTTTGATGGCACCAATTATGCCTTTTGGAGTAGAAGAATGGAAACATAATTGTCTTCCCTTGGATATGATGTTTGGATGTCTGTCAAAAATGGATATACAATCCTTGCCACTCCTCCTACTGACCTTGACGCTAAGAATGAATATGAGCACAATGTAAAAGCAAAGCGTGTCATTCTTAGTGGATTGTCAAATACTGAATTTGTAAAAGTCATGCATTGCACATTAGCTAAAGAGACTTGGGATAAACTGCAAAGGATATATGAAGGAGATGTTAAGGTTAAAGAAGCCAAATTGCAAAATCTTAGAGCCCAATTTGAAGGTTAGTTGATTATCTACAAAGGGTAGATGAAACTGTCAATGCAATAAGAGGTCTTAGAGAAGACACTTCAGAAGAAGTCATAGTCAAAAAGGTGTTGAGATCACTTACATCTAGTCTATGTTATTAAAGAAGCTAAAGACTTAAATACTTTCTCTATGGATGAATTATTTGGCTCCATATTAGCTTATGAGATGAGGACAGTAAGTGATGAAACTTCAAAAAGAGAGGTTGCTTTCAATACAACTTGAAAAGGGAAAGAAGAAGCTACCAGTATTCAAGAAAATGACATTGATGATGCTGAAGCAAATTTAGTCAGATAGCTCAAGAAAGGCTCAAGAAGATACAAAGGTAAGCTTTTATTCAAGTGCTACAATTGTGGCAAGATAGGACACTTTTCTACTAAGTGTCCTTATGAAGAAAAAGGAGATGATGAAAAACAAATGTGAAGAGCATGGGTAAAGAAAAGATGAAGAAATTCTACCAACCCAAAAGAAGAAATTTTAGAAGGAAGAACAGTCTCTACACAATTGAAAGTGATGCCACTGATGAAGAGAGTGTCTCAGATGTGAGTTGCAGTGAGGAAGAAAGAGAAGTTAATCTCTTTATGGCATAAGAAGAATTGAGTGAAGCACACACATCAAGAAAAGAGTGTAGATCTCAGTCTAAAAATTAGAGCTCACTTGAAAGTGATGAAGAAGATGAAGTTAAAGTGGAAGTAGACCTTGAAGGATAACTTATATGTGCACTTGAAGAGATAAGGAACTTGAGGAAAGAAAACAAAAAGCTTAGGAATGCTGCTATGGAGAAAGAAAACAAATTGAATAAGTGCCTTGAAGAATCTAAGCTAAATATTATAAATCTAAAAAGTCAATTGGAAGAAGCCAAGAGTATGTTGGAAGTGACAAAATTAGATTTGGAAGCTAAAGAAAAAGAATGTCAAAAGTTGGAACTGGAAGTTGTAAATCTTAGAAATGAATAAGAAAAGTGTAAGAATGATCTCAAGGTGAGAATTAAGTATGAGGTCACCACAAATGCATTGGATACAATGTTGAACAAGAAGAAGCATTCCAAGGAAATTGGAGGTATTGGTTATGAGAATGGTCAATGCTCTACAAGTAAGAACTCATCAAATAAATAAATAGACTTTACCTCTTCAAGTGAAAATGATAAAGGACAAACTTTCACTACCAGCAAGCCCACTGAGAAGAAGACATATGTTGCTGATACAAAGAGAAAACATGTTGATCCAAAAGGAAAAGCCAAAAAGGATGATGTAGGTTTCATAAAAGTCAAGGAAACAAGAAAATCTCAAGAAGACCAAGTTATGCTTCTCCAAGGAGACAAATGAGAAACCACTTCAATAATGATTAGTACGTACCTCAATTTCATGGCTACTATTACAAATGTAATACTTATGTCCATAGAATTAGAGAATGTAGACTTATGCATAGACCTCCTCCTATTAATGAAAGCATGAATCCATTTGTTGTTTTAAGAGATGTCAACGTCATGTGTTATCATTGTAATGGAATTGGTCATAAAAGTATTGAATGTAGAAGGTTTAGATTTCAGTCATATAGTAGTCTCCCTATATCATTGTTCAACAAGAATGTTAATTGATATCATTGTCATAAATTTGGTCACATTGCAAAACATTGCAATTTAAGAACTGGTAAACATAAGAAAACTCCTATAGTAGAACCAAAAGCTATATCCGATCATAATGATGCAGCTAAGAAAAGAAAAGAAACCAAACAAGTATGGGTTGAGAAAGACAAAAATGTATCAAGTTTGATAGTTCAAATAGCTCTACATGCAAAAAGAAGAAATCTATGGGTGTTAGGCAATGGTTGTTCCAATCATATGATAGGAGATAAGAAGAAAATTACTAAGTTTGAAGATTGGAATGGTGGTTTAGTCCGGTTTGGAGACAATTCTTCAATTAAGATAAAAGGCAAGGGCACCCTAAACATAGATGGTAAGTTAAAAGCTCACAATGTATACTATGTAGAAGGTTTGAAACACAATTCACTTAGTGTGAATCAGATGTGTGATAGAGGATACAAATTTACCTTTGACTCCCAAGGTTGTGAAATTAGAAAAGAGAGCAATGGCCAATTAGTTGCAAAGGGCAAAAGGACTGATGGTATTGTATACAACCTGAAAGAATGTTTTAAATCTCAGTATATGATGGGTCAAGTTGATGAAACTTGGTTGTGGCATAGAAGGCTAGGACATATCAATTTTCACAACTTGGTTAAAGTGAGTAAGAAAGGGTATGTAAGGCACATACCTCAGATAATCAAGCCAGACGATACCATTTGTGATGAGTGCCAAAGAGGAAAGCAAACTAAGGTTAGCTTAAAGACAAAAAGAACTCTACCACAAGACCATTAGAACTTGTTCATACTAATTTGTGTGGTTCAACTAGAACAAGAGCTCTCAATGGTGAGAAATAATTCATATTGCTCATTGATGACTTCTCAAGAATGGCATGGGTTACCTTCCTTCAAGACAAGTCGTAGTCCTTTGAAATATTTAAAATATTTAGAAAAATGGTTGAAAGAGAGAGTGGTTACAAGATGAAATGTCTCAGATCAGACCATGGAGGAGGAGAATTCACATCAAATGAATCTGACGATCATTGTGAAAGACATGGAATTAGAAGACAATATTTTGCCCATAGAACACCACAACAAAATAAAGTTTTAGAAAGGAAGAATGGTACTATGAAGGAGATGGCAAGAAATATGTTGAATGAAGCAAATTTACTTGATGTTTATTGGAAAGAGAAAGTCCAAACAACAATATACACACTAAACAGGGTGCAACTGAGAGTGAATAGAAAGATGACTCCTTAGGAGTTGTTGTATTATAAGAAACCTTCAATCAAGTACTTTAAAGTGTTTGGTAGCAAATGCTTTATCAAAAGAGATGAGGATGGATTAGGTAGCTTTGATTCAAGATGTGATGAAGGGATCTTCTTAGGATACTCTACTCACAGTAAGGCCTCTAAATGCTTCAACAAAAGGCTAAATAAAGTGATTGAAAGTGTACATGTAAGAGTGGATGAAGACCTACATAAAGGTAAATAAAACACAGTAAATCAGATTGAAGAACCATATGTAGAAGATGAAGAGCAATCTGAAAGTGAAGAAGTACCTAGCAAGGCACCAAATAGATATGTGCAAAAGAATCATCGTGAGTATCAGATTATTGGTGATAAAAATGAGGGTGTGCAATATAGAATAAAACATGCAAGATCAAATGAGCAAGTGAATTTTTGCCTTGTGACTAAAATGGAGCCAAGAAATTGCAGTGAGGCCAGCAAGAACGAAAAGTGGATAAAGAAATGGAGGAAGAGCTGCAACAAATAGAAAAGAACAAGACATGGGAATTAGTTCCTAGACTAACTGATAAGAATGTCATTGAGACTAAATGGGTCTATAGGAACAAGATGAGTGAAGAAGGAAAAGTTATAGGAAACAAAGCTAGATTAGTATGCAAGGGATATGCTATTAGGATTGATGATAGTCCCAAAGATATTGAGAGGGGGGGGTGAATCAGTATCTAACCGATTTACAGATGCTTTAACCTTATTAAGTATTTTTCATTCCAAAATAGTGTACCGGTAAACAAGAATTAATGCAATAAATAAGAATAGTAAAGACAGCATAGAAAACACACCATAACACAAGATGTTTAATGAGGAAACCCGGTGTGGGAAAAACCTCAATGGGATTTGTCACCCACAATATTCACTCACTGGCCAATGAATGGATATTACTTACAAGAGGGGTCTGCACATGCAGGAAGGCCAACTGCCTAGAGCTCACTGCTCAATCACAAAAAGGAAGTCTCACTGACTTACAAAATGGATTATGAAAATCCAATAGAATTTACTGCTATAATTCAACATCTGCTATGCCAGGTTCAGTACCGGTTTAAGCTCATACAATAACCATAAACCTTATACAAAATTTGCCTTAATATTCGCTCATTACTTCTACCATGTGTCCATCATATCTTTTATATCAAAATGATTTTCAAGATCTCATACATATATGAGTCTTATTACAATATGCCATGTCGGCTTTACAAAAGATATTTACAATTAAATACAATAAACAAAACTTTATTCTTGTTAGCTGGAGTGTCGGTATACATTGTTGCCGCCGCTGATGAAGTGTTTGTTGGTGTTGATGTCTGCCGGTGTCGGTGCCTAAAGATATCCACAAGGTTGCTAGTAAGTTGCCATCAATGATAACACCATCATTTCTCACTATAGTCTAGAATGCCAACAATCTCCCCCTTTGGCATTGATGCAACACTCATGAGAAAAATCCAAAAATTTGTTCCAAAAATGTATGCTCCCCCTGAGCAGATGATCTCCTTTGATGACCATTTTTCTCTATGTCTACTACTCCCCCTTTGACATCAATGACAAAGGTTGTCAAAAACTGTCAAATGAGTGCAGATTTCCACTTGAACTTTGTAACCGGTTGGTTACAATCTGAAATAGGTCTGCTAATACCAAATTTAAGCTCTGTATAAACTTGTTATTGTCCTTCATAGCTACCTCAGTTATCTGAATTGTATCGGTGAGATGATGCATATGTTCCTCCAGTGTCTTTTTTCCTTGAATTAATGCCTCAAATATTTCTTTCCTTAGAAAGATAAGGTTATCTAACTTAGGACTGAATTTGCACTTAAGCTCTCTGGCTTTTCCCTTTATCCTTTCCTTCTCTTTGCCTTTCAAACTGGGTCCTTTATTGTTTGTCAGTGAAGTCTTGCTTCTACAAAATTTTGCAATATGTCCAATCTTGTTACAAGCATAACAAGTCACATTGTTTTTCTGAATAGCCTTTCCATATCCTATGCTGGTTTGTGTTATGCATTGATTAGATAAGTGCCCAAATCTTCCACAAACATAACATCTTACATTCATTCTGCAGTTTTTTGAATTGTGACCAATTTTGTTGCATTTGGAACATTGACCAGTGGGTGCATTAATATTTTGATTGTTTCTTGATCTACACTGATTTTCTCTATGACCAAACTTGTTATAGTTAAAGCATTTCTCATTAAATTTGTAAGCATTAGGTTGTCTTATTGGTTTACTGTGATCATGATTGTTTGCAATACCAGAACTTTCTCCAACTTCAAATCCAAGTCCATTAGTATCTCCATTAGGTTTCTGACTTTTCAGCATATCATCAAGTTCTTCTGAACTTTTCTTGAATTTCTCTTTATGTTGATTTGCAGTAGCCAACTCATTTTCTAGAATTCCCTTTTGTCTCATAAGTTCAGTTTTATCATGTTCCATGTGAATCAAATCTATCTTCAACATATCATTTTCATGACTTAGTCTTAGATTTTCATTTCTAGCATCATTGAATCTCCTAGTCAAGTCATCTTCATTCTTCTTTCTATCTTCAATGTCTTTATAAAATCTCATAGTCATGTCCTGCATTTCATTCCTCATTGTCAAGTTTTCTTGCCTCATCTTGCTTACAAGCTCATTAAGAGTTTCCTTTTCATCATCATTACTCTGCATCTTCTCATGAAGTTCTTTTCTCTTATTTCTAGCAATAGTGAGATTCTCCTGAAGTCCTTGAATGAATTCCTATGTAGTCCTTAGATCATCTTCAAGTTTGATATTTTTTAACTTCTCTGCATCATAGTCCACAAGAGCTCCTTCTAATTGCATTCTTAAGTTCTTCATTTGTACCGGTGTCAGAATCTTCCTCAAGTTGTTAGACTTTTGAAAATAGAGGACCAGGCTCTGACACTAATTGTTAGGATTGATGATAGTCCCAAAGATACTGAGAGGGGGGGGTGAATCAGTATCTAACGGGTTTACAAATTCTTTAACCTTATTAAGTATTTTGCATTCCAAAATAGTGTACCGGTAAACAAGAATTAATGCAGTAAATAAGAACAGTAAAGACAGCATAGAAAACACACCATAAAACAAGATGTTTAATGAGGAAACCCGGTGTGGGAAAAACCTCGGTGGGATTTGTGACCCACAATATCCACTCACTGGCCAATGAATGGATATTACTTACAAGAGGGGCCTGCACATGCAGGAAGGCCAACTACCTAGAGCTCACTGCTCAATCACAAAAAAGGAAGTCTCATTGACTTACAAAATGGATTATGAAAATCCAATAGAATGTAGTGCTATAATTCATCATCTGCTATGCCAGGTTCAGTACCAGTTTAAGCTCATACAATAACCACAAACCTTATACAAAATCTGCCTTAATATTCGCTCATTACTTCTACCATGTGTCCATCCTATCTTCTATATCAAAATGATTTTCAAGATCTCATACATATATGAGTCTTATTACAATATGTCATGTCGGCTTTACAAAAGATATTTACAATTAAATACAATAAATAAAACTTTATTCTTGTCGGCTGGAGTGTCAGTATACATTGTTGCCGCTGTCGGTAAAGTGTCTGTCGGTGTCGATGCCTATCGGTGTCGGTGCCTAAAGATATCCACAAGGTTGCCGGTAAGTTTCCATCAATGACAACACCATCATTTCTCACTAGAGTGTAGAATGCAAACATATGCTCAAGTTGAAGGGATAGACTTTGAAGAGACATTTGCACTTGTTGCAAGACTTGAAGCAATCAGAATGTTTATAGCATTCTCAACTTATAAGAGATATAAAGTATACTAAATGGATGTCAAAATTGTATTTATCAATGGGAACCTTGAAGAAGAAGTATACATAGAACAACCAGAGTGGTTCTAGTTGCATGAAGATGAGAATTTTGTGTGTAGGATGAAGAAAGAACTATATGGGTTAAAACAAGCTCAAAGGGCATAGTACTCCAAATTGGACAAGTACCTATATCAACAAGGATTCAAAAAGGGGAGTGTTGATAGAAAATTATACATCAAAATAGAAGGTAATCATATGATCATAGTTGTTGTATATGTGGATGACATCATTTTTGTAGGAAACAAGGATGTATTGTATAAGAAATTTGCTGATCAGATGCAGTCCGAGTTTGAGATGTCCTTGCTTGGAGAGTTATCATACTTTCTTGGTCTATAAATATCTCAACAAGACAAAGGCATATTCTTATCTCAAACCAAGTATTCCAAGGATATGTTGAAGAAGTTTCAAATGGAAGGTAGCAAGCCAGTTAGTACCCCCATGGTGACAGGATGCAAACTAAGGATGATGAGTCACCTAGTGTAGATGAGACCTTGTATAGATCAATGATTGGAAGCTTATTATAATTAACTCCCTCAAGACTTGACATAGTGATTGCATTGTGCATGGTGGCTAGATTCCAAGCTACTCCAAAACAATCACATCTCAATGCAGTAAGGAGAATATTTAAGTACTTGCAGGGAACACTTAATTATGGCTTATGGTATCCAAAGGATGGAGATTTCACCTTGCAAGCCTAAACTAATGTTGATTGGGCAAGTTGTGTGGATGATAGGAAGAACACTAGTGGTGGCACATTTTTCCTTGCTGATAGGTTAGTTTCATGTAATAGCAAAAAGAAAGAGTTAATCTCCTTATCCACTGTTGAAGCTGAATATATTGTTGTTGCTACATGTTGCTCTCAAGTGTTATGGATGAAGCAGACACTCAAAGATATTCAGGTAGAATTTTTTAGATCCTATTTCTATTATGTGTGACAACTCAAGTGCAATCAATATTTCAAAGAATCCGGTCATGCACTCAAGAACTAAGCATATTGCCATAAAGTATCATTTTCTGAGAGAAAAGGTAGCTAAGAAGGAGGTCAAGGTTGAATATGTATGCACAAGTGAGCAGGTTGCAAATATATTCACCAAGCCATTGCCTAAAGACACATTTGAGTACCTTAGACTCAAGCTAGGAGTTTTCCCTCTTTCATCCTTCAGCACTTAAGTTGTTTACGAGGTCTGTGATTCAGCGGGAGCATACTAGCTTACACTTTTTATCCTTGAACCTCATGCTTGTTCTCAGGGGGAGATCTGAAATTTTTGAGTATTGGTACTACTTTTTATATTGTAATAATGGTTCATCTAAAAACAAAGGTATATGCATTATTTTACTTAAGGTGAGAAATATATTGTCACACAAGGTCAACTAAGTGAATATACACAGGCATAGAAAATGAATACAGGGGAAGATGTGGTCAGATCACAATGGGAGAAGTGCTTCAATTACTTAATGTTGAATTATTGTAGGTTGAACATTTTCAGTTGAGGAATATATTGGATATTGTTGGTCATTATTGCTGCTAGGATATGTTGTTGTCATTGATGTCAAAATATTCCCATGATTTCCTCCGGTGATTGTAGATTGGGAAGATTTTCTAATCTGTTTTGTAGTGTTGGTTTGTTGATCACTATTTTATAGAGTTCGGTATATCCTCCAGTATATTTTGGTCTGATCATGTCTTGTGCTGAGATTTTGGGATACTGTTTTAGATGATCTTGTGTATCTTTATTTCATATGGTTCATGAGTTGGTGTTCCACAAGTTATCTTTCTTCGTGATGGTTGTTGATTGGTTATGTTCTTGAGCTTTTAGAAGTTGACCGATGAAGATTTGAAAAGTGGTGTTGGTGCAATTGTTCTGGATGATTCTAACATGCTTGTTGGTGTTCCTAGTCATGTCCTATTTATTTTGGTGATCTGCATTGATCGTTGTGCTATTTTTTGGTGGTTTACATCAACTGGTGATGATTTGTGTGGTATGCGGTATTTCTGGTGGTGTAGTGCATGTTGCGGTTAATCTTGGCATGATTTCCGATGGAGTTGTGCATTTGAAAATTTCAATTAGGACCATGTTATGCTATGTAAACCATTATATTATTCTGATGGTTGATCTTTGTATCGTGTGATGTAATTTTGTAATTGAGGGTTGAGGGTTTTAGCCGACCTTGTTGTCAAGGTTGATGAATTGTATATATAGGTGATATAGTCATGTAATTTAGTTTTCGATGTTGTGTCTGCATTATTAGAGAGAGATTTATGTGGAACAAGTGATTTATCCTTCATTGTTGAGATTGAGGTGAGATTGGTGTTGCAGGGTAGACAATTCTGCTTAACCAAAATTGTAATCAGACATTTGGAGATATTATTCTTTCAGTTCATTTCTTTTGGATAGTAGTCTGAATCTTATTGTAAGTTAGTGAGACTTCCCTGAGCATTGTAGCCTTTCGGGCCATTATATTTGAGCAGTGACCTCTAAGCAATGTGCATGAATGCATGTGCATTCCCCATTGTAATATTTTTTACATACTACAGCAAAGTATCATCTTACTGTGGGTAGGTTCCCACCATGGTTTTTCCCTTAACCGGGTTTTCCACATCAAAATCCTGGTGTTGTGTGTTGTGGTGTTAATTTTCTTCTCTATCTTATTATTGTAGTTTATCAGATCTGTGTTTTGTTTGTTATTCTGGTGAGTATTGATTCACCCCCCCCCCCCTCTTAGTCTTCCTTCTTGGTTGTTGCTAACAATTGGTATTAGAGCTAGATCCTCTAGTAGAAGCTTAACCGCTTGAGGAGATCCCAGGTGGCAACTCAAGGTGTGATCTTTAAGAAGGACAGTCTGAGATTTGATGGAAGTAACTATGCTATATGGATGGACCGGATGGAAGTGCACTTAAAATGTCTTGGTAAAGATTATTGGAACATTACAGAGAATGTCTATGTAGTTCCTCAGAATGGACCATCTACTTATGAGGTGAAGGAAGTGGAACACAATATTAGAGTGAAGGAAGCATTGCTTAGTGCCCTGACTTTCTGAGATGAAAAATGTAATGGGACTTCAGACCGCACATGAGATATGGGTGAATCTTGAGGTGTTGTATGAAGGTTATAAACAAGTGAAGGTTGCTAAGTTGTAGAGTTTGAAAGGAAAGTATGAGACATTGAAGATGGGAGATGATGAGAACATACACTCTTTTATGGATAAGGTGAATGACCTTGTCCTAGGTATCAGATATGCCAGTGGAACCATTGAGGAAGATGAAATTGTTGCTAAGGTGCTGAGATCTTTGCCTCCTGCCTACAAATATAAGGTTGTTGCTATTGATGAGATCTGGAGTGTCACTACTATGACAAGAGATATGTTGGTCAGAAAGCTTGTTGCATTTGAGCTAAGTGAATTTGGAGAATCACATGGAAAGTCTGAGACAATATTTAGAGCATCTGCATCTGTATTCGGTAAGAATAAATATGATCTTGATGAGTGCAGAATATCTAGATATGAAAGAGAGAGGAGAGAGATAGAAGAGGAAGAAAAGGAGTTGGATGAACCTGAAGCACTGATTGCCTGAAGATTGCCTAAAGGAGCCAATAAGTATGATGGAAGGTTGCCTTTGAAATGTTTCTCTTGTGACAAGATAGGACACTTTGCTTCTAGATGCTTGGAGAGAATGGCTAAGTATGACAGACATGTTAAGTTTGATAAGCATGATAGGAATGATAGATATGACAAGCACGAGAAGTATGACAAGCCTTACAAGCCTAATCGGAAGTATAGGAATCAAAAGAACTGTTATTATGTTGCTGATGAAGGTATTACAGATGAAGAATCTAAAGGAGATGAAGTTGTATTCCTTTCCATTAAGGAAGATGGACCTATACCTATTGATTCCACTAGTTGTACTATTGAGGAGAAAGCTTTAGCTACTAAGGTTGAAGAGAAAGATGAATGGGTGATTGACAGTGGTTGTTCACATCATATGATCAATGATAAAAGCAAATTTGTAAGCATGGAAAGATGTGATGGTGGAATAGTTATATTTGGAGATGCCAAAGCCTATGCAATCTGTGGGAGAGGTTCTATTTCTTTTGGTGGTAAGCATAACAGTGATGGTGTCTTGTATGTTGAAGGTTTCAAGCATAACCTTTTGATTGTTGGACAGATGGTTGATAAAGGTTATGATCTACAATTCAAGGATGGAAAATGCAAGATCTTAAATGCCTCAGGTATAGAGATTGCATCTCGGACTAAGATTGAAGGTAACATTTTTTATTTGAATACTAGTGAGAAAATTTGTTTGATTACTCAGATTGATGAGATTTGGTTATGGTATAGGAGAATGTGTCATGTAAATTTTGATTCAATGATTAAGATCTGTTCTACACATGTTGTTAGAGATCTACCTAAGATTGTTAATCCTGCTAATTCAGTATGTAAGGAATGTCAGTTGGGTAAGCAAGCAAGAATTTATTTCAAGAGCAAACAATATACATCTAATGAATTGCTACATCTTGTGCATACTGACCTATGTGGACCTATAAATGTTAGAAGTGTGTAGGGTGATAGATATTTTATGCTGCTAATTGATGATTATTCTAGGATGATGTAGGTTGTCTTTATGAATGAGAAATTAGAAGCATTTGATAAATTCAAGATATTCAAAGCTAAGGTTGAGACTGAGTCTGGATTGAAGGTGAAGTGTTTGAGATCTGATAGAGGTGGAGAATTATGTTCTGGTGAGTTCAATTCATTCTATGAGAAGCATGGGATTAGAAGACAATTATCTGCTCCTAGAACCCCTCAGTAGAATAGAGTTGTTGAGAGAAAAAATAGAACTATTTTGGATGTTGCAAGGACTATGTTGATTGAAGAAAATATTCTGAAGATCTACTGGAGAGAATTTATTAGTAATGTTGTTTACACATTCAATAGAGTTTGCATCAAAGGAGATACTGGTAAGACCCTTTATGAGCTTTGGTTTGGTCATATTCCTACTGTGAGATATTTCAGAGTATTTGGTAGCAAATGTTATATCAAAAGAGATGAGGATATAGGAAAGTTTGATGCTAGAAGCGATGAAGGAATTTTTTGGGGATATTCTATAGAGAGAAAGGCCTACTGGTGCTACAATAAGAGATTGAGAAAGATAATAGAAAGTGCAAATGTGAAGGTGGATGAGAACCTTGGGAAAGAGATCAGAGCATGTGGTTATGATGATGGACAACACATTGTTTTAGCCCTGATTCAGCTTGAAGAGCCTAAACAAAATGATCCAGTAGAGATTGTGAATCCGGATGCTTCTACTGCTAGTGAAGGAGTGCAGGAACCTGAGAATCAGAACAATCAGAAGACTTTGAGGTATGTAAGATTGAATCATTCTGAAAATTGGATTATTGGTGATAAGAATAAAGGTGTGATGACTAGAAGAAAGTTAGCTACTGAAGAAGTATGCTTGATTTCCAAAGTTGAACCTAAAGATGTTGTTGAAGCCTATAAAGATGAAAGTTGAATGATATTTATGGAAGAAGTAGATCAAATTGAGAAGAATAATACCTGGGAACTTATGCCTAGACCTAAGGATAAAAAATGTATTCATACTAAATGGGTATTCAGGAATAAATTGAATGAAGTCGGTGAAGTTGTCAGAAATAAAGCTAGACTAGTCTGCAAAGGATACTCACAACAAGAAGGGATTGATTATGAGGAGACTTTTTCTCTGGTTACCAGACTTGAAGCTGTTAGATTGTTGCTTTCTTATGTTGCTTATAAAGATTTCAAGGTATATCAGATAGATATCAAATCTGCCTTTTTGAATGGTGATCTAGAGGAAGAATTTTACATTGAACAACATGATGGATTTTCACTATCAGATGATGGAGACATGGTATGTAAGTTGAAGAAATCTCTTTATAGGTTGAAACAAGCTCCTAGAGCATGGTATGATAGACAGAGATAAATATATGTTGAAATTGGGATTTAGTAAATGTGTTGCTGATAGTAATCTATACTTTAAGATAGAAAATGATAACATCTTGATTGTTGAAGTCTTTGTTGATGATATTTTCTTTGGTGGTGATGATAACTTGAGCATGAAGTTTGTCGGTGATATGCAGAAGGAATTTGAGATGTCCATGATTGGTGAGATGAAATTTTTCTTAGGTTTGCAGATTGCACAGATAGGAAAAGGTATATTTATCTCAAACTAAGTATGTGAAGGAATTGCTAAAGAAGTTTGGATTAGATGGTCCAGCCTAGTCTAAGTAAGATACAACAATCCACCAACCACAAATCTGTACAGACTCTGATTAGCTTGAGGAGATTATGCATGTTGTGTGCATGGCTGCTAGATATCAAGCTGATCCAAAAGAGATTCATGTCACTATTGTGAAGAGGATATTTAGATACTTGAAAGGAACTGTAGATTATGGTTTGTGGTATCTGAGGGATAATGATTTCATGCTATGTGCCTGCACTGATGTTGATTGGGCTAGTGATGTAGATGACCAAAAGAGCACTACAAATGGAGAATTCTTTTTGTGTAAGAAATTGGTTTCATGGGCTAGAAAGAAACAAAATTCAATGTCCCTATCTACTGCTAAAGGTGAGTACATTATTGCTTCTAGTAATTGCACCCAGGTAGTTTGGATGAAGAAAATGTTGAAGGATATCAGAATTATTTATGATGATGCTATTTTTATATACTGTGATAATTCTAGTTCTATCAATGTGTCAAAGAATCTAGTGCAACATTCAAAGACTAAACATGTGTCAATCAAATATCATTACTTGAGAGAGCAAGTCAGTGAAGAGAAGGTGAAGCTGGAGTATATATCTACAAAGGAACAAATTGTTGATATTTTTACTAAGCCTTTGCCTGCAGATACATTTGTCTACTTGAGAGACAAATTAGGGGTAACCACCCCTTGTGATGAGAACTAGATGCATTAAGTTGCATCAATTCGGTGGATTTTAGAGCCTTCTCTTTTCATCTGGATTGGTGAGTTGGTATTGCTCGTCTAGTGGAGTAGTTTGTTGATCTGGTTATGCATTTCAGGGGGAGAGAGATTCATGTCTTTGTTTTTTGGGAGAGAGTTTGGTTATCTATTTTAGAGCTTTGGCATTGTTGTCAAAGGGGGAGAGAGATCATGTGAAAAATTGCTTTATCTATCTTGATCTTAGGGGGAGTTTGCTAGAAATGTCTTCTTTCTTTGCATTGATTGTTTTTCAAATTCATATATTGTCATCAATGCCAAAGGGGGAGATTGTTGGATATTGTTGGTCATTGTTTCTGCTAGGATATGTTGTTGTCATTGATGTCAACATATTCCTGTGATTTTCTCTAATGATTGTAGATTGGGAAGATTTTCTGATTCGGTTTGTAGTGTTGGTTTGTTGATCACTATTTTGCAGAGTTAGGTATATCCTCTGGTATATTCTGGTGTCATCAGATCTTGTGTTGAGATTTTGAGATATTGTTTTGGATGATCTTGTGTATCTTCATTTCATATGGTTCGTGATTTGGTTCTCTAAAAGTTATCTTTCTTTGTGACAGTTGTTGATTGGTTGTGTTCTTGAGCTTTCAGAAGTTGACCAATGAAGATTTGAAAAGTGGTGTTGGTGCAATTGTTTCGGATGATTCTAACGTGCTTGCTAGTGTTTCCTAGTCATGTCCTATTTGTTTTGGCGATCCGCATTGATCGTTTTGCTAGTTTTTGGTGGTTTCCATCAACCGGTGATGATTTGTGTGGTATGCGATATTTCTGGTGGTGTAGTGCATGTTGCAGTTGATCTTGGCATGATTTCTAATGGAGTTGTGCATTTGGAAATTTGAATAAGGACCATGTTATTTTATGTAAACCATTATATTGGTCCAATGGTTGATCTTTATATCATGTGATATAACTCTGTAATTAAGGGTTGAGGGTTTTAGCCAACCTTGTTATCAAGGTTGATGAATTGTATATATAGCTAATATAGTCATGTAATTTAGGTTTCGACGTTGTGTCTACATTATCAGAGAGAGATTTGTGTGTGAACAAGTGATTTATCCTTTGGTGTTGAGATTGAGGTGAGATTGGTGTTGCAGGGCAAACAACTGTGCTTAACTGAAATTGTAATCAAGCATTTGGAGATGTTATTCTTTCAGGTCATTTATTTTGGATTGTAGTCTGAATCTTATTGGAAGTCAGTGAGACTTCCCTAAGGGTTGTAGCTTTCCGGGCCATTATATTTGAGCAGTGTGCCTGAATGCATGTGCATTCCCCATTGTAATATTTTCACATACTACAACAGAGTATCATCTTACTATGGGTAGGTTCCCACCATGGTTTTTCCCTTAACTGGGTTTTCCACATCAAAATCTTGGTGTTGTGTGTTGTGGTGTTAATTTTCTTATCTGTCTTATTACTATAGTTTATCATAGCTATGTTTTATTTGTTATTCCAGTGAAGACTGATTCACCCCCCCTATTAGTCTTCCTTCTTGGTTGTTGCTAACAGAATATAGTTTGAGGGGGAGTTTGTTAGTATCCATTGTTGATCGTTCATTTGAAAAATATTTGAATCATCACATGACCCTTTGATATTGTTATCAAAGGGGGAGAATGAAATTTATGTGTTGACATCAATGCCAAAGGGGGAGATTGTTGATGTCAACCTTCAAGTCAACTTGGTCAGCTTGCAGGATACACATGAAGTGGAATTTGTGTGTTGAAATCAATACCAAAGGGGGAGATTGTTAGCACATTTTGTCATTGATGTCAACCTTGAAGTCAACTTGGTCAGCTTACAGGTTGCAGATGAAGTGGAATGAGTTGCAGAGGTGTAAATTTTGTGGCTTCATGTTCTACATTAGTTTTACCGTATTCTTCATTCATCAGATTTGATCTAAGTTGCAGATTGAAAATGGTGAAAAACAAGGTGCTTGGTAGTTTTTCAGTGTGATAGTCAAATGGTCTAGGTGATACAGTGTATTTTGGTGTGATCAAGTAGTTTAGCATGACCTTCGTTGGGTTATATAGTCTCTATGTATCATATTGATATCTTCCTTTTCAATATGACCATTATCTCCTCTTGGCGACATCTTTCTTTTCTGTGACATAAGGCTTTGGTCTAGGCAACAAGGTTTGCATTTTGATGTGACTTGCCTCTTCGGCAAGACTATTTCTTTATGTTAACAACCTTCATTGTCACAATGATATGGTCTTCCTTTGGTGGACTCCTGGCCAAACCCACTTTGTTTGAACACACACATGCATACATGTGGCAACCACGGGTTGGAATTCCTAATCTATGTGGGCCCCTTTGTGGAATGGTAGCAAGAGCCATTTCGATAGCACTTTTCCTTTTGACGAGACCTTCTTTCCTCTTGGCTGCCCCTTTGGTCTTACACTAAAATATCTTTTTTTATGTGTGATAGTTCCTTTGTCTTCACGACATACCCTTTGTGCCCCGTGTGACTCCACCACCTTTGTCAAACCCACCTCATCCTGTTGTCTATTGGTATCCAGTTGGTGGCAGCTATTTGGTTAACCTGTGCCACAATCTGATCTTGTGGGGCCCATCTAACCTTTTTTTGCCATAACTTTGGGTTTTGGTATAACCCATTTCCCCTCCTGTCGGCTCATTGGATTTACACCAAACAATCTGCCTTTGATGTGATGGGCGCTATGTCTTGCCAACAAGACATGATTTTCAGTGTAACATAGCACTTCATCATGACACCAAATAACCTCTTGCAGACCCCCTTGTGACATAGCAATAATGACTTTGCTTCGCTATGAAGTGTACCTGGTCTTGGTGAAATTCCCCCTAATGTAGAATATGACCAAATAGAATTATTTTAATGCCACAAATGCAGCTCGATAGGTAAATGGTCCACGTGGGCATTCGACAAAGTTCAACCGGAAGATAAACACGATCATTTTGATGACATGGAGCATGCAGAATGAATGAAAACAAAATCAAATATGTAGAAGACGTGGACATACAGGACAAATGGATTCCACTTGGATGAGACAGATACAAAGCTCGAATGTAGAGAAGAATAAACTAATCCGAGCTGTTTGAAACTCCAATAAGATTCAAGGGAGAATTTAATGAGAATCTAAGTGAAGTTGGCTAGCTTCTCTAGAATGAAAGTCAATCTTCAGTTGATGAGATTTTGTAGATGAGGATTGCAGAGACATGACACTTGTTCAATAGAGATGAATGTGGGTTACTCATTTTAGTAACCTACATTCTATTGTCAATCTAAGACCGAATGAAATGCATTAATGGTATAGAGATGAATAATAGGATATTTCTTTGTCGTGATATGACTGAGGTGGTTGAGTGGAGCTAAAAAAAAGAAAGTGAAGAGAAAGTGTGTGTGTAGTAGAACTAGAGAGCAGCAGAGACATAAAGTAGGAGTTGCAGAGAAGACATTGTGCAAAAGAGAGATAACTAAAGCGGGTGCCTATTGAGAAGTGAAGAGTGCAATAGAATAGAAAGAGAGAGAAAGAGAGAGATAATCAATAGGCTAATGTGAAGAAGATCAAGCTAAGTAGCAGAGATTAGCAAGCAAAGGAAGGGATATCAAAAAGACATCATTTCATAGCAGCGGTGAGTGTATTTTCAATCAGCTTGTAAGGTTACAAAACTGATTTTTAACAAGGTTGTTCATTGTAATCAACTAACCTTTTGTGTCATTGTAATTCTCTAAGTGGGTTCTCAGAGTAGGGGTAGGTGTTCCTTGAGTTGGTGCTCAAAATTTTAGGGGTTGGTGCTCTTTGGGTTGGTGCCCTAAAAGATATTGTAATAAGACTTTCTATTGTGAGGCTGGATTGGAGAAATAGACTCCAACAACTATTCTCACCAAGGTTTTTCCCACATTGGGTTTTCCTCGTAAATCATTGTGCTAGGTAATTTTCTCTTATGTGTGCGTGCGTGCACGCTTTCAATCCTATTGTGTTATAAGTATTAACACTCATTGATTTAAAAATTTTAAAATATCACTGATTCACCCCCCTCTCAGTGATCACTTGAGTTCTTTACTTGAGGACAAGTAGTCTTCATGGCTCAATGAATGTTTTTTGTTCACAACTATCTTATTCATCAATAGACTAGTTTAAAGCTCTATGACTGTTTTGAATGTTGTATGTAGTTTTTTTCCCTTTTTGATAGTTATAAGGATTGATTCTTCATGTTATTGTCATAACTCTACAAAACACCATTATCTTACTGCTACTCTATTGGTAAGGACTGTATTATTATAAAAAGTCTGTAAAAAAATTTTACATCATATCGTTAACCTTTGGTAGCCCTATTTCCATGAGACTTCTCTTCTCTTTATCTACAAGATAAATAGAGTGTCATGTCTCACTCCAATCATCATTACCTTTAGCATGGTACTTCATGACAATGGCCTTTGAACATAGAGTTATCCCTTTGTGACTATCATGACTACAACCTCTCCTTTGATTGTTCAGAAGCATGGATTCTATTGGAGCTCAAAACTGCAGGTTTTGCTAAACTCTAAGAATATGCTAGATTATATGGTTGAGTTCAACAAACAGTAGTGGCCAACTAATGGGTTGAACCAAGTCTGGTTGATAAACCCTACACTTTAGGCTCTACTATTACCTAGGTAGGTCTACCTTGAATGAAGTAAAGTAGATTTATTAAATAGTATGATACATTCTTGGTCTTCTAAGTAAAATATACATAAACATAAAATATGTACAAAAAGTGAAATGGGTTTTAAGGTTCTAAAATGAGATCATTGCCTTCCCTCTATTGGGTACAGATTCAAGTAGGTTCCTAATGATATTCTCTATGTTTTCCTTATTAGACAATTTATTATTTCACACCTAATATAAATATATCAATTGTTATGTTTCTTATACTCAATGATTCATCTTTATTACAATGACCATTCTGCATGTATTTAATCTTTCCTTGAAAGAACCAGACACAACAATCATCCAAAGGTGAAGAATTATTTGATCAATCCAAGATATCCTTGATATAATGAACTTAAATAATAAGATAATCATAGTGTATAGAAGATGTCTAAGTAGTCTTTGATTATTGTAATCAAAATAACAACCCAAACTGAATATTTAAGGAACTTAGCAAGATTTCATGCACAATATGAAGACAAGACAAAATTTTATAATTGTCAGTATTTCGGAAGTTTTTTCTTGTTCTTGTTCATAAAAAAAATGATCTTACTCTTACAATGGAAAGACCCCCAATCTTGAAACAATATGTCTCTTAACACAAGTAGATAACCTAATTACAAGGCTTGATTAGCCACACAAGTGTTCTAATTTTTAAAGGAAACAGATTAACAACCCCTAAATGCTTAATGTAACAAAGTATCTCATTATATACTCCTTCGGTTCATAAAAATCTTCATGTTTTCCAGCACATGTTCTTCATCATTGATGTCTTCCAATGCTTCAAGGGAATATCTTTTTCCAATATCTCCTTCTACTATTTACAAGGAATGAGCAAACCATCATCATCATGGAGGATAGTAGGGAGACTTCCTGTATCTTTGATGTGAGATGCTCTTTCGGTGAAACCCATCTTTCTTTCATTTGGCACTCACTATTATACTGAACTCCATCATTTTGTTGTGACCTTGAAATATCTCTCTGATACCACCGCTTTCAGTCTGACATCATTCTTCAGTGACTCCTTTTATTTTATTTTGACTATTATCATTACCAAAATTAATATTTCGGTAGGACATAAAACATGTCTCCTCGATAGATCACTTTCAGTGAAACTTTGCTTGTCGGCAGGATCTCCTTTGGCTTTGGCAAACCTTTGGTGTCACGCTGATATCTTCATTTTGATGAGAATTAAAGCATGTCTTTCCGATGAGTTATTTTTCAGTGTGACACTGCTTTTAGGCACAGTATGGTTCACATCCTATCGGCCTTTGGTGTCATGCCAATATAATTTTTTTCCATTGTTAGGACATGTAAGAAGTCTTGGCGAAAAAGGATTTCTTCTTGTTTTTATAGGAAATAATACAACTTTTTCTTCCTCTTAATTTTTTATTCTTAAGGTTCTTGTTATGACTTTTATTTGTCTAAGTCATATTGTCTTGGGCTAGAAAATACATTGAATTATAATGTTTCTCAAGCTAGAAAACACATTGAATTATAATAATCTCACAAGGTAGAGGTTGTCAAGGGGTAATAGTCATATTATAACTAATTCTTTTATGGACAATAGTGGAAAAATAATGGGAATTTTAAACTTTTATATGGGAAAGTCATCTTGTTTTGTAAGGTGCTAACAGTGGCTCTGTCTTGGGATGTATACCCCTTACGAGTATAGCAAGAATCCAATTTTCTCTGGGATGCAGACCTAAAGTTTTTGTAGAATGGGGATGGTATAGTACACAGGAGTGGAACCTAAACTACTACACATGGATAATAATCATGAGAAAAATCTCTTTACGAATTGTCCATGTGTTGGCAATTCTATGTTTTCTCCATCCATATTTTTTAATAAATATGAATCTACTCCATTCTTTCCAGTGATAACAAAAGGACCAATCCATAGATATTCAAACTTGTCATGCTTTCCTTTGTCCCGAGCTCTAGCATTCCACATAAGAACCAATTCACTTCCTGAAACTTCCTATCCCTTGTTCTTTTGTCAAATAGATATTTTTCCTTTTGTTGTTCCTTAATATTCTACTTTTGTGCTTCATTTCTAATCTCATCTAGCTCTGCAAGTTGCTCCAACCTTGCCTCCATTGGTTTAGGGATATCCAAACCTTCCTCAACTATAAATTTATATATGGACAAAAGGTTATTGATGGGCATCTTAGCCTAGGTAGCATAGACTAACTCAAAAGGGGATTTGCCAGTTGCTTTCTTAATCGTAATTATGTCTGCCCAAAGTGCAAGCTTCAATTTTGAATCCGAAGCTTTTTTGTTTTGTCCCAATATTTTCTTCGTTGTCTTCAAAAAAATTTTGTTACTTGATTATGCCTTCCCATTCGCCTAAGGGTGATAAGGTGATGCATATAAAATTGTTATACCATAATTATTACAAAATGAAGTAAACTCATTAGAGAGAAAACACATCCCATTGTCAGTGATAATTCTAGTAGGTACTCCAAACCTTGTTATGATGTAACCCTCCATAAATTTTATCACTACCTTATTGGTGGCTTTCTTGGTAGGGATTGCTTCAACCCAGTTAGTGAAATAATATGTGGCAATGAGGATCCATCTATGTCATCCACTTGACTTTTCTGAAATCTCCCCTATGAAGTCTATACCCTACTGAATGAATAGTGCCTCTGTGTGCATTGGTTTTAAAGGTAATGCTCCCTAGTATTTTAGTTTTCCTAAAAAAAATTAATAAGCTTCGCATTTCTTGACATAGCTATGAGCATCCTTGAAAACACAAGGCCAATAATTTCTAGATCTAAGAATCTTGTGAGAAATGGTCTTAGCTGAAAAATGTCCACCACAAACACCTGAATGCATTTCTTCTAATATCTTCTTGGATTGTTGCTCATCTAAACAGAGTAACAACACCCCATCTCTATTTTTCCAGTATAAATCTCGTTTAAGTATTGCATATTTGGATGCTTGTAATTTTAAAATGCTCTTCTGATTTTCATTCATCCCCTCTAGACATTTCACATGCTTTAAGTGATACACAATATCAGTATACCAAGAAGTTTGCTCAATATTGAAAACAACATCATCCCATTCTACATTTTTCACATATACTACTTCTAAGTTTGCTTATGCCATGAATTTGGCCAAACCTTGCCCTCTGACCAAGTTAGTGGTTTGAATGTCTATATTAAACTATTGGATCTAATTAAACCAATCTGCACCTTCTCCATGTTACTTCTGTTTGTCTGAAAAATATCCTTCACGGCTACATTAGGAACATAGGCCACTACCTCTACACCAACTAAAAATGGTCTAAAGTTTTCATAGCTTTAACTAGAGAATATACCTATTTCTCATTGATATCATACTTCATTTCAGTAGCCTGAAGAGATTTACTGAAGAAGGCTATTGGTTGTTCATGTCCTTCATCGTTCTTTTGCAACATGACAGTAGCAATAGTGTGGAAAGAAGCAAAAGAGAAAATTTGAAACGGCTTACCAAAATCTGGTGATTTCAAAATAGGAGCCTCTTTAATAGCTCTTTTGATGGATACAAATGCATCCAAGGCTTATGCTGACTAGTCCAAGAGTGTCCCTTCTTCAACATTTTTGATATAGGATTTACTATCTTAGCAAAATTTGAGATGAATCTTCTAACAAAGTTGATTTACCCAAAGAATGATTGAATGGCCTTTACTATCTTAGGATGGGAATCTTGTCGATATTAGCCACTCTACCAAGGTCTATCCTCACTCCTTCCTTGGACACTATGTGTCTCAAAAGTTTTCCTTTTTATGACTGCGAATTGGTATTTTTTAGGATTAAGAGATATCCCATATTCTAGTGCTCACAGAAATATCTTCTCCATATGTAAATAATTCTCTTCTTCTTTCTTTTAGTAAATAGTGATATCATCTTGATATATCACCATCATAGTACTGATTAAAACTATAAATGCTACATCCATGGCTCGCTGAAATGTTGCTCCTACATTTGTTAGCCTAAATGGCATCCTAACATAAACATAGGTGCCCCAAGGAGTAGTGAAGGGGGTCTTATATTGTTCAGATTCTTTGAATTTAACTTGATTGTAACCTGAGAAACCATCCATCAGAGATAATAATTCACATCATGTGACGTGTTGTAGCATTGCATCCATATTTGGCAATGGGTAATTGTCCTTGAGCAATGAAATGTTAAAATTTCTAAAATCCACATAGAGTCTTATATCTCCATTCTCCTTTCTTACTAGTACCAAGTTTGAAACCCATGTAGAATATTTGATAGGTCTTATTATCCCCCCATCCCTTAACTTCATGAGTTATTCTTGCATTTTGGGTGCCAAGGTGGGGTTTATAAGTCTTTATTTTTGCCTGAAAGGTTTAGCGCCAGGCTTTAGTGGAATTTCATGTTGGAACAGATCCTCTCTATAAGCCTTTAGATCTTTGTAGGACCATGCAAACACATGTATGTACTTTCTTAATAATGTTATCAACATATTCTTGACTTAAGGACTTATCTTCTTTCCAATGTATACCTTCTTTAGAGAATGTTCTGCTCCTAGATTTATCTTTTCCAAATTATCATTTTCAATAGGTGTGGGTTTTATTGGTGCATCATTTCCATCAAAAACCATTTCCAAAGCTTCCAATCCTTTTGGGATTTTATTTGTTTTTAATTTTACCACTTCCTTCCCAAAGACCATATCCTTTCCATGAATATTCTCAACAAAAGCATTAAAATCGATTTCCTAAGTATCATATTTGTTGACGCACTGCAAAAATTTCACCAATTCATCATCATCCTCAAACACCTGCCAGCTATAAATATTATCCAGAATGGATGGCCTATATTTCATTTCAATTTCTAAGATGTTAGCCATGGTGATATCATTTTGTCTTAATGCTATGTTGGCAAGAAAATTTGCTGTCATGTTTTTAGATCTATTGATCCAACTGATAGAAAAGGCGTCAAACATTTCAATATAGTCCCAGACCGTATTCTTATATTTCTTAAGTCTTTTATTCTTTGATAAGTATTTGGACCATATTTGTGAAATAACCAACTCCGAATCTCCAAAGACACTAAGAAGCTTCATTCCATGCTTGATGGCTAAATTTAAACCAATCAGAAGGACTTCATACTCAGCAACATTATTAGTGCACTCAAAGGATAATAAAAAAGAATATTTGAAAGTTTTCCCTTTAGGAGAAATGAATATAATGTCGGCCCCATTTCCTTCTTTACTACATGCTCCATCAAAGAACATCCGCCAAATACCATCAGGATACTTTTGGGTGGACAGTAATTGGGTCACTATTTTGTAATTTTGGTTGTGTAATTTGCACAGTAAAATTCCCCACCTCTATGTCACAAATATTTACCATTGATTCCATATTGACATGCTCAATAATGTGAGGAGATCTAGGTTCTCTCTCAATTCTTACTTTCTTCCCATTCACTAGCACTATAGAAGAGGATAGGTCTAACTGAATACATCCTCCTACTAGTCTTGTCCATTGTCTTGAGAGCACCATTCCATAATTCGGGGGTACATCTATAACAGTTATATCTATGTTATAAGTAGCTTACGGTTAGGATGCTATTTTTATTTCCACATCTTTCATAACTCCTACAACAGGCTTAGATATGTTATCCATAGCATAACACCTACCAAAGTGGTCATCAACTTCTAACCGAATCTCTCTCATAACTCCCAAAGGAATCACATTAATGGCTGCTCCAAAATCAATCATGTGGTTCTTCATCAATTTATTGTTTACCAACAATATCAAGTAATGGATAAGCTTGGGATAAATCATCAGGTATGGCAGTTCCCAGATATATTACAAGAACTTGCTTATCTTCCCTTACTGAGCATGTTGTTTTGTTATTGTTTTCTTTCTTGGTTCCATTTAAGTTGTAGGGAACTTCTGAAATTAATGTCAAGGCATTTTTCTTGTACTCTGGGATCCTCATCATCTCAAGAAGGGGCATCGATACCTTCATTTAGGATAATGTATTTTAAATGGCGAATGAGGTTGCATGGGTTGTCAATGCTTTGGGAACTTCTAGTTATGGAGTGTCTTTCTTTGAAGGCACTTGGTTCTTAGGTATATTATGATTTGGCTTGACCAATGATACTTTTTGTGGCCCTTTACCTTTTTATTCCTTCCTATCATGGTTTTTTGGACCACTTTCTTTTATGAAAAGACCAACCGATTTACCTTGGTCTTGATTGACTACTCTATTTCTTATATTATAATTGATTTTGGCCTTCTCTATAGCATAAATAGTGAGGGCTTTGATCTCTTCCTCAAAGGGTCTTCTTAATGATAAAATATCATCCCTTCTCCAATTTCTCATGTTAACATTGTCTTCATAGTCTGAAAATACTTCTTGTTGATGAGCTTGTTTATTCTATTTTTGGTAAGTAACATCATATTAATATCCACCATCATCGAAGGATTCATATTCTCCCATAATAGATAGCATATTAATGGTTTGGCTATCATCATATTCCTCCCATTCATTATACCCCATTTCATCATCTTACAAGTTTTGTGCCACGATACACCATAATGCGAAGTGTGGAAAATTGCAAGGCATACACCAAGGAGAACCCACAACTAAATGATTTTTTTCTCTCTTTATAGGATCAGGAGTCTCTTTCTTCTCATCAACAGTCCTACCATCATTCCAATTGGTTCTATATGGCATGTCATGCAACCTTGGTCTATCATTCTTTGTGACTTTATGCGTAAGGTCTTTCAAATAATTTATGACTTTATCCATCTTGTCTTCTTTTTAGGTTGTTTATTCTATATTTTGGGGTTGTAGAGTCGTGTATCATCTCTCCTAGTTGTTTTACCAGAAGCTCTCTTTTTGCTTTCAATAATAATTGCAACTTTATAAGCCTCTATTAAATTTGGGGGATTCCTAGTTCTCAGCTCATACCCTGTTTTGGGATCAAAGGTATCAATGTAAAACATCAAAGTCATTAAATCATTAGGCTTCAAATTAGGGGGTAGCTTGTTAATTAATTTTGTAAATCTCATATTAAAGTTGGACATTATTTCATTGTACCCCTTCTGGATATTTATAATTTCATGAACGACAAATTTTGGGTTTGCATGACTTCCATATTGTTCAACAATAATCCTTTTGAATTCCTCCCAGCTATGAATTGATGAGTTTGGCAAGCCCTTGTACCAATCCCTAGCATCCTCAATGAGGGATTGCATGAATAGCTTCATAAAAACATCATCTTCTCACAAATCAAAGTCATTCAAGGTGTTTAGGAAGCTTCTTATGTGATCTTTCCCTGAGAACTTGGGTATTGCCTTTCTTAGTTCATTATTGATAGGATTTGGGTATCCAAAAATCCCTATGAAATCCATTTGCCTGTACCTATCCACATTCATAGGTCCTCTAGTAAACATGTTCTGTTGATGTTGGTATTGATTACCATATTGGTACTGATATTGTGGTCCAGCTTGATAGATTTGATACTAGTTTGTATTGTATTAAAGCTCTGATAATTTCCAATATAATTGTATTGTGGAGCATGATATTTGGTTCCAAAAGAGATATTCATTATTGTGGTATCCCATACCACCTTGGCTCATGGCTATAATAGTCCCAAAAGTTATTGATATTGTAGTTGAGTGGATGGGGTTACTAACAAGAGCAGATGTCATTGGCATAGTATATTGTGAAGTATTTACTGCTGAGGTAGTCATTAGTGAGTGTGAAAATTATTGGCCATGGACATACTTTTTTGCAATTGGGTAGACACATGGGGTGCATGTTGTGTAGCTAATTTAGCCACCTCTTGGGCTATCATATCTCTCCTGTATAGAAGCATCAATCTTCTTTTTTCTTTTTCAAGTATGAGTATTTCAGCATATAAATCTTTCTCTAAAGATCCTTGTGTTTGGCTGCTTGATGAAGATGGCTTATTGCTAGTGCTTCCAGATGTTGAGAATCCTAGGGGAGATTTAAAACATCTTTGTGTATTACTATCTCTCCCTTGATGTTGATGTGCCATAGTCCCCTGTGCCTAATTCAGTATCATCTCATTATATTGATTCTAAATATTTCTTTCTGCTTCTATTTGGAAGTCATCTGCATTAGTAAGTGGATTCATATATTGACTATAGTATCACCCATTTTTGTCTTTTTGAGGTTTCATTTCAGTTTGGCTTCTTTCTTTTTTATTTTATTTTTTCCTTCTATTATATTTTCTTGGTGCTAATTCTATGTGATCAGTTGGGTGATCTTTATGCAATGACCTTCAGCCAAACATACAAGGCCAGGGTGAACAATTCGCAATTTTGGTTTGTTATGAATTTTCCTATTGGTGTGTTTAAATTTATTTGAGATTATACAAACATGATTAGAGTCACCACCCTTTTAGGCAACAAATTTCAAGAAATGATAATGTTCTCCCCAGCAAAGTCGCCAATTTGCTGGAGCTCAAAACTATAGGATTTCCTAAACTCTAAGAATAGGCTAGATTCTATGGTTGAGTTCAACAAACAGTAGTGGCCAACTAACAGATTGGACCAAGTCCGATTGTTAATCCCTACACTTTAGGCTCTACTAATACGTAGGAAGGTCTACCTTGAATGAAGTAAAGTAGATTTATTAAATAGTATGATACATTTTTGGTCTTCTAATTAAAATGTACATAAATATAAAATATTTTCAAAAAAGTGAAATATGTTTTAAGGTTCTAAAATGAGATCGGTGCCTTCCCTCTATTGGGTATAGAGTCGAGTAGGTTCCTAATGATATTCTTTATGTTTTCCTTATTAGACAATTTTTTATTTCACACCTAATGTGAATCTGTCAATTGTTGTGTTTCTTATACTCAATGATTCATCTTTATTCCAATGACCATTATGCATGTATTTAATCTTTCCTTGAAAGAACCAGACATAACAATCATCCAAAGGTGAAGAATTTGTTGATCAATCCAAGATATCCTTGATATAATGAACTGAAATAATAAGATAATCACAGTGTATAGAAGATGTTTGAGAAGTCTTTGATTATTGTAATCAAAATAACAAGCCAAACTGAATAATTAAGAAACTTAGCAAGATTTCATGCACAGTATAAAGAGAAGACAAAAATTTATAATTGCTAGTATTTCAGAAGTTTTTCCTTGTTCTTGTTCATAAAAACAAATGATCTTCCTCTTATAAGGAAAGACCCCCAATCTTGAAACAACATGTCTCTTAATACAAGAAGACGACCTAATTACAATGCTTGATTAGCCACACAAGTGTTCTAATTTTTAATGGAAATAGATTAGCAGCCCCTAAGTGCTTAATGTAATAAAGTATCTCATGATATACTCCTTCAGTTCATAACAATCTTCGTGTTTTCTAGCACATGTTCTTCATTGCCGATCTCTTCTAATGCTTTGGGAAGCTCTTTTGCCAATATCTCCTTCTACTATTTACAAGTAATTGTTGGTGTAAATAATTATTCATCTTGGATATTATTACACCTTACTTAAGTTTACTTAGGAAATGCATTTCATAGTAGTTTGGGTATGAGACACTTGGGTATTTGTGCCACATTGGGATAGTGTGTGTAGGATAATTTCTACCTTTTGTGGACTTATCTTGTTGTTACATTCCACATTCAGTGGGTGATCCACCTCATGTGGAATATTATATTATTTCTCCTACCTACCCACACCTATTTCCTACCTACCCTTGTTTCTTATTGAGCCACATGTCATGTTTGTGTGCTCACATATCCATATAGCCTTTGTTAGGATTCCCAAAGATACTGAGAGGGGGGGGGGGGTGGTGAATCAATATCTAACCGGTTAATGGAATTTCTGAGCTTATTAAATAAATTGCATTCCAAATAAGTGTACCAGTAAACCAGAATTAATGCAGTAAATAAGAACAATAAACACAACATAGAAAGCACACCATAACACAATATTTTTAATGAGGAAACCCGGTGTGGGAAAAACCTCGGAGGGATTTGTGACCCACAATATTCGCTTACTAGCCAATAAGTGAATATTACTGATACAATAGGGGCCTGCACATGCAGGAAGGCCAACTGCCTAAAGCTCACTGCTTAATTACAAAAGGAAGTCTCACTGACTTACAAAAATGGATTATGTAAATCCAATATCATGTATTGCTTCGGTTCAGCATCTGCTATGCCAGGTTTAGTACCGGTTTAAGCTCTTGCAATAATCATAAACCTTATTCCACAATCTGCCTCAATATTCACACATAATATCCATCTATGCATATTACCTATTACAAATATTCTACAAGATCTCATACTTATATATGAGCCTTATTACAATATGTCATGTTGGCTTACAAAAAGATATTACAATAAAATGCATTATGTAATAAATAAAATCCTGTCGGCCAGGGTATCGGTAAACATCTTTTTCACTATCAATGTCGGTGTCTGTGCCTGTGCCAGTGCCTGTCGATGTCATAGGATTGTAAGGTTGCCATCAATGACAATACCTTCAATCACCTACAATTTCTCATTGGAGTGTGCATTTTTCAACAATCTCCCCCTTTGGCATTGATGGCAAAACTCATGAGAAAAAACCAAAAAGTATATCCAAAAATGTCTTACCAAAACTATCAAAACTGTGTGCTCACCCTAAGCAGATGATCTCTTATGTCAATACATTTTTCTCATCCTTATTCCTTTTTATCATCCTCTACTAATCCCCCTTTGGCATCAATGACAAAGGGTGTCATTATGTCAATTGAGTGTAGTTCCTGTTATGATCCCTATAACCGGTGGGTTACAAAAGCAACATTCAGACTGTTGTAGAATCTATCACTGTCCTTTAGTGTTGCTTCAGTCCTCTGGATTGTACTGGTGAGTAAGTGCATTTGCTCTTCCGGTGTCTTAAGTCCTGGAACAAGAGCCTCAGAAATCTCTTTTCTCAAAGAGATGAGGATATCTAGTTTAGGACCTAGTCTGCACTTCAGTTCCTTTGCCTTAAATTTTAACCTTTCCTTATCTTTTTCAAGTTTTTCTATTTTCTCTTCAAATCCTGCAATTTCTTGTTCTACTACCGATATTGAATCTAATGAACCTATTAAATTGTCAGCAATATTATTGATTTCCTTTTGAGCTCTGTTGATCTCTTTATCTGTATCCTCTGTCAAAATGTTTGTTTTGCATGTATCTTTGTATAATTTCTTGAAGTCCAAAAATGTCTTTCCTAGTACTAGT
This sequence comes from Cryptomeria japonica, assembly GCF_030272615.1. NCBI lineage: Eukaryota > Viridiplantae > Streptophyta > Pinopsida > Cupressales > Cupressaceae > Cryptomeria > Cryptomeria japonica. Next base: position 416,879,703 of record NC_081415.1, on the reverse strand, counting down.
AATAATGTATCCATATTTTCCTTATTCTTCTTGACTGTCTCCTCAAAGAATTTTTCCTTCTCTTTTTTCATTTTCTCTCTGAAGGTCTCCTCATTGATTTGATCAATTGTTAGTAGGTTGTCGGTTATGTACTTAGACAATGTGTCTAATTGTCTTAAAGAATCTTTATTCTCTATTTTACACTTGGGTGCTATTGATTTCAAAATTGGTAAGGTATCATCAATAGCCTTATATGCTAGTACATTATCTGTTATTTTCTTGATTGAATCTAATAATACCTTTGTCACATTAGTTGGTCTAAATTCATTCATGGAGGTTACGGATGACTGTCCAACTACCTTCACAATTTGTAATCCACCAGTGGTAGTAATAGCTTTGCTTTTCTCTTTCTTTGGAGGGTCAGTTTGTGTCTGCATTTCAACTAACAAAGGTTTAGGTTTTTTAGTTGTAGTCAGTGGAACTGTCTCTATATGTATCTGTGAATGAACCTATTGCTCTACTTGTTTTTCTGTATGTCTCTCTATTTGTTTCTCTGTGCTCTCTACTGATGGTTTCTTTGATGATTTTATAGTGGTATCCACTATCGGTTTTTCTATTTGCACCTTAGTACTGTCCACTGTTGGTGACTCAGTAGGATTTTTTGTAGCCGGTATCCCATCTGTGGTTTTTTCAATGTTATCAGTCACCATTCTAGTAACCAAGGGATCAACTGATTTTTCAGTTTGTTGCTCAGTCCCAATTTCAACGTTTCCAACGGTATCCTCAATATTTGTCTCAACTGTAATATCTTCTATCGGTGGCTCAATTGCCATATCTCTCTTCTCACTTGTCTCCTTATCAACCACAATGTTGACTTCCTGTGTGTCGATATTCATTGTGTACAACACCTCTGAGTCAGGATTTGTGTCCTCATGTGGTGTTTCCATACTCTCTGTTACCGGTTGTGTGTTAACAGTTTGTGTCGGTGGAGTATCAGAAGGAGGTGGGGGCAAGTTATCTATTATCTTTATGCTAGGAGGACCACCTACTTTGTGTTTCCCCTTATCCTTATCCTTTTGATAGACTATGATGGTCTTTGGTCATTTGAGCTCTTCTTGTTTTTCCTTTTCAACAAAGAATATATCCCACTTGTCTGCAGTTTCTTTTGATATCTCATTAACTCTGCCTGCCATTAATGCTACATGTCGGTGCCCGATTGAAAATAATGTCTCATTAGCCTCACTTATTAATTCATCTATCTCTTGCATTGAGTTCACTGGGTGAACTGCAAGTAGTTTTTCTATCTTGATCTTTTTATCCAATTCAACAATTGCTACCCTTTGGACTTCTAACCTTCTATACAAGTCAATGGGTATATTATCTACAACTTCCATCAAAAATTTCTTATAGATATTAAGGTGTAAGATAACACTATTTTCTATACTTTCTTTTTCATCATTTGAAAGTGTGTTATACAACTTGTTGATAATTGACAATTTGCCATCTTCAGTTATCTCATTCAAAATTTTGTCCAAAGGAGGGACAACTTGTTTTACTTTCCTTTTCTTTGGTGTTAACTTCTTTGTTGGAGGCCTATCTGCCTATTGTTTTTGTCTTGTTCTCTTTGGTTTTCTTTAGATTGTCTATCAGTTCGTCCTTCAACCATTCGCATATGTCAATCTTTGCATTGTTGTTTACCATGTCATAAGCACTTTTGATACATAAGCTAGAAACAAAGTTTAGTCTGTTGGCATGAGTAGCCTTGTATCCAAGAATCATGCTGATGAACCTTACATTGATGTCCTTTACATCATTTACTCTCAGGGATCTTTTGTCAAAGGTTGCGCCGGTTAGGGTCGTTACAGTGTCATTTGAAACCTTTTTAGTCTTGTCAGGCCTACTACCAGTGGAAGGTAAGCCTGTCACTGCCCTAACTACCTCTTTGGTTATCTTATGAATTGAATCCAACCAAAAGAACTCCCCATGAACTCTGCTTAACGCAATCCTTATAATATCCTTGGGAAAATCAGGAATACAAAGAATTTCCACAAAACCTAGGGTTTCAACTATCTTATGTTTTGGTTTAACATTTCCATTTACATTACATATAACAATCCTGTACATGTTCTTAATTTCATCATCTCCTAGTTCTTCTATATGACAATGTATGTAGATTCTAGGATCCTCAGCATATACAACTCCTTTAGGTATTTTTGAGAATGCTCCTAGGGTATCATCTTTCTTCACAATTTCGGGAATAATCTTAAATACGGGCCTAGGGCACTTAACAACTTCAATTACAGTAGGGTTTGCAATGAATTCAGGTGCAGAGGAGGAAGCCATTGTTATAAATATCTTAATCTGCCTTTAGGTAAGAGTGCTTGAATGATTTGCTTCACTTCTTGCTATGGATGCCTTCGCTTGGTATTTTCGCGCTCTTAGGAAATTTGAATGCTCAGTGAATGAAAAAGAGCCAAAAATACTTACTTTATAATGTCATTTCCTTCGACTACCACATTTAATGCCTTTCAGTTAAGTGAAACTTAACACATCTGCCGGTAAAGAAGTATTTCAACTTCTCACCATCAACCGAGGGTAAATTAGCATGTTTTTTAATCTATTGACATACCCCCAAAGGATTTCTCTTCAATTAGATGAAGAACCTCCTGTCGGTGGAGTGATGCTATGTTCTACCGGTGAAGGAATAGCTTCACTAACACTCTGATCTGACTTTCTAATCTATTGTTTTGAGAATTCTTGCTTTACCTCTTCAACCTTTTCTTTACCTTTCAAGTTGGGTCCTTTGTTATTTGTCGGTGATGCCTTACTTCTACAAAATTTTGCAATATGTCCAATTTTGTTACAAGCATAACAAGTCACGTTGTTTTTCTGAATAGGTTTTCCATATCCTATGCCGGTATGTGTTCTACATTGATTAGATAGGTGTCTAAATCTTCCACAAACATAACATCTTACATTCATTATGCAATTTTCTAAGTTATGACCAATTTTATTGCATTTAGAAAATTGGCAGGTGGGTGCATTGGTGTTCTGATAGTTTCTAGATCTACACTAATTTCCTCTATGACCATAATTGTTACAGTTAAAGCATTTCCCATTGAATTTATAAGCATTAGGTTGTCTTACCGGTTTACTATGATCATGATTGTTTGCAGTACCGGAGCTTTCACCAACTTCAAAGCCAAGGCCATTTGTATCTCCATTAGGTTTCTGATTTTTCAACATGTCATCAAGTTCTTATGAGCTTTTCTTGAATTTCTCCTTATGTTGATTTGCAGTAACCAACTCATTTTCTAAGAAACCTTTTTGTCTCATGAGTTCAGTTTTATCATGCTCCAAGTGAATTATATATGTCTTCAACATATCATTTTCATGACTGAGTCTTGTGTTTTCATTTCCATCATCATTTAGTCTTCTAACCAAGTCATCTTCATTCTTCTTTCTATCTTCAATGTCCTTACAAAACCTCATAGTCATATCTTGCATCTCATTCTTCATTGTATTGTTTTCTTGTCTCAATTTGTTAACAAGGTCATTAAGAGTTTCTTTTTCATCATCATCACTCTGCATCTTCTCAAAAAATTCTCTTCTTTTGTTCCTTGCAATAGTGAGATTTCCTTGAAGTCCCTGAATGATTTCCTGTGTAGCCTTCAAATCATCTTCAAGTTTGATATTCTTCAACTTTTCTGCATCATAGTCTGAAAGAGCTATTTCCAATTACTTTTTCAAATTTTCCATCTCTACCGGTGTCAGAATCTTCCTCAAGTTGTTAGGCTTTTGAAAATAGAGGACCAGGCTTTGATACCAATTGTTAGGATTCCCATAGATTTTGAGAGGGGGGGTGAATCAGTATCTAACCGGTTAATGGAAATTCTGAACTTATTAAATGAATTGCATTCCAAAATAGTGTACCAGTAAACTAGAATTAATGCAGTAAATAAGAACAATAAACACAACATAGAAAGCACACCATAACACAATATTTTTAACGAGGAAACCTGGTGTGGGAAAAACCTCGGTGGGATTTGTAACCCACAATATTCGCTTACTGGCCAATAAGTGAATATTACTGATACAATACGGGCCTGCACATCCAAGAAGGCCAACTATCTAAAGCTCACTGCTTAATTACAAAAGGAAGTCTCACTGACTTACAAAAATGGATTATGTAAATCCAATATCATGTACTACTTCATTTCAGCATCTGCTATGCTAGGTTCAGTACCAGTTTAAGCTCTTGCAATAATCATAAACCTTATTCCACAATCTGCCTCAATATTCGCACATAATATCCATCTATGCATATTACCTATTACAAATGTTCTACAAGATCTCATACTTATATATGAGCCTTATTACAATATGCCATGTCGGCTTACAAAAAGATATTACAATAAAATGCATTATGTAATAAACAAAATATTGTCGGCCAAGGTGTCGGTAAACATCTTTGTCGTTGCCACTGTTAGTGTCTGTGCCTGTGCCAGTGTCTGTCGGTACCATAGGATTGTAAGGTTGCCATCAATGACAATACCTTTAATCACCTACAATTTCTCATTGGAGTGTGCATTTGCCAACAGCCTTGCCTATATAAGTAGGCTCATATTCATTGTATGTAATGCTTGATGACCCAGTTGATTAGTATTTTCATCTTGATAGAATACAGTTTATTTCTATCATCTATTTTGTCTCTTTATTGTATTTTTCATTGAGCCCTTGATCTTGGAAAAATCTCACTGATAACTCAATGATGAAAGAATAGTACCAAACAGGTACTGAGAGGGGGGGTGAATCAGTATAGACAAAAATACACTCTTAAACTAGTTTGTCAGTAGACACTATGCATTGACAGACAAACAGTAACACCGGTCCTAAAACAGAGTACAACCGGTAAAAACCCAGAATAGCTAGGACAAACATAAACCGATTGATACCTATCTTCTCATATACTCTAACACTTCATTTCTATTTCACCCTAATACATGAACAAGTAATATACCATCAAAGATATACATATGAGCAACTAGATCAACATGATTTACTGCTTGACTGAAAATAGCAAAGCATCACATGAGGAAGACATCACACATAACACACATATTTTTTCATGTGGAAACCCAACTGGGAAAAACCATGGTGGGGATGAATACCCACAAGCTTGTTTTTGAACTCTTTAGAAGTCCGCTCTGTTAGGAGCCTTGTCTGGTTAAAGACTGATACAATAGGTTCTGTTAGGAACTGATCCTATTAGAGATCGCCCGGTTAAGGGATGGCAAGAATACCCGGTTAAGGGTTAAACCCTGTTAAAGGTTACCTTGTTAGAGGATTTCAAGAACTCAATTGTTTTGAGTCACCCTATTAAAGGATTTATAGCAAGCCGGTTAAAGCTACCCTGTTAAGGGATTTTCCAACTGTTGAGGTGGTTAGAGATCAACAGGTATTACAATGATCTGGTAACAACACTCAATGCCAATGCAGATCCGATTAAGCTCCTCTTCACCTTCTGCACTTACACTCTGCAGGTATCACTACTCTCCTTTGGTCTGGCAAGAATCATGTATCTCTTCTCTTGGATACACACACACAACTTTTGCCAACAACCTCAGAAAGAGACACAACATCGACCTTATAGGAAAACAGATAGGTCGGGAGCATAAACCTTAAACCCTAAACCTGTTAGGTTAAGGAATTCAAACGGTTCAATCCTTACCGTTGAGCACACTACATTAAATGCAACAGTTCTTGATCCAATCTCAAGACATTCTCCATCGTCCATTTCCACCGATTTCATGGTGGCTGATAACCCATCACACATTATCACTATTTTACAGACTTCGCACATTCTCGAGGTAGATAGGAACAATCTCCTTCATGCAAGATCCTTCACGTGCACAAGGCTTACATGGCAACATGATCTATTCTTCGTTACCATGCTAACTCATCACACAAAGTCACCAGTTGAGCCACACAGGCTTGAAGCACTTCAATCAGAAACCCTGAAGTTGAGACTACCAACCGGTAGTCATGCAATGCTTCCATGTGTTGGTTCCCATAACCATATGTCGGTTCACCTTGAAAAAACATACCACTTCACTTTGGCACAAATGTTGGTTCATAGTGTTATACTGGTTCTTACATATGTCGGTTCTCACCTCTTCAGCATATTGACATCAATGACAACATACAATGTTATTATGTCCTCATACCGGTTCACATAATGCCAACACTCACATGGTATCAGAGCTTGTAGGGCTTCATTTATTAGTCTTTTGGAGACATTTTGGAGGCTTCAATTTTTGGATTTGGGGATCTTCATTTTTGGGGGGCATCGTACAGTGATTTGGACATCACGATTGCATTTGGGAGGCCGCTTCCATAAATTTTGACTATAAAGTCAAATATATTTGGTGAGATTTTCTTTTGCCTATTTTGGCTATAGTCGTACGGATTTCAAAATTTTTGTTTTTGAAAAAAAAATTATTGTTTTGGGGGGGTCCCGTGACCACCCCCCTCTCCGTACTCTGTTAGCTTTCTGTAGATTTTTTTCGGGCCCCTTCCCTATGCCTGCTCCAGTCTCTACCCCGATCCCATACCCCCTGGTACTCCCATCAGGCACCGTACCTCTTGTCGACGACTCTCGCTGCTCCCGCTGCCTCTGATCGGTCGCTGCACCCAGTCTATCCGCCAGAGATAGCTAAGCCTGAGCCCCCGCTAACGCTTCCCTACTGGACCACCGACAGCTCTCTGCTCCATCAGCCTTGACCCTTGCCGTCGGCACTGTCATTCCTGCCGCCGACCATCCAAGTCCCACCGTCGTTGACCGTTGTCCTCAACCACATCACCTGCCCAATCAACACTGCCACGTGTCATGTTCGTACAGTACAGACAACCATGCAGGGGGAGGTGATTTTTTTTACGGCTAGACAGGCATCAAATTTAAGCCCGTCATTTGCTGACATCAGCAGTATTTTAAAAAATTTTAAACCCTCTCTCATTGAGCTTTTCAGTTTTGCAGTTCAACTTTGGAAGGCCATATCTTGCTCATTTTTGCTCCTCTTTTGGTGCAATTTTTTTTAATGGGCTAGAATTTCATGCTCTTCATAGTGGTGGAAGAATTTTCTGATTTTGATGGATGGATTTTTCAAAAATTGTAGATCTTCATGACTGTACTTGTCTAATCCCCGATTTTGCAACTTCAGAAGCTTCGTTTGGGGTCATACGACCTCCTTTTCAGGTGCTATTTTTTTTTAAAGTGCATAATTTGTTATCTACTTTCATAATCTGGCATTTGTTTGCAGTGATTTTGAGTAAAAATTGTGCTTTCAGTATTTGGTCATTTTTGGCCTATTTGGTATTTGCATTTTGCTTGGATCTCAGATTAGATCACTAGCAGGTATTTGTTGAAGTCTCTTATATATCATTTTGAGAAGTTATAAATTAAAATCAGAAGTCCACTTTGCCTTATTTTGCAAGTGGCCCATTGTATAGGCACTAAGTATAAAGTGTCAAATCACCTTTTGGGGGGGGTTCTTGATTGAGTATTTTGGGGGGGTGTCTTGTGTGATTGTGCCTCTCTCTATCTTGTTTTTTTTCATTTTGGTGCTATGGGTTCTCCTAAATTTCCACTTTTAACTCCTCATAATTATGCATCATGGAAGGTTAAGGCATGGAGTAAACTAATGGAAAAAGGACTCATTCATTATGTAACTAGAACTATTACAACACCACCTAATCCTAAGGTTGATCCTAATGCTCAAATTGAATGGCTTACTAAGAACACTATGGCACTTGGAACTCTTAGAAAGTATGTATCAAATGACCTTATTTTTCACATTGATAAGTGTACTACAACTAAAGAGGCTTGGGATATTTTTCATAAATTGTATAGTCAAGTTGATGAGATTAAGGGCTACAAGCTTGATAGTGAACTCACAACTTTGGATCCCAAGGATTTTGATACAATCCAAGATTATGTCACAAAAGAAAATGAGCTAAGAGCAAAGCTAAAGGATTGTGGAATTGACAAAAAGGATGCTCAATTTGTTTATAACTTATTGGACAAGCTTCCTTTAGAGTATGCAGCCTTTGTATCTAGCTTTCACACCCATAGGTTAGCTCAAGGTTCCTCATACACTTCTCCCTCATTTGATACATTCATGGAGATGTTGATACTCGAGCAATCTAAGTTGACCATGATGGGGATTCTCAAATCTTCAAAGTCACAAGCTTTGGTGGCTAATAAAGGGAATCAAAGCAATCAAGGAAAAGGCAAGAATCAAAAGCAACCTAAGTCAAAACCACAACAAGATGGAGCACAATCTTCCTCTCCACAACAAGGTGATTCACCATTCTCACCTAAGAGGAAATCATATAAGGACAATGATGACATCATTGTTATAAGAAGGTTATTGATGAGTTGAAGAATCTTCTTGAGAAGAACAAAATCAACCTACCTTCCAGAACGTCTACATTGGCTTCTTCTTCTTCTAAGGATAAGGATAAAGGAAAGGATCACTCTTTTGGGATAGATAAAGGAAAGGGACAAGCTCTTTGTGCTACTACAAGTCATGATTCAGGGAGATGGCTTCTAGATTCAGGGGCTTCTCATCATATGATATCTTCGCAGTCTATGTTTTCTACATTTGAGCCTTGCCACATGCCACAGATTTTGATGGGCAATCATACATACATGGATGTGATTGGGAAAGGATCTATTGCCATTGGGAATAACTCCTTCAATGATGTGTTGTGTGTACCCCATTTGACAAACAATCTTCTTTCCATTTATCAAATCACACATGGGGCAACTAGGAAAACTGTGGAGTTCACACCTGATTCAGTTATCATTAGAGACTTGGAGAGTGGAGCTATCATTGCAACTGAGGTGATTGATCATGCATCTTGGTTGTACTCTTTTTCACATTTTGATCTTATTAATGAGGTTGATTCTTCCTATGTTGATGATTCAGATTTTGAGGAGAACTTTGGGCACTTGAACTTGGGGATTCTCACATGTGACCCTGTTCTTGAGTCTTGCATTTCATCTCCTTCTCTTGATATCAGACCACCTATTGCACCTGATGATGCAGCTAGTGCGACAATTTTGCCTTCTTGTGATTCAGTGCAACAGGATATTTCATGTCTTCCAGCTTCAGTTGATTGGGATGACTACTTGACAAACATTGCAGGTTTGTTTGTGGAGTCCTACATTGCAAATTTGGGAGACATCATTGATGACATTCATCTTCTCTTTGATGAGGGTGATCCTTCTTCGATTGTTGTGAGGTATCACTCTAGCCCTCTTGTGCATTCTCTACATGATCAATATTTAGAGGTTGACATGATTGTGGATACTTTTGTCCAGCAGTTGGAGGAGGTATTTTTATGCTTAGAGGAGACATTTGAGTCTTTGGATATTATTCTACATTCTTCTCCACTAGATCTTGGAGTGCCTTTTTTAGCAGTGTGGCACAGTTTACCACCATTGGAGGGGGTAACTTTCAGCATCGACATGGGGACACTTGAGTAGTTTTTCAGAGATTCCTTTCATCATGAGTATTTTTCCTACATCTTCCCTTCATGGTTGGGGAGACTTCATGTATACACCTCTGGTTTTGTTTCTTCCTAAGGGAAGGAACGCAGTTCGACATTCATGGAGCAGTTTCTTCATTCATCATTGAGCTTCTACCATTGGTGCAGATTCCACATTGAGGGGGGCCTTCCTAGTCTCTCTTCTTGATCTTCTCTCATATGGGGGGGACTTTTTCCTCACATGGGGTTTTGTCCTTCACATACTTCTATGAGAGTTCTTTGTATATAGTTTTCATCTCTCTTTTGGGGGAGGGTTTTTTCCCATTGGGTTTTTCTCTCTTTCCCCGCTTTGTGATACATTTCATTGCATTGGTTTGCATGCATTTGCATTTGTACATGGGTACCTAACATGGCCTCGTAGCCGAGACCCATCTTGCATTGCTTAGTTGCATTGTAGACTTAAGTGCATTCCCTAAGTTGCACTTAAGGGGGGTGTTGGTGTAAATAATTATTCATCTTGGATATTATTACACCTTACTTAAGTTTACTTAGGAAATGCATTTCATTGTAGTTTGGGTATGAGACACTTGAGTGTTTGTGCCATATTGGGATAGTGTGTGTAGGAGAATTTCCACCTTTTGTGGACTTATCTTGTTGTTACATTCCACATTTAGTGGGTGATCCACCTCATGTGGAATATTATATTGTTTCTCCTACCTACCCACACCTATTTCCTACCTACCCTTGTTTCTTATTGAGCCACATGTCATATTTGTGTGCTCACATATCCATATAGCCTTGCCTATATAAGCAGGCTCATATTCATTGTATGTAACTCTTGATGATCCATTTGATCAGTATTTTCATCTTGATAGAATACAATTTATTTCTATCATCTATTTTGTCTCTCTATTATATTTTTCATTGAGCCCTTGATCTTGGCAAAATCTCATAGTAATGAACAAACCATCATCATCATGGAGGATAGCAAGCAGACTTTATGTGTCTTCAATGTGAGATGCTCTTTCGATGAGATCCATCTTTCTTTCGTTCGACATTCACTATTATACCGAACTTCATTGTTTCAGTGTGACCTCAAAATATCTCTTTGATACCACTGCTTTCAGTATGACATCATTCCTCGGTGAGACTCCTTTTATTTCTGTTTGACTTTCATTATCATATCAAAATTAATATTTCAATAAGACATAAAACATGTCTCCTCAATCGATCACTTTTGGTGAAATTTTGCTTGTCGGTAGGATCTTCTTCAGCTTTGGCAAATCTTTGGTGTCACACCGATATCTTCATTTTGATGAGATTTAAAGAATGTCTTTCTAATGAGTTATTTCTATGTGACATTTTTTTTCGGCATAGTATAGTTCACATCCTATCGGCCTTTGGTTTCATGCCTATTTTTTTTTTTTTGTTAGGACACGTAAGGAGTCTTGGTGAAAAAGGATTTCTTCTTGTTTTTATATGAAATAATACAACTTTTTCTTCCTCTTTATTTGTGATTCTTAAGGCTCCTCTTACGACTTTTATTCTTCTAATCCAAATTGTCTTGGGCTAGAAAACACATTGAATTATAATACTCTCACAAGGTAGAGGTTGTCAAGGGGTAATCGTCATTGTAGCTAATTCTTTTATTGACAGTAGTGGGAAAATAATGGGAATTTTTAAATTTTTTATGGGAATGTCATTTGCTTTTGTAAGGTGCTAATAGATTCATGGCCTTCTATGGCACACAAATAATTGTTTTGAGTTTAGACAGCTCATATCCATGCATCTAAGATTAGCCAAGTGTAGATTTTATATGGATACATCTCATATCTTTGTTGGATATTGTTGTTGCTAGGATATGTTGTTGTCATTGATGTCAAGATATTCTTATGTTTTGAGGTTCCAGTATTTCAGAAAGTTGAGTTGTTATTCAATATGTTATGCTCCAGTATAATTATATCTTTGGTTGTGGATTTGGGAGATTGTTTGGGATGTTCTTGTGTATCTTCAATTCAGGTGGTTTGTGATTTGGTGCTCTGCAAGTTCTTTTCTAGTCCCAGTTGCTGTTGTTGAGTATTCTTGAGTACCAGTGTGTTGATCGATGGAGATTTAATTAAGTGGTGTTAGTACAGCTATTGCAGATGGTTCTAACGTGCTTGTTGGTGTTTCCTAATCATGTCCTATATGTCTTGGTGGTCCACATTTATTCTTGTGTGCGTTATTTAAGATCTAACGGGTCTGGTGATATTCTTCGTGTTATGCAACATTTTTTGTGGTAAAGCATGTTGCGGTTGATCTTGGCAAGATTTTTGGTGGTGTTGCGTGTTTGAGGATTTGATTTGGATCCATTCTATGTTGTCTATGGAATTGTATTGGTTTGATGGTTAATTTATGAATCATGTAATGTAATTTTTGTAATTAAGTCTTGAGGGTTGAGTCGACCTTGTAGTCATGTTTGATGATTTGGATAAATAGGTGATGTACATGTAATGTGTGTGTCGTTGTGGTGACTACATTATCAGAGATTGGTGTATGTGAAAATAAGTGAATTCATCTTTCAGTGTGAAGTGTTGAGCAGATAATGTTGCAGGACAGACAAATGAGCTTAACCGAAACTATGATCGGGCATTAGAAGATGAGATTATTTTAGTTCATCAAAACCATATTATAGTCCAAATGTTATTGTAAGGTAGTGAACCTTCCCTGAGGTTTGTAGCCTTTTAGGTCATTATATTTTGAGCAATGAGCTCTACGCAGTGTGCCTGAATGCATGTGCATTCCCCATTATAATATTTACATATACCACTGCAGAGTATCATCTTAGTGTGGGTAGGTTCCCATTGTGGTTTTTCCCTTAACTAGGTTTTCCATGTCAAAATCTTGGTGTTATGTGTGTTGTTGTTATTGTGTTCATTTCTATTCTTATTGTTGCTGATTAGATCTGAGATTGTGCTCAAAAGTGTTTAATCCGGTGAAAACTGACTCACCCCCCCCCCCCCCTCTCAGTTTTCCTTCATTGTTGTTGCCAACAATTGGTATCAGAGCTAGATCCTTCAGAATTAGCTTGACCGCTTGAGGAGATCCAGGATGGAAACTTATGTTTTCAAGAAAGAGAGTCTGAGATTTGATGGAAACAATTACATTGTATGGAAGGACTGGATGTGTTAGGCCCATTATGGAAAGCTAATGTACTGAGAGGGGAGGGGTGAATCGGTACTTCAAAACTTTTCTTCAACAATAACTTTACTATTATATATAAAACGAATAGTGCGGTAACATAATATAAAGCTAAAACAAATAGATAACAATCATACATGATTCACTCCATAACACATATATTTTGGTTACGTAGAAACTCTTGGTTAGAGAGAAAAACTGCGGTGGGGATGGCACCCACAACTTCACTGCTGCAATAATAAAGGTTGCTCAGTTAGAGCTACATGTTTAGCTATTTCTTATAGCTCACCCTGTTAGGAGTATCAAGATCTATTCGATCTACCTTGCTAAAGGATTTTACAATACTTAATATAAAATGTTGCACCTGGTTAAAGGCTTTACAATTTATAGACTTGGTTAGAGTCTTTTACCCTGTTAAAGGTTTCTCTTACAACTTCAAAATATTACAATAAATCATTACAAATATCTGCAACTTTACATTTGGAATGTTATAGTAGATTCTATGTGCTCAGAATAAGATTACCTTGCTTATAGCATACCTCGGTAACCCATATAGTAACTCGATAAACCCTTTTGTTTACTCTGTTCTTTGACTATTCTCTGAAATCCTTCTCAGTGACCTCTGTGTATCTGTAACAGTCATAACACTTAGTGCTTTCACATGTCTTGCTTTGTATATTTCTATATCCTCCTTTCTGTCAAGCTACATGTATATTTCTGATCTTAATCCATGTTGTATAAATAGATCTCTTATGTCGGTGATCCATTCATTGCTTCGATCTTACAAGCATGTTTTATCGAATGAATAACCATGCAAAATATTTCATTGGTTAGATGACCTCAAAATCATACACAATCTTTAAGTGCAATTTCCAATGTGATAATGGTTAGATGTTCCTCGATCTTGTAACACATTTTCTTATGTATGTCCAGGTTCAATGAATCTGGTAACACGTTTCACTCAGTGTATATCAACTCGGTGTGTCATCTTTGTTGCTCAGTAGATAGCTCAGTGTATACTACACTCTGAGACTACTCTCTTCTATAACCGACTAGACTGTGCATACCGACTGAATATCTCGGTAGAGATAACCGACTAGAGTATATAGAATAACTTTGAACATAAAACTAATGGCAACTTGATAAGTAGTAACAATCTCCCCTTTTCACATTAGTTGAAATGTTTGACAAAAACTACTTTCAAAGTTATAACTCAATAATCTATATACTTTCAAATTTTGACTATACTGACAGTATATACAATAGTCAATGAAATAGTAAATCCAAATATACTCCCCTTATCGATATACTATACAAAACTATGATTTTGCATGCTCGGTGATCAATGTTCTATGTGCTATACTTGTTCTTTGCTTACTGTTATGTTCACTGCTCGGTACACTGCTCTTGGATACTCTGCTCACTTGGCTCGGTATACTCCCCCTGTATACTATACTTTGAATACTATATCACTCCCCCTTTTTTGACAAACATCAAGACTTAGTTACCATTTGGTGGAGGCAACTGGTCAAAAATGGATTTGTACTTGGTTCGTGCTTCGGTGAGAGCGACAAAGAGGGCATCCTTTACACTGTCCATTAAAGAATTATGCACTTGAATATCAGCCAATAATGATATTAAGCCATCTAAAGTGCTTCCCTCTTGTGTAGTAGATAAGGAGGTGGCTCGATTGATCTGTTCTTGGACGGATGAAAGATGAGGAAGGAATAATGTCTGAAGTGTCATTATGTCCATCCTGATCTTGTGTTCTTCATTTCTTAGGTCCAATTGTTGAGCCATGAGCTGTTGTAACTTTGTATAAAAATTCTGAACTGAATTGGGCTCTGTGGTCAACTTATTTGAGAGATCGGTGATCTCTTTCTCAATTGCTTCTATTTTATTTTTGATGTCTTTGATGGATAAAGAAAATATACAGAGTTTCTAAAATAAATAAAGAATGTGCTTGAGTTGAGGGGACAACTCAGCAATAAATTTGACAAGTTTAACTTTACCAATAGCTATAGCTTTCTGTACCTCTTCTATCATTTTTGCAGTGAGCTCCTTGTCTTTTAGCTTGCTCAAATATTCCGATGCATCTACTCCAGATGTCTCTATCTTTGTTAGGAGTTTATCCAGTTAAATGTGGATGGCTGCATCTATTGACACTGTAGCTTCAGGTAGCATATCTATTAAGAGTGCTTTCACCTTCTGAAGTACTTTATTTTTCTTTTGAATTGCCATTTGCTTCTCTTGTTCGGCCTTTGCTTTGCATAGTTCACCGAAATCAATGAGTGCTTGCCCCTTTAATTTTGATATGTCTACATTGGGCAACACTATTGGTTTTGACAAATCAACTTTAAAACTATGATTTTTCATCTTCTTTTCCTTACCTTTCACTGATGGAACTAAGACAATGGCTTGTGAGGCTTGATGACCCTCGGTAGGTTGCTTGGTAGAGGCAACACTTTGGTCTGTTTCTTTAGCCTCTGTAGAGTCCTTTGGTGTCTCGGTACTCGGTGTCTCAGTTACAACATTTTCAGTGCTAGAAGGTGCTTGAGACATCTGTTATTGAGTAGTACCTTCTCCTGCTATAGACTTGTGACCTTCGGTGCCTTGATCCATATATTGACCGGTGGATAAGGCTGAACTTGTTCCAAGACTGATTCACTAGATACAAGTTTTGCATATGCATTGCCTTCTATCATTTCCTATTCTGGTGCCTCTATATCCATGATATCTTCATCTATTTGAATGGTGTCAGCAAGGTCTTGCTTGGTAACATCAGGATCTTGCTCGGTGACATCAACAATTTCAACTGTAGCTGCTCACCAGCATCCTTGATTTTAAAGATTTCCTGCCACTTTGCTTTTCTCTCATTTTCCACTTCAATATACAGACCATTCATTAGTTTTAAGGCTCTTTGTTTGACGAGAAACTTTGTGTTGTAGGTAGTCAGATGTTCTTTTATTTCAGCTACCGACATGTCATGAAAGAGATGTACCAGACTTCTTTCTCTGATCTGTTTCTCTAAGTCCATTGCATACTTCCACCTATTGTCAATATGTAAATATAATTCATTTGGAAGTGACTTAGATAGTTCCAATGGAGCCAACCGGAATTTTAGAAGTGTGCAGATGACAGCTTCTTCAATTTGTCTCTTTTCATCATTATTTCTGGTTTCATACTTAACATATCTGAATCCTCCAAATCCACCATATTCTTTCAGATTAGCACAAAAATTTTCAACACTATTTACATTTACCTTCTTGCTCTTGACAATCTGAAATTTGCTAGCATCTTTAGACTCTATGTCACTAGACTCTTTTGCCAAAATGAGTCTCCGAGTAGATTTCTTGTAGGTCTTTGTTACCATGGGGACAGTAACACTCTTTGTTTTCTTACTCAGTGAAGTTGCAGATGCTCTAGTGTTAGGTCGCTTTACTGGAGGAGTCGGTGAGGCCTTTGATGAATCCAGTTTCTTTCTTTTCAACACTTTTCCCTTTGGTAATTCGGTGCTCAGTGTTATAGCTGCCTCTTGGGCTTCAGATTCCTCTTCTATAATGGTTATAGTGCCTTTGATAGGTGTGGAGGAAGAATCTTCTCTGAATTTCTCCAATAATGCCTTTATCATCTTTGTTGCCTTTCTTGTAGCTTTGGGTACTACAATGCTCATTTTTACCATTTCCTTCACTTCTTCATAGGTTCCATACCTCAGCTCGGTAGCATGCCTCGGTAATGTGATAAATACATCAATTTGTTGTTGTGTGATGTCAAAATCAATCTTGTAACCCATAGGTGACAAAGATTGAGTTCTCAATTCCACAGGATTCACATAATAGTAATCAGTGTCTACTTCAAAACATATGTCATTTTTGTATTTCTCCACTAGCTGGGGTGGAATTCTATACCTGTTATGCATTTTCTCTTGAAACTTACTGAAGTAATCATCCATAATATCATTGAAATTATCTCCTAGCTTCTTAATGAAGTCATTGATCTGATGGGTGATTGGTCGGTGTAGTTCCCAAACAACTTTACCGACTGATGGAAAGAATTTTTCAAAGTAGAAAAACATGCATACAAGTAGTGATCCAAACTTTAGTGTATTAGCCGAGTTGTTCTTCTTCGGCTTCCTGATGGTGTTCAGATTCTCAAATAGGTTTTTCAGCAACACCTCACATAGATCAATTTTCATGCCCTTTTTCACAATTTTGTATGCTAGGTCTACTGCTGCATAGGGTACATTGTTTTCCCTTGCCGATTGGAAGAAAGAGTAACCTATTACTCTAATGGCAAATTTAAGTTCTGCATCAATGACATTGTTCAATTTCAATCCTCTGCAATCTGATTCCACTCCGGTTAAACTGATCAATTCCTTCTATGATATCATCTTTTGAGCTTGGGCATGATCATAAATAGGTTAACCGGTAATCAGATGAATGATTTCCTTGGTAATCTTAAACGGTTTCTCTTCTAGCCACATGAAATCGTCGTGAACTCTGCTCAGAACAAACTTGACCCACTGAGGTTTGAACACACGGGGATAGGTTAGGGCTTTAGTTAATCCCTTGATCTTAATGTGCTCATACTTGCTATTCAATTTACCATCTGTGCACAATTCATCATAGGTGTCTTTTATTTCAACATGACCGAGTTCTTCAACACAACATTTGGTGAAGAATCTCACATCCTCGACTAATAACACTCTATCCAGAATGAGTGAAAATGCGGTTTTGTCATCCGGTTCCGATGCAACTTTGGGAGTTAAAGAGTATTTTAGTGAGGGCTTTTCAACATTCTTAACAACGATGGGATCTTGGATCTTAGGTGCCATTTGTAGATTTCAGATAAAAACTAACAAAAGATCCTTAGGGTTTCAGAATTTTCAAATGGCAGAAGCTTCACACTTAGTAGATAATAATAACTTGATAAGATCGGTAAACCAGCTTAACAATGCATTGAGATTGATGTAAATACCTTGAATTTTGCTTTGTAGGAGGTTTGATTGCCTTAGATTTTCTTTGCTCTGCTCTCTCAAAAACTTGGTAAGTAAAAATGACCGCGAAAATGCTTTAAGTACAAAATATACCTTATCGGGCTCCGTGCAGGTTAGGTCAAAAAAATTAAGTGCACTCGGTTCCACTAAACTTTCTTTCCTTTTTTCGCTTTAACCAAGTAACCAAACTTCCTTCATTTACCGACTAGACAGGTTTCTTGTATTCACCGACTTGACAGGTTTCCTATATAGTGCTTCAAAAGACTTTGACAGAATTTCAAACTTACTACTACATCTTAATTATGCAGATTTTGACTTAAGTACATAATAAAATAGGAACTGTTAAGATTTAACCTTGAGAGAATGTAGTCCCTTTGTACCTTTACCAATTAATTTGGAATAGGTGCACCTAACTCGGTAGGTAAGGTGCTTTCTTCATTTGACATAATTTCCTTCTTTTTCCAAATCATCTTTAATTTGTCTTTTATTTCTTCAGTGTCTTTTCTAGGTTGATCTCTACAATCTTCAGTCAAGTGTCCAACTTTGTGACAATGAAAACATGCCATACCAGGATTTCTCCATGATCTTCGGTTGTTCATTCCAAACCTTATAAAGTAGTTGGCACTTATATGTCCATATCTTCCACAACATTCACACCTATCCTTGTATTGTAATCTCATGGTACTGCAAAATACTGTCGGTAAGGATCTATGTGAGCTCGATAACCTCTAGCATTTGCTCGATGTGCAGACCACATATAGTTCTTTTGCTTAAGCCAGAACTTCTTGGTATTGTGTCCATATCTATTGCAGTTTTTACAAAACCCTTTGAATTTTTCCTTCTGATAATTGTTTACAGACTTTGTCCTACATTGATTAGATGTGTGACCATATTTATTACAATTGTAACAATAACCATTGGACTTGGTGACAATCGGTTGCTTACCTTTTCTGATTTGGCACATGTTGGCAGTGTGACCTTGATTTCCACAGTAGTTGCAAATAGGCTTCTTTCTTTTGATGTTCTTCTTGATTCCAGCTTGCTTTGATGATTCTCCTCTCTCGATAGTATGGATTCCCTTCTCAGTAGAGTCTTTTCCTTTGTAACCGAGTCCTGCATCTTTGTTGGGTCTTCTTGTATTCAGTTACTCATCCAACATCTTTGATGCTTCATAACTCTTCTTCAGTGTTTCTTTGGATTTCTTCTCTGTTTCAAGTTCATTGGTCAACCTTGATACTTCAAGTTTCAATGCTTGATTCTCATCATTTTTCAGATTTGCTTCATGATCTGCATAACCTAGTTGATCAGACAGGTTTTGTTAAATTCCAGTCATCCTTATGATTTCATCATCCTTATCAGATACTAATACTTCAAGTTGTTGTTTCTCTCTTTCTAGATCTCTTACTTTATTCTCAGCTGTCCTCAATGCATCAAGATTTTTAGTCATCTGTGTGCTGAAATGCTCATGTTCTCTTTTCATTGCTTTTAGTTGATCAGCCAGTGCTTTGTTCTTTTCTTTCAATTCTCCAATCATTTCTTCAGTCTCTTCAGACATACTATTCTCAGATAATGTCTCAATTTGTTCCACTAACTCTTGAGAGTCCTGCAAATCATCAAATAATCTTCTTCTCACTTTCAGAGATTTTTGCATTTGTCTTTGCATGTCTGCAATCACTTGATTAGCATGATCCAACTCTTCTTGCAGATACACAATCCTCTAAGATTGTTTATAGCCTTCCATTGATAAGATCTTTATCTTTAGGCAGTTAAACCCTTTTCCAAGATTGAAGCTCTGATACCAATTGTTAGGCCCAATATGGAAAGCTAATGTACTGAGAGGGGAGGGGTGAATTAGTACTTCAAAACTTTTCTTCAACAATAACTTTACTATTATATATAAACCAAATAGTGCAGTAACATAATATAAAGCTAAAACAAATAGATAACAATCATACATGATTCACTCCATAACACATATATTTTGGTTACGCAGAAACTCTTGGTTAGAGAGAAAAACTGCAGTGGGGATGGCACCCACAACTTCACTACTACAATAATAAAGGTTGCTCGGTTAAGGCTACATGTTTAGCTATTTCCAATAGCTTACCCTATTAGGAGTATCAAGATCTGTTAGATCTACCTTGCTAAAGGATTTTACAACACTTAATCTAAAATGTTGCACCTGGTTAAAGGCTTTACAATTTATAGACTTGGTTAGAGTTTTTTACCCTATTAAAGGTTTCTCTTACAACTTCAAAATATTACAATAAATCATTACAAATATCTGCAACTTTACATCTGGAATGTTATAGAAGATTCTATGTGCTTAGAATAAGATTACCTTGCTTATAGCATACCTCGGTAACCCATATAGTAACTCGATAAACCCTTTTGTTTACTCTGTTCTTTGACTGTTCTCTGAAATCCTTCTCAGTGACCTCTGTGTCTCTGCAACAGTCATAACACTTAGTGCTTTCACATGTCTTGCTTTGTATATTTCTATATCTTCCTTTCTGTCAAGCTACATGTATATTTCTGATATTAATCCATGTTGTATAAATATATCTCTTATGTCGGTGATCCATTCATTGCTTCGATCTTACAAGCGTGTTTTATCGAATGAATAACCATGCAAAATATTTCATTGGTTAGATGACCTCAAAATCATACACAATCTTTAAGTGCAATTTCCAATGTGATAACGGTTAAATGTTCCTCGATCTTGTAATACGTTTTCATATGTATGTCTAGGTTCAATGAATCTGGTAACACGTTTCACTCGGTGTATATCAACTCGATGTGTCATCTTTGCTGCTCGGTAGACATGGAATGATACTTGGTAGACAGCTCAGTGTATACTACGCTCTGAGACTACTCTCTTCTATAACCGACTAAACTGTGCATACTGACTGAATATCTCGGTAGAGATAACCGGCTAGAGTATATAGAATAACTTTGAACATAAAACTAATGGCAACTTGATAAGTAGTAACAAGATGGAGTGTCACTTGAAGTGTCTTGGAGATAATTATTGGAAGATTACAAAGACTACCTACAATGTTCCTCAGAATGGTCTGGTTACTACTACAAAGATCAAGGATGCTGAACATAACATAAGAGCTAAAGACGAATTGTTGAGTGCCTTGACCGATTCAAAGATGACTAATGTGATGGGACTGTAGACTGCACATGAGATCTGGGAAAAGTTAGAGACCTTGTATGAAAGAGATAAACATGTGAAAGTTGCTAAGTTGCAGAGTTTGAAAGAGAAGTATGAGATGTTAAAGATGGGAGAATATGAGAACATATCATTCTTTATGTCTAAAATGAATGAACTCATTATGAGCATTAGATGTGTTAGTGGAACTCTTGAAGAAGATGAGATTGTTGCTAAAGTGTTGAGATCCGTGCCTCTTGCTTACAAATCTAAAGTTGTTGTTGTTGATGAGATCTGGACTGTGACTATTGTGACAAGAGATGTGTTGGTTGGTAAGCTTGTTGCTTTTGAGTTGAGTGAATTTGGAGAATCACATGGTAAAATTGAGACTGCATTTAAAGCTACTATATCTAGGAAGCAAAAGTATAATCCGTGAGAGAGTTCATCTAGGGTTTCTAGATATGAAAGAGAAATGAGAGAAATGGAAGAATAGGAAAGGGAGTTGGATGAGCTTAAAGCACTTATTGCTTGGATATTTCCTAAGGGAGCTAGTAAGTATAATGGAAAGTTACCTTTAAATTTATCTCTTGTAATAAGATAGGACATTTTTCTTCTAGGTGTCCTGAAACAGTGTCAAGGTATGATAAACATGATAAATATGATAGATCTGCTAAGCATAATAGATATGAGAAGCATGATAAGTATGATAAGCACTATAAGCCTAACTGGAAGTAGAGATATCAGAAGACATCTTATTATGCTACTAATGAAGGTTTTATAGATGAAGAGTCAGAGAATGGGAATTCAAAAGATGAATTTGCATTTATTGCTATCAAGGAAGATGATCTGGTACCAGGGAATTATACAAGTTGCATTGTTGAGGAGAAATATTTGGTTGCTAAGATTGAAGATAAATTTGAATGGGTAATTAACAGCAGTTGTTCACATAATATGATAGATGATAAAAGAAAATTTGTGAATATGGAAAGGTATGATGGTGGTATAGTGAGATTTGGAGATGATAAAGCTTGTGCAATTCGTGGTAAAGGTTCTATTTCTTTTGATGGTAAGAATAATATTGATGATGTCTTATATATTGAAGGTTTGAAGCATAATATTTTGAGTGTTGGATAGATGGTTGATAAGGGATATGATTTTCAATTCAAGAATGGTAAATGCTTGCTCTAAATGCCTATGGTATAGAGATTA
The DNA here is from genome assembly GCF_030272615.1 of Cryptomeria japonica. NCBI lineage: Eukaryota > Viridiplantae > Streptophyta > Pinopsida > Cupressales > Cupressaceae > Cryptomeria > Cryptomeria japonica. The sequence goes on along the minus strand of NC_081415.1, from coordinate 416,857,630 downwards.
AATCAAGGACTAAGACTAAAGGTAATATCTTTCACTTGAATGCCGGTGAGAAAAGTTGTTTGATTGCACAAATAGATGAAACTTGGTTGTGGCATAGAAGGATGTGTCATGTTAATTTTGAATGCATGATAAGGATAAGTTATACTCAAGCTATTAGAGATTTGCCTAAAATTGTGAAGCCTTCTAATCCGGTATGTAAAGAATGTCAGATGGGAAAGCAAACAAGAACTTCATTCAAAAGTAAGTTGTATACATCTAATGGTTTATTGGATCTTGTGCATACTAACTTGTGTGATCCTACAAGAGTGAGAATCTTGCAGGGTGATAGATATTTCATGTTGTTGATTGATGACTATTCTAGAATGATGTGGGTTACTTTTCTGAGGGAGAAATCAGAAGCACTGGAGAAATTCAAGATATTCAAATCTAAGGTGGAGACAGAGACAGGGTTGAAGCTGAAGTGTCTGAGATCTAATAAAGGAGGAGAATTCACATCCGGTGAGTTTGAATCATAATGTGAGAGGAATGGAATTAGAAGACAGTTATCTGCTCCTAGAACCCCACAGCAGAATGGAGTTGTTGAAAGAAAGAACATAACCATTTTGGATGCTGCTAGGACTATGTTGATTGAAGGAAATGTTGCACAGACCTTTTGGAGAGAAGTTGTTGACACATTCAACTACGTCCTCATAAAAGATGATTCTGGTAAGACTCCTTATGAGCTATGGTTTGGTCATGTTCCTACAGTTAGATATTTCAAAAAAATTGGAAGCAAATGTTATATCAAAAGAGATGATGATATAGGGAAGTTTGATGCAAGATGTGATGAAGGAATCTTCTTGGGTTATTCTACTAAGAGCAAGGCCTACCAGTGTTACAATAAGAGATTGAAGAAGATAGTGGAAAGTTCAAATCTGAAGGTTGATGAATGTCATGGAAAACAGATCAGAGCATGCGGATATGAGTTTGATGATTAGGATGTTATTTCAAAGCTTGTACAGACTGAGATCCTAAAGCAAAATGATCCGGTAGAGATAGTTAATCCGGATATTTCTACTGCCAGTGAATAAGTTCAAGAACCTAAGAATTAGAACAATTAGAAGACTCTGAGGTATGTGAAATTGAATAATTCAGAAAATCAGATTATTGGTGACAAAAATAAAGGTGTAATGACTAGGAGAATGATTGTTGTTGAAGAGATATTTTTTATTTCCAAGATTGAACCTAAAGATATTCCAGAAACATGTAAAGATGAGAATTGGATAAAAGCTATGGAAGAAGAGTTGAATCAGATTGAGAAGAATAACACATGGGAGCTTGTTCTGAGACCTAAAGATAAGAATGTGATTGGCACTAAATGGGTGTTTCAGAATAAACTGAATGAAGCCGATGAAGTGGTTAGAAACAAAGCAAGATTGGTATGTAAGGGATGTTCTCAGATGGAAGGAATTGATTATGAGGTGACCTTTGCTCCGGTAGATAGAATTGAAGTCGTTAGATTACTTCTTGCATATGTTGCTTATAATAATTTCAAGGTATATAAGATGGATGTTAAGTTAGCATTTTTGAATGGTGATTTGGAAGAGGAAGTCTACATTGAACAACTGGATGGGTTTTATTATCAGATGAAGGAGACATGGTATGAAAATTGAAGAAAAGCATTGTATGGACTGGAGCAAGCCCCTAGAGCCTGGTATGCTAGATTGGACAGGTATTTGATGAAGTTGGGATTTTGTAAAGGTATTGTTGACAGTAATTTATACTTTAAGGTTGATAATGATAACATTTTGATTCTTGAAGTCTTTGTTGATGACATTATTTTTTGAGGAGATGATGATTTGAGTATCAAGTTTGTTGATGATATGCGAAAAAAGTTTGAGATGTCTATAATAGGTGAGATGAAATTCTTCTTAGGACTGCAGATTACACAAATTGACAAAGGCATTTTCATTTCTCAATCTAAGTATGTGAAGGAATTGTTGAAGAAGTTTGGGTTAGTTGATTCTAAACCTATTGGGACTCCTATGGTGACTGGATGCAAGTTGTCTAAGCATGATAAATCTCATAAAGTTAATCAAACCTTGTATAGATCTATGGTTGGTGGATTATTATACTTGACTCATACTAGACCAAATATTATGCATGATGTTTGTCTTTGTGCAAGATTTCAAGTTGATCTTGTTGGAACCCTAAATTTTCATAACAATACCCTTGACATGATCACCAAGCTTTTGTGTTTAAAGTGGTGAAATGTTGAAGCTACAAAAGTTTTCTTTTACCTAACATAGAATCCCACATATTGTCTCCATTATGCCCTAATGATATGTGAAAAAATTCCTGATAAATCCAAGAAAGATCAGTAAGATAACCTCATTAAGAAAACATTTCATGTCTATATCGGATAGCTATTTTGATCTGATAAATCAATGTTAAATATTGATATCGGGATAGCTAACTTGATCCAATAAATCAGTGTTGAACATGGACATCGGGATAGAAATGTCAAACATGAAGTCTTGATTGCCCGTCGAAATGACTAGCAAAAGCGTAGGAACAATTCTTTATGATTCTGATAGAACAAACTATTTTGATAAGCATTACATCGATATAGTTATACCAAACAAGATATTTAAGGTGCCTATCAGAATAACCACCAAAAGTGCAGAAGCAGTATTATATAATGTTGATAGAGTAAGCTATCCCGAAACATACATTTCTAGATACATCATGTCGATACAAGTCTTGTTGGAATAGAATATGAGATCGGGGTAAGTTCAAAAGGCTATCCGGATGGTGTAAGTTATCCCGACAAAAGAAAATGAAAGCATATGCATTATGCAGGTCCATCAGAATAACCAATGAAGCTGGAATAGCATGTCAACAAGATTTCGATTACTAAAACTATCCCAATGATGGGTAAACAGAATGATATCGGGGGAACTATCCCAATTATGCACTTATGACCGAGGAGCTGATATTGGTAAAACCTATGCCAATAAAGGAGAATGAAGAAGGTACCCCTATAGGTATAACTAATGAGATTAGAATAATGGACAATCAATGATATGATAGTATAGCCTATTCTAAAAGTGAGTATATGTAGTGACATCGCAACAGCTACTCAGATAACACACTCTTGACCAAACTACCTGTATCGGAATAACTCTGATAAAGAGAACTTATGAGCAAGTATATGTAGTTAAAACAATCACAATAAGCACCATTCAAGATACATTCAGCATAGGTAACCCAAAGAGAAAATATGAATGAAATGAAGGATTGCCCGGGTGATCGAAAGAAGTTTTGCCGACAAAGCAGAAACACCAGAAGCATCATGAACATATCGACGAGGCATCATGAAGAGACGCCTTTGTCGAGCCTTTCTTCATATATATAGGATTCAAAATGTAAATCAGGGGATGAAATATATCAGATTTAGGTAAGAGGAGATTTTTGTAATATAACATATCAAACACATATACTTTCAATATTGTGATGCAATTCTGCTTTAAAGTAATATAAAACCAGTTACCTCTCTGCTTACATGTTGCATTAAGATTACTTTGGTGTATTTTTTTGAATCTGTCTACAATTTCAATACTAAAAAAATTGGAGATTGCATTTGGGTTACTCTTCATACTATTGCTATCTTGTTATTTTCATTTCATGAACAAGAAGGTGCACACTCTTGGATGGTTACTATAGGAGTTTTATTAAATTCGTTGTATAGTGACTGTCATAATAGGATTAGCAACTGTGAGAGTATTAGCAGTGGATAGTTGCAAAACTGTCTAGTAGGAGAGTGAAAGAGACAAGTTTCCATAGGACTAGGTGCCCATTAAAAGGAGAAGACACTGGTCACTATTACATATTCAACATTGTATTCCATAAATTAAGAACACTTCCATTCTAATTTTCATAAAACAAATTTCACTTCAGTTTTAGTTCTACAAAGTAGGAGTATAGGGTAAAACTATAATCACTCTCATCTTCATGCCATTCAAGAGTGATTTCAAATAGGAATATTGTAACATAATATGCCTAAGCATCATTAGTTGATCGCAGTACAACAAGAGAATAGTTGGTGATAAGGTATACCCACCTTGGTCTAGCAGAACCAGAAGTGAAGGGAAGTAAGACCTAATTGATCATTCCATTAGTTGGCAAAAATCAGTTGCCGATATTGATCATAGAAGGTGGCATGCTCTTAGGGATCATCAAACCAGTGATTTTGAGCTCCAATAGATATTAAAGAAATTCATGTTACTATTGTGAAGAGGATTTTCAGATACTTGAAGGGGACATTTGGCTATGGTTTATGGTATCCAAAGAATGATAATTTCATGTTATGTGCATATAGTGATGTTGATTGGGCAGGTGATGTTGATAACTAGAAAAGCACTATCAGTGGAGCATTTTTGGGGGGGAAGAAGTTGCTTTCATGGTCCAGTTAGAAGAAAGATGTTATATCTCTATCTACTGCAGAAGCTGAATACATTGTTGCTGCCAGCAACTGTACTTAGGTAGTTTGGATGAAGCAAATGTTGAAGGATTAGAGTTTATATGATGAGCCTACTGTTATTGTCGTGCCTACAAAGTGTGATACTTGTAGCTGCAACACAAAACACTCAATAGATCATTACAAGCATGGTTAGCAAATTTAGAACAAATAAAGATAAAACCATGGCTAATCGATCTATCGCCTCCTAATAAATGTGAGTGTAGATTTGCTCTCAGATCTAGATAAGTGAATTCCAGTGACTTGACTACACCTAGATGGAGGATTTAAGATTATAATGATGCATTTAAGCTATAAAAGAGAATGATTAAGCTACATGATTCAACAATTATGCTAGAAAATAAGCTAGATCTAAGAATGCAATTGCCTATAATAACAATGCTCAAATGATATGCTAAGAGATATTATGCCTATAGTAACAATGCATAAAATGCAAATGAGATGGGATGATTATTGCTCCAAAATGGGGTCTATTTATAGGATTTCCAAGGCCAGGGGTGAGGTGGCAGGAATCAACGATCAAGATTGAGTCTGAAGATATCAATGGTGAAATTGGAGGAGGTTGGAAAAGAGGTCGGATGAAAGGGAACATTTGTCATCTCTATGGTGACAAGTGTCAAGAGGCTTCCAAGAGAGGTTGGATGAAAGGGAACATTTGTCATCTCTATGGTGACAAGTGTCAAGAGGCTTCCAAGAGAGGGGACATGTGGCCCAAGAATGCCATATGTCTCAAGGGGAGAGTATCCACACCATAGGAGGTTAGGATAAGGAGGTTAGGATGTGCAAGCTAAGGTAGGTTTATGCCTATGATATGCTAAGAGATATTATGCCTATAGTAACAATGCATAAAATGCAAATGAGATGGGATGATTATTGCTCCAAAATGGGGTCTATTTATAGGATTTCCAAGGCCAGGGGTGAGGTGGCAGGAATCAACGATCAAGATTGAGTCTGAAGATATCAATGGTGAAATTGGAGGAGGTTGGAAAAGAGGTCGGATGAAAGGGAACATTTGTCATCTCTATGGTGACAAGTGTCAAGAGGCTTCCAAGAGAGGTTGGATGAAAGGGAACATTTGTCATCTCTATGGTGACAAGTGTCAAGAGGCTTCCAAGAGAGGGGACATGTGGCCCAAGAATGCCATATGTCTCAAGGGGAGAGTATCCACACCATAGGAGGTTAGGATAAGGAGGTTAGGATGTGCAAGCTAAGGTAGGTTTATTTAAACCCAGGGTTAGATGGAATGGGTTAGGTTAGGTGGTTAGAAGTTAGGAGGAATGTGGGTAATTTGAATTTAGAAATTAAAATAATAGGAAAAGATTAATTAATTCTCAACAACTCATAAATTGATTTGTTTTAATTAATTAGGAGATTAAAAGAAATGAATTTGATGGGGAAGAATTAATTAATTTGAATTAATTAATCAAAGGGGATTATTGAAATGAACCTATTAAATAAATCCTTAGATTTATTAATAAGTAGATGAAAAGGGATAATTTAATCAAATTGTTGATGAATTCAATTAAATTGGGAAGGGGGATTAATTAAATAATTGCTTATTCAATTAATTATCTTCAGACCATTTTTAGGTGTATATAGTTATATATTGTGACGATTCAAGTGCTATCAATATTTCCAAGAATCCGGTACTACACTCTAAAACAAAGCATATATAAATTAAGTATCATTTCGTGAGGGAGAAAATCAGTGATGAAGAAGTCAAATTGGAGTATGTATCTACAAAGGATAAGATTGCAGATATCTTTACTAAACCTTTGCCTACAAATATATTTGTATATTTGAGAGACAAATTAGGGGTGTCTACCCCTCCTAATGAGAACTAGATGCATTGAGATGCATCAATCCGGTGGAGTTCAAAATCTTATCCTCTTATTTGGATTGATGAGTTGGTGTTGCTACTCAGCCGGAGTAGTCAGTGTATGGTTCAGATGTTCAGATTTGTGAGTTTGTTATAAGGGGGAGAGATTATCTAGTAAACGGGGAGAGAATAATGATTTGTATTTTGTCTTTGGCATTGTTGTCAAAGGGGGAGAGAAGCATGTGAAAAACTGCCTTATCTTTGAAGCTTTGTGTACATGATCTTAGGAGGAGTTTGTTTGAAATTGTTGGTGTTGATTTATTCCTTTAAATTATTTTTCACATTCATATGTTGAAATTAATTCAAAAGGGGGAGATTGTTGGATATTGTTGCTGCTAGGATATGTTGTTGTCATTGATTTTAACATATTCATATGTTTTGATGTTCTGATATTGCAAAGAATTAAGTTGGTATTTGATCTATTGTGCTCTGATATAATTATATCTTTGGTTGTGGATTTGGGAGAGTGTTTGGGATGCTCATGCGTATCTTCAATTCAAGCGGTTCGTGATTTGATGCTTTGCAAGTTATCTTTCTAGTTTCAGTTGTTGTTGTTGAGTGTTCTTGAGTATCACTGTGTTGATCGATGGAGATTTGATTAAGTGGTATTGGTGTAGCTATTGTGGATGGTTCTAACATGCTTATTGGTGTTTTGTAATCATGTCCTATTTGTCTTGGCAGACCACATCGATTCTTGTGTGCATTATTGAAGATCTTATGGGTTTGGTGATATTCTTCGTGTTATGCGACATTTTCGGTGGTATAGCATGTTGTGGTTGATCTTGGCAAGATTTTTTATGGTGTTTCATGTTAGAGGATTTGATTTGGGTCCATGCTATGTTGTCTATGGCATTGTATTGGTCTCGTGGTTGATTTATGAATCATGTAATGTAATTTTGTAATTAAGTCTTGAGGGTTGAGCCGACCTTGTAGTCAAGGTTGATTATTTGTATAAATAGGTGATATATTCATGTAATTTGTGTGTTATGGTGGTGTCTGCATTATCAGAGAGTGGTGTATGTGCAAATAAGTGAATTCATCTTTTGATGTGAAGTGTTGAGCAGAGAATGTTGCAGGGCAGACAAATGAGTTTTGTAGACACTCAAAATTGTCATGTTTAATTAAATAAATATTTTATTTATTTAATTATCTAAGCCTAATTCTTCTATTAATTAAATAAATCTTTATTTATTTAATTAATTCATTTATCCTCTTCTAGCCTTATTTCTCATTTAAATAAATACATTTATTTATTTAAATTATCCCTTTCCTAAATTAAATAAATATTTTATTTATTTAATTGTCCTACTTCTTCTATTTATTAAATAAATCTTTATTTATTTAATTAATTCATTATCTTTTTCTACACATGACACATGTCATTCATCTCTTATTTCCTACACTACCTACTTCTTTCATTATTTTGGTATTTCTTATACCTACCCTCTAATCCTAGCCGACCTCTCTTTTTACACCTCTCAATCTTAACCCTCCATTTCTTATTGTGTCTTCTATTTAAGGAGATTCTTTCTTCATTATCAAACCCTAATGAAGCACCCTAATGACTAATGACTGATTTTGGAGGACTTGGCTACACTACAATTCTACTTGCAACCACATTCTGTTCTTTATTGAGCTCTTGTGCATACAAAAATCTGAGAGCAAGCATATCAAACAAGATCAATGGAGATAGGAAGAATGGAGATCAAAACCCTAGTGGACATGTGATGGTATAATCTTTGTGATTTTGAGTTATTTGCATTGTCTTAGGTTATCTTCATATGTTATGGTGGATCTTTGTTCATTGTTAGGCTAGGGTTTGGTGGTTGAATCCATTTTAGTCTTTCAATATTGTTGTTTATTGCTATCCATTTTCACCATATACATTTTGGCACACCCGGTGGGACTCTTGTCCCTTTGCATTTAACATTTTTGTTGCAGATTTTGCATTTTTGAAGTTGCAGATCGGACGATTTCGACGACATTTTAGGTTTTTTTCCGCGTCTGCGAGTGTTCGGATCGCGTTTTTGTATTTCAGAGGCGTCTGTGATATCTTTGATCGCGTCTGTGTTTCTGTCATTTCTATTTTTGCAGGTTTCCGAAAGTCGCGTCTGTGATCCTGAATCGCGTCTGTGCACCATCTTATCGCGTCTGTAGAAGAAAGAGGCGTCTGTGTTCTTAGATCGCGTCTGAGAATCACATAACCGCGTCTGTGTCAGACAGACGCGTCTGTGTCTGGTATAACAGCGTCTGTGCATTCTATTTTGCAAATTTTTTTTTTAAGTTTTTCGATTCGGGTTTTCGGATTTTGTACTTAGGGTTTCAGATCTGGTTTATTTTCGGCTAACCTTTGCAGATCTAGCTAACCTGGTTTGTGCAGCTTGCTTTGGAGGCAAATACGTTTTTGTTGAAGGCCCCTTTTCACAAAGTCTTTTTGGGTTTTCTAAAATTTACCTAACTTGTGTGCTTGCAGGAAGGGGTTATCATTTGAAACAACCCAAACTACTAACAATTTTGTTGCAGGGCCTTAGCTAGGGTTTTGTAATTTTTATTGTGTGCCTTGTTTCATAGCTTAGCAAACACTTCAATTGGTGCACTAAAATTGAACCATTGTCTTTTGTGTCTTGAGCAATAGGCTCTTTTTGTTTATTCTTTAGAGGGCCTGTCTTCCCGTGTGGTCATTAGGACTACTAGTGAGAAGAGAACGACCCAAGTGGTAGCAAAAGAAAAGCCATCTTCTTCCAAGCCACTATAATCAAATGTATTCATGGTGAAAACTATGAATAACGTGTGCTGATTAGTTCATACCGACACTATGTCTCCCCATAAACCCGTTTGATCAAATTTATTTGATCATTTGTAGGGCGTAACCCCTACCGGCTGGGAGCCTTCTGTATTTACAGAGCTGAAAGTGCCGCATGTATGGCCACACGAGCGGATGCCCTTACTAGCACCTCATTGTTTTAGATGCCCAAATCCTTCTAGTTGTTGAGGCAGGAGGTCGGACCTCTGGTAGCGGCCCACACACATACGGTTCTTAGTAGAGATACAAAGTTCGCCATGGGGAGTTTTCATGGGGACTGATGCTTGGCTGACCCGAGAAGTGAGTGCCGAGGGTGGAGCCAGTGAGGTCAAGCATCTAAGTATCCGCTCTGAATAGCGTAGCCTCGGGGGTAAAACCCCATGTGGGATCAACAATTATTGTCCTGGCCAGCCATAAGAATTGTGCTTGACTTATGATAAATATTCAAACAATCAAGACAAAACGGCAAAACATTGTGTCTTTTGTGTCTTCAAGTATATGCAAAAACTTTTTACATCAAACAACACACTTTTTGGAGTCTAAACAGTCTGCAAACATTGGGTCATCAACACTGTGTCCTCTTGTCACGAAAAATAGTCAAAAAATCAGATTTGGTCACAGCAAAACAAATTCACAGATAGGAAAGATTGCACTAAGGTTGCAGAAACGCGTCTGTGTCGGTTAAAATCGCGTCTGTGGCTGATAAACGCGTCTGTGAAGTACAGAATAGCGTCTGTGTTTTTATCAGCGTCTGTGTCGAACATAGACACGTCTGTGTCTGGAAATCGCGTCTGTGAAGTATACAGGCGCGTCTGTGTCCACAATTGCAAAAACGGTTACAGTCCCAGCAAACATCAACAGAAAATCTCATAATCACGTCTACGTCAAACAGAATAGCGTCTGTGTATTAAAACCGCATCTGTGAAGTATACAGAGGCGTCTGTGTCAGGATTTGAAAAGTTTAACAGTCAAGCAAACAAAGAAATCAGTTTCGGCATACTTGAGCTTCCTAGGTTGTCTCTTCAGGTTTCATCTAGCATTCAGCCTGTTCTAAGGTCTTACACAGTCCATCATTGCTTCATACCTCATTTTACATTCATACTTGTCTAAACTTGAGTCAAAAGGTCACTTGCTTGTCCTCACTATACTTTGTCAACACACTACATACTACTACACTTTGCTAAGTGGTCCCTCATCAAGGTTTCTTACCTTTGGGTCTCATTTGGTCTTACTTAGAGTCAAGGTCAGCTTACCTCATCAAGAGAAACTATCCTCTCTTTGGAAGTCACACCTACTCTACTACATACATACTTGGTCTTACACTTTGGACATTGCAAGTAAACTTCAGATTCATTTACATTCCATACAACTCCTAGTCTTACATACTCTTGTCATTTTCGTCTAAGTTTCTCACATATTGCTAAACACCTAGTTCATGGTTGAAACCCGTCTTCAAAAATCTAGGAGAAAAGCTAAAGAAGCTCAAGGGTCCGTAAACATGAGTTCTTATGAGTATGACAATGATGTCTTCTACAATCCTGAGCACACTACATTACCAGACATGAATGTTTATAGACACAATCCAAATGTGGAAAGCGCAAACGCTATACACAACGCTACACACAATGATAATGTGGACAATTCTTCAATACTATCAGCAGACATACAAGAATCTATAATGGATCCTCAATTCAATAGATTGGTTGAAGAGATAATGAGGAGAGATCGTCAATATTTCCTAAACATGATGGCACAAAGTGGAGCTAAAATACCACATGATTTTGACTTATCTCAACTTATGGAAAGTAGACCTTCACAACAAACTCAACCTAATAGTGGAGGACCAAATAATATGATGCCGGAGTCACCATCAGTTTTGCTCCAGAAACCAGCAATCCCACATACACAAGCTCAAATGCATGATACTTACACTCAAAGACCATCATGGAGGCCCTATGCTCAAACACATGCTCAAGATATGGGTCAACCAAGACAAATGGATACTCAAGGGCTTCCTCAAAATTTTGACACAAGGAGACCTCATGCCAAAATTGGGGGCAACACAATGGAAAATGAAAGGCCTATTGAATATGGTTTATATACACAAAACAGATATGGGGTCCCTCAACAAGAAATTATGCCAAGTGCTCCATACATGTCGCAACAATATAGAACTCCATATGGACATGTCTACGATCAGTATCATCCATACATGCAACAAGCTCCTCCTCAAATGGGTGTTTCAAACATGGGGTATGCTACAAGAAATCCATCTCCTCCCAAAAATAATTTGGAGCAACAAATTAGAGATCTACAAAAGAAAGTGGAAGACATGGGCACATCAAAACCCACATATACTATGAGAGATATATGCCCTTATCCATTTGATAAGAGCATTCCAATGCCTCCGTTTCCTCTGCACTTTGCAACGCCGAAATTTGACAAATATAGAGGGAGAGGAGACCCCAAGGCACATATAAGACAATTCTTCACAGCTTGCATTGAGGTAGCCGCAGAAGAAACATACTTAATGAGGTTGTTCCCACAGAGCTTAGGAGATCAAGCGATGGAATGGTTTTCTCAATTACCTCCTGGTATTAAGTCATGGGGCGACTTGGCAGAGGCATTCATCCAACATTTCTCTTACAACATTGAAACAGATGTCTCAGTTACTACCTTGTGCAATACGAAACAAAAAGAAGGAGAATCTTTTGCGTCATTTTTACAAAGATGGAGAAACTTAGCTAGCAGATGCTCTTGTGAAATCCCGCAGAAACAAATGGTGGAGATGTTCACACAAAATGTTAACAAGGCTATTGGCTATGATCTCAGAAAAGCTTGTTTGTCTACATTTAAGGATGTCATTGAAAAGGGCCTAGCAACAGAAAAGGTCTTAATTGAACAAGGAGTTATCAAATTATTCAAAGAAAACAAAGAGGACTTTAAGGGAAAGGACAAACCAAAGTTTTGGAACAAGAACAAGAACACAGTTAATGATGGTGTTGTTGATGCCAACACAGTGAGACCAAAGTTCATCTTTTCTGGATCAAATTCTACCAACAATCAAGTGAACAATCAAACGGCTGCTAAACCACGAAGGAAGTACACTCCATTGGGAGAACCACTTGAATCAGTATTCAAAAAGCTTGTAGCAAACAAGGTGATCACGGTCCCAGATTTTCCTCCATATGAACCAAAGGTCAAACCGAATTGGTGGAATGATGATGAGTATTGCGAGTTTCATAAGAGCAAGGGTCACAAGACAAGTAATTGCCATCGATTGAAAAACATTGTACAAGATCTCATTGACAGAGGAGATATTGAGATTGAGGGACATTCATCTAACCAAGAGCATGAGGTGTTTAAGGAACCATTCCCAAAACATGACAAGGGAAAAGGCAAAGTCACAGATGATCAAGCCAATTACACCAGAACATCTTACAATTATGATTCCACTATTAATCACATCTCAATGGACAATCATATTTCTACCATTACTATCAAAAATAAAAATCCTGAGAATCCTCCTCAGCGACCCAAAATTGTCCTAAAAGGTGTGGGATCTTCATCCACATCTACCTCTGAATGTCATTTTACAACCCGTCGAGGTAAGATCACATTGCCAGGTTCCTCTACTAAGAATACCAATCTTCCGTCAACTAAGCCTGAGTACGACCTTGTAGAGCAATTAGGGAAAACACCCGCACTCATCTCTATTCTTGAGCTCTTACGTATATCTCCTGCACATAAAGCTGTCCTTGACAAAACCTTGAGAGATACTGCTGTCCCTACTGATCTGAACGTGGACCAGTTTCAAGCCATGGTGGGATACCTATCTGTTCCACACTCCCTCACATTCACAGAAGCCGATGACGCCTCCATAAGTCAGCCTCATAATGCACCTCTACATATTGAAGCCTTCATACATAAACACCGAATAAAACGAGTCCTGATAGATGGAGGAGCAGGTCTTAATATTTGTACATTGAGCACCATCAGACAATTGGGATATTCTGACAAAGCTGTGAATTCTATGAACCAAATCACCATTAAGGCTTATGATGATGAAGAGCGTTCGTCCAAGGGCACAGTCATCTTACCACTAAGAATAGGGCCAGTCACAAAGGACGTGATTTGTCAAGTCCTGGATCTAGACCTCACGTATAACATATTGCTAGGACGTCCGTGGATTCATGAAATGAGAGCGGTCCCATCAACATACCATCAGTGCATAAAGTTTCCTCATAATGGAGTCGAGGTAACGGTCAATGGTGATCCAAATCCATTCATATATTGCAATAACTTGAGATCACATACTGAGACTATCATTCCTAGCAATCGTGAGGCTACTCCTTCTTCAGCATATATTGATCCTGAGTCATTAAAGCCCTCGACATCCAAACAAGGTGAACTTAGAGCCAAGTTTCAAGACAAAGGCATGGGAGAATACACTCTGAATCAAACAATGTTCTTATGACAAGTCATGAACTCCCCCAAGGAATATGGGAGGCCACATCCTAATAAGCAAATCTCCATCATGCTACTCAAATGGGATCCTACCGTCTTTCAAAAATGGGGCGAACTAGAGGAAGAAAATTTATATAAAATGCTATATAAGGACGCTGAAGATGATACACATGATCAAATTATAATACCCTGTGAAAATTATGGTAAAGGTTTCAAAATTCTGCAGAGATTCGGGTATGATGGAAAAAGTCCTCTCGGACTACGCAAAGAAGGTGTCATGGAGCCTCTACAACCTGAGCTAACTACAAGAAGGGAACGCTCCAAGGGGCTTGGTTTTCTAAATCCCAAGATTCAAAATAAGAGAACAAAACAGATATGGCGAGTCAAAGTGGCTGAAGTTCAACAAGAGGATAATTATTCCACAGACTCCAATGAGTGGGAATGGGGTTCAGACAAATCCTCCAGCGACTATGAACTCAATGAGACATTTAGAGAGCCAGATGAACCTACAGAGGAGGAGGAGTTTTACAAGAAATTCAGAGTTGGTCAAGAACTGACCCATAAGGATCCCGCACAAGCTTCGTTTCAAGGCCCTAGGTCAGGATCACATAGGATGAGGACACCTGTCCCTGAGGGTGCTACTAGTGATGATAATTTGGACTCACTCACGATCGAAACTGATGAGGAGAGTGCCATTGACGACCTCGATGACTATCTTGACATACCTGAATATAACCACATCTTCACTATTAGTCTTGCGGACTCTAAAAACACTAAAGACCTTCCCCTCATTCACCCCCAACTCATTGACTGGGATCAGGATGGACCACCACAGTTTGATACATTTCAAAATGACGAAGCTATTGTTGATTATCTTGGCATTCGCGAAGATCTTCCTCTTGGAGACCATAAAGCAGGATACGCCATAGAGCTAAATAACATGGCATACTTTGGTGAGGGTGTCGGGCCTTCTAGTCGCAAAAATGTGAAAATAAAAACAAAACAAGGGTCTTATGGCGAAAACCACACTGTGGCGCTCTCCGACTCTAAAAAAGTAAAAAGAAAGGACGTATCTGAGGGTGAAAACCTCTCCGAGGCGCCCGAAGATGGAAGGCTTGACATTCTCCCAGCATCATACGAGGAAAAATCATCCATGTTGGTAGAGGAGACTATAAAGACAAACATTGGTACAGCAGAGGTTCCACACAACATATTTTTGACTCAATCATTGACAGAGGCCGAGAAAGCAAGGTTCATAAGCTTCTTTAAGGAACGACAAGTCAACTTTGCATGGTCTTATGCTGATATGCCTGGACTAGACCCCGACTTAGTAATGCATCATTTAACAGTCAAACCGGGGGCAAAACCAGTAAAACAGAAATTGAGGAAAATGCATCCACAGGTGGCATTGCTAGTCAAGGCAGAGCTGGAGAAATTACTAGATGTCGGTTTCATACGCCCAATTGATTATCCTGAATGGATTTCCAACTTAGTACCTGTTAGCAAACCAGATCGCAGCATCCGAATATGTACAGACTTCAGGGATATCAACAAGGCTTGTCCGAAGGACGATTTCCCATTACCAAACATTGATTTAATTGTTGATCTCACAGCAGGCCATGAGATGTTATCTTTAATGGACGGATTTTCTGGATATAATCAGATCAAGATTGCACCTGAAGATCAACATAAAACATTATTCACTTGTCCATGGGGAACCTTCTGCTGGAATGTCATGCCCTTTGGGCTGAAAAATGCAGGTGCCACGTATCAACGAGCCATGACTACTATCTTCCATGATCTCATGCATGTAACGGTGGAAGATTATGTTGACGACCTTTTGGTTAAATCAATAGACAGAAATACACACTTGGACATACTTTCAGTTGCTTTTGATAGGCTGGAAAAATACAAGGTAAGATTAAATCCAAAGAAATGTGTCTTTGGAGTAACCTCCGGGAAGCTCCTAGGATTCATTGTGTCTAAAAGAGGAATAGAAGCGGATCCAGCAAAAGTCAAGGCTATCTTGGACATGCCGCCACCCAAGAATATCAGTCAACTTCGGTCTTTACAAGGGAGACTCCAGTCCATACGAAGATTCATAGCACAACTTGCAGATAAGTGCAATCCTTTCCAGCACCTGCTACACAAAAACATTAAGTTCAAATGGGATGAGAACTGTCAACAGGCTTTTCAGGCACTTAAAGACTATCTTTTGAACCCGCCAGTTTTGATGCCACCAATTCAAGATCAACCATTGCTACTTTACATATCAGCTACTCCAACAGCACTGGGGGCACTTCTAGCACAGCAAATACCTGACGGCAAGGAAAAAGCAGTCTACTATATCAGTCGCACATTGGTGGGATATGAGCTAAACTACACACCAATTGAGCGTGCATGTCTCGCTGTGGTCTTCGCTTCACAAAAATTACGACATTATATGCTTACTCACAAGACCAAGTTGATTGCCAGAATTGATCCACTAAAATATCTTCTCAACAAAGCTACACTTACTGGGCGACTGGCCAAGTGGGTAATGATTTTGAGTGAATTCGACATTGAATACGTGGACAGAAAAGCCATAAAAGGACAAGCCATTGCAGATCAATTGGCAGATGCTCCCATGATAGATGATGTTCCTCTATAGTCAGAATTTCCAGATGAGTCCATTCTAACAATATCACCTGCAAAGCCATGGCAACTATACTTTGATGGCTCATACACCCAGCATGGGGCAGGAGCGGGTATACTCTTTATAACTCCCCAAGGTGATTCTATACCAAAGTCATACCGCTTATCATTTCCTTGCACCAACAATATAGCGAAATACGAGGCATTAACAACGGGGCTAAGAATTGCAGTTCAGTGGAAGATCCAGGAACTTCGTGTTTTTGGTGATTCTCAACTTGTCATCCGTCAAGCAACTGATGATTATCAAACAAAAGATGAAAAGCTAATGCCTTACAAACAACTGGTAGATGATCTGAAATAGCACTTTGCAAAGATAGAGTTTGAGCAGATACCAAGAGAACAGAATCGTGCTGCTGATGCCATGGCTACAATTGCTTCGCTCATTGATCTACCGCAAAATGAGACCTGCTATGAGTTCCTGGTGGACAACCTGCTGATTTCGTCATATGAGATCACTCCTACGGAAATGATATGTGTTGTTGGTCCTGAATCCCAGTTATATGGTTCCATATTCACACACCTTCGCGACAACATCTTACCTCCCGATTTATCGAACAACCAACGCCGCACTTTCATCCGCCAATCCTCCCGATACGTTATCCTAGCTGATATCCTATACCGATGAGGTCTAGATGGCACCCTCCTTAGATGTTTAGAGAGTGACGAAGCTCAGATTGCATTACGAGAAGTGCACGAAGGGATATGTGGTCCGCATACTAGTGGTCCTACCTTGGCCAAGAAACTCATCAGGACTGGATACTACTGGCCTACTATGGAAAAAGATGCATATCAGTTTGTTAAGAAGTGTAAGCAGTGTCAAATTCATGGAGACCTTATACATGCACCAGCACAAGAACTACAGCCACTTGCATCTCCTTGGCCCTTTTGTCAGTGGGGACTCGATCTCATAGGCAAGATTCACCCTCCTTCTTCCAATGGACATAAATTCATTATCACAGCCACAGAGTATTTCACAAAGTGGATTGAAGCCGTGCCTCTCACACAAGTTACTGGGAAACAAATCGCTACTTTCATCCTGAACTATATCATTTGCCGATACGGGATTCCTACTTCCATTATCACCGATAACGGGCGTCCTTTCAAGAACCAGGATGTTCGTGAACTCTGTGAGCGCTTCCATATCTCTCATCGTTTCTCCACACCATATTACCCCCAAGGTAATGGCCAAGCTGAGGCGTCTAACAAAACAATTCTCAAAATACTTAAAAAGACAGTCGACGACGCTGGCCGTAACTGGCATGTCCAACTCAATCCCGCACTTTGGGCCTATCGTACCAGTGTCCGCACACCTACAGGAGCTACACCTTACTCACTTGTCTACGGTGCTGAAGCCATCTTGCCTATTGAGGTCGAGTTACCTTCTTTACGGGTCTCCTTGAGAAACATAATCAACGATGAAGACTACAGGGTCTCTCGCTTACAAGAACTAGAACTGTTGGAGGAACGACGACACACTGCTTTTAATCATCTCAAGGCTTACCAACAACGAATGAGTCGCAGTTACAATCACAAGGTCAAGCCTCGCACATTTGAGGTAGGTGACTTAGTCCTCAGAGAGAACCCCAAGAATCAGCAAGATAGAGAAAAGAAGGGCAAATTTGAACCCAACTGGCTTGGTCCTTACATCATCACAGCAGTATATGGATCTGGGGCATATCAGCTCTCTACTACAGAAGGTGAATCCTTGGAGGATCCTATCAACAGCATGCACCTTCGCAGGTTCTACACATAAGCTCTTTTTGAGTATCCTAATTTCAAAAATACAAAAAAATCAAAAAAATTCAAAAATACAAAAAAATTATAAAAACAAAAAAATCGTTACTTGGTGAAAACCTGGCAAACAGGCGCCTTGTGACAACAAAAAAAAAATTAAAAAATCCAAAAAAGTAAAGAGAAATAATTTCATCCAACGGTGAAAACTACTTCGGTGGCGCCCTGGGCAAGTACCATGGTGAAAACTGGGTCACCAGCGCCATGCGTAGGGACTTTGCTCCTCCCTCCTTCAGGATTCACTTTCATCCTTTCACTTTGCACACACTCACAACTTATTCGCCCACAATAAACTTGCCCATTCCCATCATGGCTTGTTATTTATCTACCCAAGATTGGTTAGCCATCCATAACCCTCCCCTTTCACTCCCTTTTCCAGCCATAATAAAACAGATCCTATCTGTGACTACGGCCAATTCCTACGTCTAGTAATGGGTGTGGAACTGAGAACATCACATGTTTTGAGGAGTACAGTTTCTTTTAGCTTTCTTCAGTCTATCCGCGCACAATCCGCAATAAAGTTTCGTCTTCTCCACAATAAGGTATCAGTTTCCAAGGAGACACAGCAGCAACAATGGGCTTCAACAAATCAAATCTTTTAACAGACTCAGACAACATATGGTTCAGTGCTATCTATCCTTTTTGTGAAAGTGAACATTGTGACCACAATCAAAATTTGACTTATACAAGTGACAAGAGACACTAAACTTGAGGACTACAGTGGATGTTGGTGTCGAGTCTTGGTTTTCTTTTGATTTTATCTTTTGGTGACATGTCTTTTAGCTTTTCCAGGATGTCTTTGACTAGAGATTCTATCTCCGGGATGTCTTTGACTAGAAAGGCGAGGATGGGGTATCGTCACCTATTTGCATTTGTTGTCTGTGGATTGTCTTTTAGTAATGCTATGACTTGTCCAAGGATATGAGGACACTGTGAGTCTAGTATGAACTGGGGCATTCCTTGTTTGTGATTGTCTTATCTCCATGCAAACAGGTACAATGACTTTCTGGGCCGAACAAATGCCTCGATTGTCATAGCCTATTCTGCCATAATAAAGCTCAATGATGATAACGCACAAGAAGCTCTTTCATGTTCATATCCTCTGTCTTCCATCCCCCTTTCTTGATTGACTTCCATCATCCTTCTCGAGTCTGTGTAGCCCGCTATCACATGACTGAGTATAATGACACACCAAAAACATTTGCATTTCATATAGTTACACCTACATCACCACATATAAGCATTTCATACATACATATAGATATCACAATTGCATCACATCATGCATACAACACATGTTAGCACATCTCACATTTTCATTATGTAAATGATCATTTGCATTACATACATTCACATTTGCATCATGCATCACATATGCAACATAAAAGAACAAAAATATATTGCATTGCATCATATAAGCATCCATATCATAAAACATGTATCACATAAGAACATCTCATCACATAAGGTACACATGCATATAGCTGCCGCAAAAATGAATCATCTCATATATAATCAAATGTGTCATAATACAATGATGTCAAAAGAATCATATGGCTACAAAAGAATCACCCGCAGGTGTCTACAATACAATAATGGTACATATACTGATACAATGGGAGCCCACTACAGCTATGAGGAACTCCCTCCCTCGGAGCCGCCTCGCCTCGACGGAGTCTGAGCTGTAGATGGACCTGCCCCTGGATCCCCCTGTCTCTCTGGTGGTGGTGGAGGCCCCATAACCCCACCGCTGGATGCCTGTCTCCTGCGGCTCCCTCCCGTAGCCGTCGCTGTGTGCGACGATCTATGAAAGCTCCTAGCCCGCTGATCTGCTGGCACGGCTGCATAGTATAGATCCCTCCAGTAGGCGATCTCCTCTCCGACTCGCAAAACATATGCGTAGCCTGCCCCTGCATCCTCTGCTGCCCGCCTACCTGCCCTCAGAGCTGTCTCGGCCTCGGTGTATCTCTGGATGGCCTGATCCCTCTCCCGCTCTGTGTCTCGGACCCTGATCCTGAGGTGGTTCCTCTCTCGAACCAAATCCTCAATCTCATCTGCCTGGCCCTGGCAGATCTCCCGCAGCCTAAGCACCTCATCCTCCTCAGAGTCTCCGCTCTCCGTCCCTGCCTGGGGCTCCTCCTCTACAGGTGCCTGTCCCTGTGCCTCTGCCTGCACCTGTCCCTGTGCCTGTATAGGTACCTGTGGTTGTACCTATCTCTGTCCCTCTGGCTGCACCTGTCTCTGTCCCTCTCTAGGACCCTGTGCTGCTGGCACCTGTAGGGGCAGTCCACCCCGTCCTCTCACCACTGGAGCTGCTCTCTCCTGTCCTCCCTCCCTCTGAGGTGCTACCCGTCTCTCTCCCACCACTCCCCTCCGCCTCCGCCGGCCCCTACCTCCATCCCCTCCTCCATCATCATCCTCTCCTCCACCCTCTCCATCCACTGGCTCTGCTGGATCTGTCAATCTAGGAAATGGATGCTCTGCCCAGTACGCAGAGTACTCTGCGTCCATCCCTGCATCATCTACCTCTGGCCACATGTCCCATGGCATCGGCATCATCTCCGCTAGCTGCATCACTGCCTGATCATATGATAGCAGTGGGCCAAACTGCACCTGATCTCTGACCGTACGGGCATACATGCCCGAGCCTCGTGGCATCCTCTGAATCCTGCCATACTGCCTGCATACCCTGTCCACCAGCTGTCTCTCTAATATATAGGGTGTCCGCCCAATCAGGTACCTGCTCCGGAAGGTGTAGGGAAGCTCCAATGCGTCGTCCTCCCACTCCTCGCACCCCAGGTACGGCCTCCAGATCACCATGTCAATGTCATCAATGACTCTCCTCCAGTGCTCCAATCTCCCAATCCGAGGCTGGGATGTAATCATGGCATATAGGTGCACAAAACTCTGTCCCTGTCCTCTGCCTCTGAAGTGAATCGGCCGTGTGATGGGAAGGTGCTCATAGGCCCACACCTGCAAGAGAGTCACACCGCAGCCCAAACCCACTGATCCATGGTATACAAACTGATGCAGCTCATAATACAAATGTGCTAGGACACATGGCCCCCATGCATACCTAGTGTGCTCTGCCATCAGCATCTCCAAGGCCCCTCCCCAGCCCACTGCCAATCCTCGTGTGGCCCTGTCTGGACACAAGTATCCACTGATGACTCCCCCAACAACTGCCGGCAATGCTAATCCTGTGGCAGTCATGGTGTCCCAGGCTACATGACCTGCTCGCATCTCCAACTCAGGATCCTGAAAAACCCGTCTCAAGGCCTCCCTGTCACCGTCACGATCATAGGGGATCAACTCTCCATCAATGGGAACATGTAGTATCCTGTATACATCCTCCAATGTCACTGTCATCTCACCTATCGGCAGGTGAAACGTGCATGTCTCTGAGTGCCATCTCTCGGCCAACGCAGTCAGCAACCCCATGTTTGCCCGAAACTCGGGCACATAGAGCATATGTGTGAGACCCATCTCCTCAATGGAAATCATGTCCTGGATAGACAACTCTGGTCGCAGTCTCTAAGTCGACGGGAATCTCTCCCGTGACTCCAACATCGGCAAATACTCCTGCAGTCAAGCAACTCAATCATGTCAGTTATAGTGGCATTCACTGTTTATCACAAAATGCTACTCGCTATCTAAATGCATATGGCTATCTACCCTAGTGACACTCACTGTTCATCACAAAGTGTTACTCACATTTGCACTCCCTGTTCATCACAAAGTGCTGCTCATATTTTAGTACTCCCTGTTCATCACAAAGTACTTTATCTTGGTACTCACTGTTCATCACAAAGTGCCTTGATCTATCCTAATCTTCCTAGAGGACCTGCTTGAGTGTATCCTCTCAGCAGCTTATCCAATCGACAGCGTATGTTCATCACAAAACTGCCGATTTGACCTAAAAGACTAAAACCGTGCATTTAAACACACAAACGCACTGTTTCAACACACACGCGCTTTTAACTCATAAACGCGCTTATAGACTGCATAAACGCGCTTCTGAAACACAGACGCGCTCTCTGAACACAAACGTGCCTATGCCAGACACAAACGCGACCAGGGAACACAGACGTCCCTACATGACATAAACGCTACTAAAAATCACAGACGCTGCTACATTTCACAAACGCGTCCGCATTCAACACAAACGCGGTTCCAGGCCTAGACGCGCCTGGATCCGACACAGACGCGCCTGTTGGACACAGACGCGCCTGGCGCTGACACAGACGCGGTTGCGCGTTTTTGCACTTTTAAACTATCCTATTCCTAGCGCATTTATTGCTCCTAAACATGCATTTATGACAAAACTCGAAATGCGTGAAAGTACGAGGAGGTTTTCGGGTACTTACCGGCTCTCCTGCATCGGCTGGTCGCTGGAATCGGCGGACACGATCAAATCTATGGACGAATGTCATCGCTGCTGACTGCTGCTGCTCTTTTCTCGCTCTGCACTGTGCTCTTCTATGGGTGTGGATGACAATGAGGATGTCTTTTGCCCGTGGTCTATCTTATAGCCTACCCTAGCCCTGGCCTTCATTTCCCGAGTCAGTATTCTTCATCCTGTGACTTTGTCACATTATTCGCTCAACCCATTCTATCCCATCTTTCTCATCGAGAGATTGTCTGCAATCTTTTCAGACATTTTCATCCAATCTCTCGAGGGGGCATATAATTCCTTATTCTGGGGCAACTCTGTATCAGTTCATCTTATCTTCTTTGAAACAACGCGACAAGCCGCATTGTATCAAAGAGGGGCAAAATGTAGACACTCAAAATTGTCATGTTTAATTAAATAAATATTTTATTTATTTAATTATCTAAGCCTAATTCTTCTATTAATTAAATAAATCTTTATTTATTTAATTAATTCATTTATCCTCTTCTAGCCTTATTTCTCATTTAAATAAATACATTTATTTATTTAAATTATCCCTTTCCTAAATTAAATAAATATTTTATTTATTTAATTGTCCTACTTCTTCTATTTATTAAATAAATCTTTATTTATTTAATTAATTCATTATCTTTTTCTACACATGACACATGTCATTCATCTCTTATTTCCTACACTACCTACTTCTTTCATTATTTTGGTATTTCTTATACCTACCCTCTAATCCTAGCCGACCTCTCTTTTTACACCTCTCAATATTAACCCTCCATTTCTTATTGTGTCTTCTATTTAAGGAGATTCTTTCTTCATTATCAAACCCTAATGAAGCACCCTAATGACTAATGACTGATTTTGGAGGACTTGGCTACACTACAATTCTACTTGCAAACACATTCCATTCTTTATTGAGCTCTTGTGCATACAAAAATCTGAGAGCAAGCATATCAAACAAGATCAATGGAGATAGGAAGAATGGAGATCAAAACCCTAGTGGACATGTGATGGTATAATCTTTGTGATTTTGAGTTATTTGCATTGTCTTAGGTTATCTTCATATGTTATGGTGGATCTTTGTTCATTGTTAGGCTAGGGTTTGGTGGTTGAATCCATTTTAGTCTTTCAATATTGTTGTTTATTGCTATCCATTTTCACCATATACAAGTTTAACCAGAACTGTCATCAGGCATTAGGAGATGCTATTCTTTTAGTTCATCAAAATCGGAATGCAGTCCAAATATTATTATAAGGTAGTGAACCTTCCCTGAGGGTTGCAGCCTTTCGAGTCATTATATTTTGAGCAATGAGCTCTAGGAAGTGTGCCTGAATGCATGTGCATTCCCCATTGTAATATTTACACATACTACTACAGAGAATCATCTTATTGTGGGTTGGTTCCCAGTGTGATTTTTCCCTTAAACAAGTTTTCCACGTCAAAATATTGGTGTTATGCGTGTTGTTACTGATTAGATCTGATATTGTGCTCAAAATTGTTTAATCCGGTGAAAACTGATCCCCCCCCCTCTCAGTTTTCCTTCATTGTTGATGCCACCAATCTTATCAATGTAATGATTGATCTATACTCATCTAGATCATTGTTCTTTCCTTGGTGAATCATGGAATCCTCTCTAACCACCTTTGGGTACATAGGGCAGTGATCTTCTCATCTTGTATATTGTTTCTCTCAATCTAATGTTATCTCTTATTTATGAGATTTTGGCCTTAATCCTTGTCCAAAGGCTTGAATGGTTAAGTTATGCTCTTCAAACTCTATGACTGGTGATCATCTCTCACTATTGAGGCTTTGAACTCTCTTCTTAGATTGTACTTAGTCTTCTTAAAAAGGTTATTGTTACAAATCTTTGTGCTCACTCATAGGTCTTGGATTGTGTATTTCAACTACTTTGGACTGTCTTCTTGACAGTGCTCTAACCTTATGGCTTTCCTCTTCATGGCAGAACATCTAACCTCTCTGTCTTTTCTGAAATATCCCTCATGACTATAACCATTTTCTATTTGTTAGTCTTTCAAATCATGAAGGGTGTATATCTTATGCTTTTTCAATCAAATGTCTTTAGTTGCTACAATGCCTATACATTGTTTTGATCTCTTTTTAGCAGTGAATAGATCTGCACAACTCTAGTTTATGACTTGTATTGTCTTGTAAATTCCCTTGATTGTGCATAGTTGTTTACTATGAATGCCCAAAGAGAATTTCTTACTATATATTATTTGGCATAAATATCGTTGCTCTTGTTGCGTTTGGATACAGTGATTGGGCTTTGAACTGGGATTGTCTTTCAAGCTCAAGATTGTCTTTCCACTTTGTGTGCTTTGGTATTGGTTGTTCGCACAACTTTTCCTCAATGCTCTTATGATCTTACATACCCATGAGATGTAAATCATAATAATGAATGCCCTAGATATTTGAAAAGTGCTTCAACTCATCTAATAAATAACGATTGATTGGCTATGAATGAGAGTTTATATTTCTTTTGCTCTGAGTTCAATGACTTTTTTAACTCAAACACTAAGTCTTCCCTTTTCATCTTTATCGTAATTGTATTGAGTTGATACTACTAGTTTGTAATAGTGTAAGAATTAACTCACTGTTATGAATGATTCATGTCTAATCGATACAACTACAGGCATGTTGGGCTCAACCCTTGTGGGAGCCCATTTTACTCCACATGCTATGATGCCTGTGATTATTAGTGCATTATGATCAGCAATAAAAATATACATAAACCTGCATAGTGAACAAACATGTTAGATAAAACAATGAAGTTTAGAACTCAATGGATATTGATGATGGCTCTATGCTTTCTTCTGATATATGTGATGTTTGTAAACTGATTTAATGCCTTATGAAAGCAACTATGCATTTGTTGATATTACATATGAAATGATTAGGCATCCTGAGCTCTAACACCTATTTCTCTCATGACTTACATATATGTCTGGGATAGCAGAGAGGAAGGAGCATGAGATAATGCAACAACTTGGCCTTGAGGATTTGTCATTTAGGCAATGATGATCCCTACTCCTTTTATATGCTTTCTATCATAAATGTATAGTTTTCTTTTGTGATGCATCAAATGAGTTACTCCCATGGCTTGTGTGGAACACTATACTTTTGATATTTATGAATAAAGAAAGCAATTTTTTTATGCAAAGTTGTATACTCTTCTTTCTTGTAAACACTTGCATTGAAGCTATTGTTCATTTGATAACATCTTCGGTATAAGCACCTAGCATAATCAGACATGTACCTTTTATTTTTCTTATATTTTTTATTTAGTTACAAATACTTTACCAACTCCACTTGGTTGAGTTGAAAGCAAAATTAGGTAACATTTTTGGCAATGTCTTCTAAATGCTTGCATGCTAAGCAT
Source organism: Cryptomeria japonica (assembly GCF_030272615.1). Lineage (NCBI taxonomy): Eukaryota > Viridiplantae > Streptophyta > Pinopsida > Cupressales > Cupressaceae > Cryptomeria > Cryptomeria japonica. The sequence continues at coordinate 416,831,674 of NC_081415.1, read as the reverse complement.
CCTAGACACGTTGCCTGCTAAGCATCCTAGACCAGTTGCCTGAACTTTTCCATTGGGTACAGAGTTATTCTTTCTTGACAAAACTTGAGAAACACTCTTTTGTATTGTTGTAACTCATTATCACACTATTTTCATCTCTTATAGTCCAATTTAATAGATATGTATTGCTTGTGATAGTGAACAAACAAACTCACTATTATAAATGACATATATCTTCCTAATTGAATTATAAGCGGGAAATAGAAAGAACACTTTCTTATTCACCTACTGAACTCAAAACCAACTAACTATGCACAAAGCACTTAGAGGAAGTGAAAATTGCATCTAATCTACAACACTTATTTAACATCCATGATCTACTGAATCATGTACAAATTCAGATTATACCTCAAAAGCAATGCTTGAGGTGAATCCTATTGAATGGGATTAGCTCCATGTCACCATCTAGCCTGGATAATTGGAAGGAATAATTTTATTTACATTTAGTGATAATGTAAGGCTCACTTCAAAATGCATCAAAATTGGAGTGCTTTTCAAGCCTATCTTTAAGCTCATCCCATTTCAGCACTATGTCACCTTCTTAAAAAATTCTTGGGGATGACATTTTGTCAAAAGACCATTTCATCTATGTGTGGTGTTGTTCTATCATTATCATGGCCTCACTTCTAGTTTCCTCTAGCTCAACCAACTAAGCTAACCTTGTTGTCATAGGATCTTCCTCTATCATATCAAGCTGATTGGCTAAATCAAGCATTGGTAACTCAAGTGAGATAGGGAGCCTTGCTTCCTTCCCATAAATCAGCATATAAGATGACTGCCCTATAGCTCTTTTAGGAGTAATCCTGTCAGCCCACAAGGCTGATTTCAGCTTAGTATGCCAACCTCTTTGGTTACCCTCAAATGTCTTCTTGATGATTCTAATTAAGTTCTTATTTGTGGATTCTACTTGGCCATTGATTGGAAGAGGTATTCAGATGAATCCCATTCTTTACAGCCCAGTCAACTATCCTTATACCAACAAAAGAAGAGCATTGTCTAAAATAATAGATTCAGGGACCCCAAACCTGGTAACCAGCTCTTCATAAAAGTTTAAAATAACAATCTCATTGGCCTCTCTGAATGCTACAACTTTAGTTCATTTTTTTAAGTAATGTGTAGCTATTAATACCCACTTGTTTCCAACACTACATGGGAGGTTTATAACTCCAATAAAATCTAATCCCCACCTCATAAAGGGTTGTTCAACCCGAATAGGCTGCAATGGCAAGGCTGCCAATTTTTCTTTCCCAATAAACAAAGTGCATTCTTTACACTTTCTTACCCATGAGTGTGCATCCTTGAATTTGGCCCAACATGATGATATTATTGTATTTTCTCCAAAGATGTTATCATATTTTACTGGTGAAGACCAAACTACTCCAGCTTAGCATATAAAAGATGTTGCACACCTATGTGTTGTCCATCATGTGATAGAAGAAAACATTGTAGTCAGATTACTTGCAACCTCTTTCAAGGGGAAAGCATTGCAATGGTTTAGAGGTCTACCCATCAATTCCATAGCAACATAGAATCAATTGGGTGACCAGTTGTGCAATTTCTTTGAAGTCAATTCAAACTATTTATCATTGGTGGAGCAACTGCCTACAATAAAGAGTGCACCTCATGAGGTTATGTCAGATTTCAACCATTGATTTTAGAGGACATGGGACAGGATTCCACAAACGGTAAGGCCTACTACTAATCATGCTTTCCTATACAATTTGAGAGCTTTGAATAGTGATATTTTTGTTATTGTACAATTTATGGTAGGAAATTCTTTTCCACAAGCTTGTGCCATAGATATAAGAGCTAAGAACAATCTTATATAGGTTGGTAAAATTGCCCCTAGACCTCCTATGCCAATATTTCTAGCAATTCAGCCACCAACACCAATACAAGTGCCTCCTATAGCTATTATTCCAACTGTACTAGCATTGCCAACATCTAATACCTAGTGCAAAAGCCAGAAAGATACATCTCCGGCTCAATCTTCTGAGTTACAAGAGATTAAGGGATTGTTACAGTCTTTTGGTAATGAAATAGTGAACCTAAATAGGTAGCAAAATCAAAGTTTTAAGCCTTACTGGCCTTTATAGTAGACTTCATACCAACAAAATCAACCAAATAGGCCCCCTTATCAGCCAAATAATCAAGGTCCAAGGCAAGTCTTCAATCCTTGGCCTTATGAAGCTTACAACCCAAATGTTGCTAGTTCCTTAAAGGAAATTGCACCCATTCAAAACAATTTGGCTCAAGACTATTACGGGTGCTTTCCATGTAATCAACCCCACAACCAGAATACTTGTGCCAATGGGATGATTAACCAGGCCTTAATGATCTAGAATAATTCAAATGCACAGCCTAATGTGTCTAGTGAAACCCCTATTCAACAACAAGATGAGCAACATAATGAAACAACTCTCCTAAATTGGCAAGGAGAATAATTTTGTGGTGTGAACCAAGTGGGCTCTTCTATTGCAGACAACACAAGAAGAAAGAAGAGGGTTGTAGAATTAGGACAACAAGCTGATAATGATACTTTTCAAGTAAATCAAGTATCAAAGGTGAACCAAGGACTGGCTGCTATGACTAATGGTGCATGTACCTCTCAAGTTTTTGGTCCACCCGATGGGTTAAACATTTGTATTCTACCAAGACATCAACCCTTACCAAGTATTGGACAACCTCGAGTGCTAAAAACTCAAGAAGAGTCTGTTGTTTCTAAAGGATAGCCTAAGGTAACCTCACACTCATTCAATATTTTGGAACATATGAAGAATATTAATGTATCAATTCCTATGTGGGATTCATTAGTTATTCCTGGCCAAAAAGAACTTTTACAGTCAACTCTATCTAGCCTATCTTTGTCCAATGAATCTCCCCAAAGTACATCTAAAGTTGTGCTTACAAATGACACTCAAACCAGTAGTGAACAACAAGAGAAAAACAAGAAACCACCTCCATTCTATGTTTCCCCGATCATTGGGGACCACCTAGTCCATAATTGCATGATTGACTTAGGTGCTGGTAGCTCAATAATGCCTAAGCAAATCATGGATAAATTGGGTATTGAATATGAACCACTTGAAAAGTGAGTTGTGCAGAAATTTTTTTTGTTACTAGTTAAATTGTGTGTTAGTCTATTGTGCAAGTTTCAAATCATCATTTTGGTGCATCACCTTTAGGAATTAGTGTTTCATTTTCATGATTCTTCCTTACCGTTTTCTCTGTAGAAAGCATTAGTTCAGTTAGTTTAAGTGAAGTATCCTTAAGAGCCAACTTACTCTAGAGGTTCATTCTTACTACATGTTACCAACAACCTGAGAATGTTCCCATGTATCACAAGGTTGCTAAGTTAATATCTTAGAAAAGGGTGCAAACTTGTTTGATATCTATTCCATTATTAATTTTTTTATATAATATATACCTTAAAATCACTTAATTATATACTATATATGTTATAATATTATTATTATTAAAATTAATTAAAAAAATTAAAATTAATTTTACAAATATAATAATAAAAATATATAAAACATAACAAAGCCAAAACATATATATATATATATATATATATATATATATAAAATGAACTATTAAAAAAAATTAAACATTAAATAGGCCCGAACTATCTACAATTCCACAACAGAAGGATGGAAGCATGTACAGTGGTAGGCATGAGCATAGATGTATGAGAATCATAGTTTAACGATTTATGTGGCTAGATAGCCAGTGCCTTCATAATGCCACAAGTATATACAAGTATATCATTGGCTAATGAAAACCACATTTGATAGTTACAATGAATGTCAGCTCCTAGAAAAAGAAGACTGGGAAAATGGGTGATAGAGAACTAAAAGACATCATATAATTTTTAGAATTATCAATCTCACCCACATGAATGCAAGACCCCTCATGAGCCACCACCCATATACCATAGCTTTTCTCAATTCGCACCATGGATGAAGTCAAAAAAAATTGGATGACAAAATTACATTGAGTATGGAAAATGACATTAGACCAACCTTGATTAATTCAAAGAAGCATCTAGAGAGGGCAGAGAACTAGTTTCACCACTAGTGCTTGGTTCATCCAATGATGAGAGGGGCATAATTGGTGTCGCAGGAGTGTAAACATTATTAGATAAAAGAAAATGGATCATTGTGAATTTATTAAAATCTCCATCTAGAACTTGTTTAGAGAACCTTGTGTAGAGATAGTCCAATGTCAGCATTATATTCTCAAACTTGTTGCGCAATAAACCCATGTGCACAGCATCTAACAATTTCACATACACCAAAATCGTGCCTAGGTCATGGGGTTCCATGAACCCACCAACTAGGGAAGAAACACTAGACATGAAGTATGTGCTCAAACAATTTTCCAAATGTTCTAGAGAGAAAGTAGAAGGTTGGACATACAATTTGGATATGGAGGTGACCATTTATGCATCTAGTAAGATATCCATACAATTCATCAAAAAGTGGGATGTCACTTCCAAGAACAAGGTAGAGGAGTTCTCTACAAGCCATTTTTTGCCTAGTACCACTCTCATGGCAACTTCAACACACTCATTTTGAATAATGAAGGCTCTCCCCATTTTTTTCTAATCATATGCCCCTGGGTTGGAGCATTCCTAGTAGCATCATGGTAGGGAAACTCTTCATTTTTTTTCTACAGACCCAATACCAATCATACAACAATAGGGTGTTGAGGAGAGGAGGTGGTAGAAAACCAACCTCTATCTGAAGAGTATAAGGCTTTGCCCAAAAATTATGACGCCACACTTCAATGATGAGGCATACACAAGCCCATTATGAATTAGTTGATCACATAATTGAGGCACAAAGGGTAGTGGTTGGTAAAAATCCATGTGTTGGGTTTCATAGTATGGATTAAGAGAGCACCAATGTGGAAACATGCATAGTACAACAAATTGTTAACAAAATAATGCCTAGGATTATAGTGGTGAGTGTGAAAGATTGCTAGAGATAGATGTGAAGACAATTCACATGTGTGGCATAAAGTAGACAAAGTACAAACTGGGTGCAAACCAAAACCACTTAGCCAATTCATTGTCAAGGTCGGGAGGATAGGTGGATGTCATTCCTAATTCATAATGGGCTTGTTGTGAAGCCCATAATTGAGCCAATTTTTTGTCTTTGTAGCCTCAAGAAAAGGTTGTGCCACTTTACTTATAGATGCCATTCTCCAATCTTGTTGTGAAACCCAACTCTAGTAAAAATTCCTCTATAGTGTAAATTTGTATTAATATCTCTTCAGCTATGGCTTTATTCACAATCCATCCACATAGCCGAAATTTGAAATTGATCAAGCTTATTGAGGAAGGAAAGGGTATGATCATAAATACATTTAAGCCTCCAAGAATTGATTGATTTGTTTATGACCACTTGAATTGTGACCAACAAGTCTCTCTCAATACATTGTGTTTTAAAACCAAATTTGACTACAAAAGCTAATCTAATGCTAAGTGTTGAGAACACTGTTACATTATTTGTGCCACTAGGAAGGATCTTACAAGTTGCCTTTAATATCTTCCTATTCTTATCTCTGAAGATCACTCTAAATCTCAAGGTAACTAGGTTTCGATGAGAGGCGAGCAGTCAAAATTAAGTTTTACCTAATCTTTAAGAGGAGGAGTCCATTTGGCTTGCTTCCTAAGAAGCTTCGTCAGCATATCTACATCCAAGGAAGACAAAATTTCTTTTGAATTATTTATCCTTACAATATAAGCCATTCTTACTTTAGAAATGGACTTCTCAATGTTGGATATGACCTACAGGGAAGAAGAAGGGGTCTTTTTGAAAAAAAATTTATTTCTCTTAAGCCAAATGTTCCATATTAGGATAGAGGGACTCAATTTCCAAGAGCAAGCAAAAGTTAAAGTTTTGTGAAGGAGAGGCGAACTTTGAAAATATCCAAGAAGAGTGTGATGTAATGGGAAAAGTCAACCCAACATTGAAATAAGCCCATACCAACACTATTGGGTGAAGGAGCAATTGAGCAAAAGATGATTGGCGCTTTTGTAATCTTTCCCACATAAGACACTGTAAAGCGGAAAATCACGATCGAACCCTAGTTGCTCTCCCCTCTTCCAACTCCGAGGAGAGAGAAGGGAGATCACTAGGGTTGATGGTTTTCACTTAGGGGAGAGACTTTACATTCAAAAGAGGGGTTGAAACCCACAAGATCCAATCCCACACAATGCAAGATTGGATGCTAAATGTGTTTCAAGGGTTGTGATAGCAAGGATACCCTCTTTTGTAAAGAATGTAGATAGAAAGATTGAACTAGGAATGCATGCAAAGTAGGAAAGATTCGCTTATAAACTGAGTTAGGGATATAGGATGAAGCTGCGGACCTGGAATTAGTAGTAAAATGTCGAGACGGCGCTGTCCTGCAAATTTGAGCAAAAGTTGACGGGACGATGGCGCCCGGCGTGCACACGGTCCTCCGAAAAATCCGCGAAACGAAGGGGGATCTGTTCATCTTCGCACAAGGATTCCAGATCTTCAATTTCAACCGCGTACCTGCAACCTACACACAGAAAAGCGAAGACGATTGGGGGGTTAGGGATTAGGAGTTTTCCTTTAGGTCAAACCCCGGTTTTGGAATTAACCAAGAAATGAGAAATTGTTGTAAATGTAATGTAAAACAAGTACTAATACCTTGTTGTAAGGATGTTTGTATCCTTATATGCGAAGGTATAGATGTTGTTGTTTGTTGTATGTTGTATGTTGTAGCATGTAATGTGTTGTAAGTGATCTCCTCTTCAATGGTTGAATCCTTGTCTTGAATGCAACACTTAGCCTTGAATGGAGACTTGAAATGATCAATTACTTGAAGGAATGCTTGAGTATAGTTTCCACACTTTTTCCATCATATCGAATGAAAGAGGAAAATGTAGTTTATATACTTGTCAATTAGGGCTGATAGACTGATTTTCCCGACCTTAGGCCGACCAGGAAAGTTTATTTTCCAAATTGCAAACAAAAGGACCCGAAGCCCCATAGGAGACCAGGCCCAAAATAGGGCCAGGGACCAGGGCGCTGGGCGCCATGGTCCTGGGGGACCAGGGCGCTGGGTGCCATGGTCCTGAAGGACCAGGGCGCTGGGCGCTCTGGTCCCACCTCCCGGGACAGCAGGGTGCAAAGGAGGTTCAGGCCAGGGTGCAAGAAAATGCAGTTTTTGGTGTCATAATCAGGTTTCGGGGTCTCCATTCAGGTTGCGTGTTGCATCGCCATCGTGAAGACTGAAATGCAGTCAAAATTGCAAGTGTCGCAATTTTAGGACGCTACATTTAGCCCCCACTTTAGCGGGAGTATAAGCGTACGCCAATACTTCCGGTAAAGTACAAGGAAACAACATTGAAAAACTTTCACCACGTCAAGGAGGCAAGATACACCAAGCCCCCAGTGGACTAAGGATCTTACGACTTCGATTGACAAAGTAAAAGGGAAGATCATGAGGGAGAACCATGACTGTCAGTAGCAAGGTTCCCTCACTATGAGTCATGCAAGAAAGATATCAAAAATTTTCAAGGCAAGGCTAAATTTGCCAAGAAATTTTCAAGTATCTTGAAAAGATATGAACGGGATGTATGCCCCCCTACGTTAAAGCGATCACACACGCCTCACCGGGGGTGATTGCTTTAAGGTAGTGATACATATAAGAAAATGAAAAAGGGAAAGGAGCACGTTATCACAAGGATTTAGCCCCCAAGTGTGAGATAAGCCCAAGGATAATAGACACAAAACACAAAGCACGAGGTGACTTCGCTTTCCTCGGGGTCAGTATGCTGTATGATAATTCATGTATATCATATGTATGTATGCATAATTGTTCTTCATTCCCCAATCAAGGAAGGTCACCTAGAAGAAGGGAACACATGTGTCTTTTGAGTCAACATGAGAGAGATCGAGAGATCTCAATGCTTTGCATCGTCCTCAAGTAGACAACACTAAGGACAACAAATAGAAGAATGAGAATAACACATAGAATAAGTAACAAAAGAGAGGAGGAGAGAATCTGCTATGCTAATGAAACTAGTCTAGCATGTCATCTACCCCCTGATCTTGCTGATCAATGTTTCGGGAAGGTAGGGAACACGCTAGAGGAGGAACATCCAACACAGCAGATGGAGCTATCACAAGATCCAAACAAGGGCTATGTTCATATCCCAAGCCACGGTGTTCTTGTCTAGGAGCTAGGATAAGTGCTTTAGAAAATTCATTAGATAAATGGTTATCAATATCAACAAGTTCATATTCACTATGAGAATGAACAGGAGAAGTAGCATTTTCATCGTGAATAACATTTTCATCTATATCATCATCAAGATTTATAAAAATAGGATCTTTAACTCGCACAGGATCAAGACCATCATGCATCTTATGTTTAGGAGATTTCGGCTCAATCGTCGGCTGAGGAGAAAATGGAATAATGCTTGTTGAAGGTGTTTTTGGGGATTGCAAAGTTTGAGCTCTAAGATGACGCTTTCGTCGGCGTTCACGTGCAAAACGATTTCGTCTAGTCTTAGTAGGAAGATTAGGAGATTGAGGAGGAGGAATGTTCTCATCCTTATCACTTGGGTGTTTAGGTTGTGGTCTCTTAGGCTGAACAATAGGAGAAGAGGAAGGTCTCTTCTCTCCATAAGAGGAAGGAGGAGGAACTGCTCCATATAAGGGAGGAATATTTGGTTTAGGAAGGAGACCAAGTCCATCATGACGAGGAGGTATAGGTCTACTTTTAGGAAGCTTATTAGATATAGACATAGTCACATCCATAGGGATGGGTTGGGTATCTTCTTGAGGAAAGACATTAGTTTTATCTTTCAAAGGAAGAACCTCCTTCTCAAGAATGATAGGAATATCAAGTTTAGGTGTTCTAGGTTCACTTAGAGATAGGATCATATCTTTTTTCCACTTTTGATAAGATTTAAAAAGATGATCACTTCGCGGAGGAAGAGATTGGAATTGTTTAGGCCAAAAATAATCAATAGGAACACTAGAGGTTCTTTTAGCTGGTTTAAAGAGACTATGATTGACAGTAACAACTTCACCATTATGGGGAAATTTCAAACACTTATGAATAGGAGAAGCAATAGCTTTCATGGAAGATAGCCAAGGATAGCCAAGCTTCACACGAAATTGTTCGGATGATGGAATAATAGCAAAGTCCACATCAAGGGATTTGTTATGGACCTCAATAGGTAATGTAATAGAACCAATTGCAGGAGAATAAAATGCATCAAATAATTTCACAATCACATCTGTTTTGTCATAGATCACTTGATTCAATTGCAAAGTAAAAAGAAATTCTTCAGTAATGACATTAACCATACAAGAAGGGTCAATAAGCACTCCACGGCAAGGTGTGTTCTTGACTTTTGCAACTATATATAAAAGACCATCAGGTGCCTTGATAGTTTCACTGGAATCAAATGTGATGGAAGGTTCTTTAGGGATTTTCTGTTGTTCCACAAAGTTAATCACATTAGGAGTCTTAGACACGAGATCATCAGGTGAGACAGAGGAATCAGTAGTATCAATCGCATTAGAGGTATGAGAAGGCAATGGATCAGTAAAAATCTGAAGATTTTGGTTAGGAGGAGCTACAGATGTGTTGCCTTTATCATTCACACCAGAAACAGAGATAGTATTATTATCAATCAAATCTTGAATTTTCCCCTTTAAAGCAAAACATTTTTCAGTATCATGCCCAGGTTGACGATGAAATTGACAAAAAGATTTGTTATCAAAATAAGGTGAATTAATCTTTGTAGGATCAATTTGCCTTATAGGAGGAAGAGTAAGCACATTTTGTTCCAATAACTTATTCATAATACTATGCAATGATTCATTCAAAGGAGTAAACTTTCTTTCTTTCCTGAAAAACTTAGAAATAGAAGACACACCTGATGCTGCATTCACATTGTTGTTGATGATGTTTTCATTGAATTTGATGGAATCTCTGTTCGGTTTAAACTTCCCAAATGGTTGTTGACTGCTATCACCCTTATCACTCGGAGCCATAGGATGTGATTGTTCCATTTGACTCACAGTCAGTTGATAATTGTGAAGAGTTGCACACAACTGTTGGAAAGAAGTAAACTCAGAAAACAGGAGTTTGTCTCGAATATCTTTTTGTAAATTAGAAATAAAGATTCTTTGAATATCATTGTCAGGCACTGGAAAGGAAATTTGAGCATACAAATGCTTATATCTACCAATGAAATCAGTCACTTTTTCTTTAACACCTTGTTTGCAATGCATTAAATCAATCAAAGTAACTTTAGGACTTATATTGTTTTGAAATTGTTGAATGAAAGCATTTGCAAGTTGTTCAAAAGAAGTAATAGAATAAGAAGGCAATGAGCAATACCATTGTAGGGCTTTGTCTCTTAATGTTCTAGTAAACAGTTTTGCAAGAAACCTTTGGTCATAAGCAAAATCAGTACATATTGTTTGAAAGGTCTTAACATGTGTTAGAGGATCACCCTTACCATTATAAAGCTCCAAATGCGGAATTTCAACATGTTTAAGGGGAATAGCTCGAACAATATCAAGAGAAAGTGGGCTCGCAACATCAAATGTGGGCACACTAAACTTAGATTGATTCATAGAGGCAATTTGTTGCTTTAAAGAAGAGACAGTTTGTGCAAGATTGTTAATGGTCGCTTCAGTCGAAGAGTTCATATTAGACGTGTTGGATTGTGATGGATGTGTTATGTTATTGAAAGAAGGTAGAGAGTAAGGTGGTGGGACACTATGATAGTTAGTCATAGGAGATGATTGGACAGGAGGAACACTACAAGGAGGAATAGAATGGTTAAATGAATTGCCCCCTTGCGTCATGTTCATTTGTGGTGATATAATAGGCACACTCATTGAAGGAATGAATGAAGAAATTGGATTGAATGAAGGAAGAGGGTTAATTGAAGAAGAGAGATTTCCCCCATGACTGGTGATCGTAGGAGGAATGTCTTGTGTTGAAGTAGTCATTATGTTTGATGTAAAAGTAGGTATACTAGCAATAGGAGTCGTCAAAGGAATAGAATGATTGTCTTGAGTAGGAGGTTGTGTATAACCTAAGGTTTCGGCACAACTTTTCATAGGCATCACATTTGAATCCACAATGTGTGCAATACCATGCAAAATATCAATTCCATTCTTATCACTTTGAAGCATACGTTTTAGACCCTCAATTAAAGGAAGAGCTTGACTATCAGGGTATTCTTGAGACATCCATTGTCGAAAATCATCAAATTGGTTATCCAATTTTGAAAGTTGTTCTACAGAAACCTCATGGAGAGCTTCTTCATCATTAAGAGGATTAGAGGAATTACCCATGTCCTCGTTAAAAAGACCATTCAAATTAGGTTCCATCTCCTCAGTAATTAAACCTTGGAAGGACTTAATTCTAAGGCTTCGTCTAACGGGAATAGTGTAAGTAGGGCTTATTGTTGTAAAACTCATGCACTAGAGAAAGAGAGAAGATTTTGAATTTTAGAGGTAGCAAATTTCAGTAAAACCAGCCAATCTTCCAGATTTAAGCTATTAAATACAATCAGGACAATCTCCCGAAATTTCAGAAAAAATGTCCGGGACCGTGGCGCTCGGAGTGCACACGGTCCTCGCAACTTTTTTCAAAATTTGCAGGGATGAAAGTTATGATGATTTTACAGCTAACCTGAAAAAATTGAGTGATTTTACGATCTGTAGATAGGCCAAATTAAAGTTGCAATCTCAAGATTGAACCCTACCAAGATTGTCGAAAAATGCAAAATTTGAATTTTGAAAAAGAGAGGGAAACTGAAATTTTGAATTTTATGATTTTAGAGGGAATACCAAAAGCAATGTAAGTTTTGAAATTTGAAAGTTGACTCAATTTCACGCAAAATTCAATTCTGAAAGCGGAAATCAAAGTTGTTGTAATTAAGCACTTAATTTCAAAAGTCACAAATTGCAAAAATTTGAATAAATCACTGAAATTTCGAATGAATGATAACACACTTTTCAGATTTAGGACAGTAAGAAACACAATTTTGACACAAATTTCAATTTCAACAATTTTTGAATGATTAGAAGCCTCAATCCAAGCAATCGCTAGACCAACTTTGACTGTAATTTTGAAGGTGTTAAAATTGATAAAATCAGCCAAAATTCTGGATTTTAGCAGAAAAATACAGTAAGATCTCGCTCCCGAAATTTCAGAAAAAATGTCGGGGACGATGGCGCTCGGAGTGCACACGGTCCTCGCAACTTTTTTCCAAATTTTCAGGGATGAAAGATATTATGATTTTATTGCGGAATCCAAAGTTACAGCTGATTTGGAGATGTTTTGATCAGTGAAATTGTCAGACAAAGGTTGAATCAAGAGGGTTTCACAAATTAGGGTTTTGACACTTAACCACTTAATTTTCAGAATTAAAGCACAAATATGAATTGATAATTTGTAATAGAAGGGCAGATCTGAAACAAGCATCAACAATTAAACATTTCACAAGTTTAATTACTTAAAAAGAAAATTTAGGGTTTTTATGCAATTAACCTCTAAAATTTTGCAAAAGATCAAACATGGAAATGTAATCAAGGAATCCAATTTTCAGATCTAATTATGAATAATCAGAAAGGATGTTCACGTCGGGTTCACCAAAATGTAAAGCGGAAAATCGCGATCGAACCCTAGTTGCTCTCCCCTCTTCCAACTCCGAGGAGAGAGAAGGGAGATCACTAGGGTTGAAGGTTTTCACTTAGGGCAGAGACTTTACATTCAAAAGAGGGGTTGAAACCCACAAGATCCAATCCCACACAATGCAAGATTGGATGCTAAATGTGTTTCAAGGGTTGTGATAGCAAGGATACCCTCTTTTGTAAAGAATGTAGATAGAAAGATTGAACTAGGAATGCATGCAAAGTAGGAAAGATTCGCTTATAAACTGAGTTAGGGATATAGGATGAAGCTGCGGACCTGGAATTAGCAGTAAAATGTCGAGACGGCGCTATCCTGCAAATTTGAGCAAAAGTTGACGGGACGATGGCGCCCGGCGTGCACACGGTCCTCCGAAAAATCCGCGAAACGAAGGGGGATCTGTTCGTCTCCGCACAAGGATTCCAGATCTTCAATTTCAACCGCGTACCTGCAACCTACACACAGAAAAGCGAAGACGATTGGGGGGTTAGGGATTAGGGGTTTGCCTTGAGGTCAAACCCCGGTTTTGGAATTAACCAAGAAATGAGAAATTGCTGTAAATGTAATGTAAAACAAGTACTAATACCTTGTTGTAAGGATGTTTGTATCCTTATATGCGAAGGTATAAATGTTGTTGTTTGTTGTATGTTGTATGTTGTAGCATGTAATGTGTTGTAAGTGATCTCCTCTTCAATGGTTGAATCCTTGTCTTGAATGCAACACTTAGCCTTGAATGGAGACTTGAAATGATCAATTACTTGAAGGAATGCTTGAATGCTTGAATGCTTGAGTATAGTTTCCACGCTTTTTCCATCATATCGAATGAAAGAGGAAAATGTAGTTTATATACTTGTCAATTAGGGTTGATAGACTGATTTTCCCAACCTTAGGCCGACCAGGAAAGTTTATTTTCCAAATTGCAAACAAAAGGACCCGAAGCCCCATAGGAGACCGGGCCCAAAATAGGGCCAGGGACCAGGGCGCTGGGCGCCATGGTCCTGGGGGACCAGGGCGCTGGGTGTCCTGGTCCTGAAGGACCAGGGCATTGGGCGCTCTGGTCCCACCTCCCGGGACAGCAGGGTGCAAAGGAGGTTCAGGCCAGGGTGCAAGAAAATGCAGTTTTTGGTGTCATAATCAGGTTTCGGGGTCTCCATTCAGGTTGCGTGTTGCGTCGCCATCGTGAAGACCGAAATGCAGTCGAAATTGCAAGTGTCACAATTTTAGGACGCTATAGACACAAGAAAATAAGGGAGTAATCCCAAGCGTATCAAGTCACATCCTAGTTATGATTATATCCTTCACTACAGGCCACACAAAACTTCCGACTTTCAGGAGACAAGAAGACCCCCAAAACAATTTGAAATACCAATTGTCCAATTCTTCTCTAGAAATGAGACTATCATAACCCCCTTTAATAGCATATTGTCCTAAAGATGACTTAGTCTTTGCAATATTACAAAAGATTATGGTCCTTTTGGAGAGTTCCTTTTTGAGATCTATTTTCATACAATTTCGAATTGCTATAAAATCAAATGACCTCCATTTATCTTGGTGGGGAGAAGTGGAGACATTGATTGGTATAGCTATCTAATCCTATCTCCATCCAACTCTTTGCGGAGAAGACTTTATCCCAAGACAACAAGGGGGTTTTCTCTTTGCCCTGGAGATTATCAGCCCATAGGAATGTTCTCAATATTCTTTGTAGGTCTATCATTACAACATTAGGCATATGAAGAATAAAATTAAAATAAATTAGTATTGCACTTAGTATCAACTTAATCATGGTTCGTTTCCTAGCAAAGGTGAGTGACTTGAATTTCCAAATAAGGATTCTTGAGGAGATGGTAGAAATAATTTTTCTCCCAAAAATTGTGTTTCTCTTTACCCAAATAGAAGGGAAGGCCCAAGTACTTACAAGGGAGTGATTGTGAGGAGAAGCTTTAGAAATCTATTAGCCTTTGCTACACCAAAGGAATCACATTTAGAAAGAAAACTTTAGATTTTTCCTTGTTGATTAGCTAGCCAACGAAACTAGAATAATCAGTAAGTAAAGTTTGGATTATGGTTGCTTCTTCAAATTTGCTTGTCCAAAAAGTAATGTATCATCCACAAAGAGGCTAGGTGTGATTTTTTTAGGACAAGGGGAGATCTTGATTCCATTCCAAATAGGGGAAAAGTGGGCTACTTTAATTGACCTAATTAGTACCTTTTCCATCAAAATAAACAGAAATGGTGAGAGGAGATCCCCTTGTCTAACTCCTTGAGTTGATGAGAAAAATCCACATGGGGAGATGTTCACAAATAGTGAGAATATAGCCCCTTATAAACATGCATATATCCATTTACACCATTTTTCACAAAACACAAAACTACAAACAACAAAAAGTAGGAAAGACCAGTCTACCTTGTCATAAGACTTTTCTTGTCTACTTTGAATACCATTGCAACAATTTTCTTTGTTAATATAGAGTGGAGAACTTCATGTGCCGCAATTGGACCATCCAAGGTTTCACGTCCCAAAATAAAATTGGCTTGTTCTTCTAATATGACCAATGAAATTGACTTAGTAGTGGATTTCCAAACTATAGACAATGCTTCCTCGGGAGATAGAGCCTTTCTGGGGTTAATCATTAATGGAAGAGATTTATTATACAGGCGATAATGGACTAAGATAATTAGGGAATGGTCTAAAAATATGATTTTTAAAAACAAATTCATGGTTTTGAAATGGTAGGTAAGAACATTATCCAGATTTGCATCCTTAAGGCTAACAGGATAGTCCAAGGAGCAATCTATATAGATTGGTCCATTTGCCATGGAATCACAAGCTCCTCCTAAGAGTGAGTGAGAGGTTTTAGTAATTCTAGCATCTTTTAACAACATTAAGACAATGATAGGCAGTCCTTTCTTGTAATGACCTACGATCCCTATTCTGACATATGACATATGCATATATTGATAATTTCAGGGATCAACTCTTGCTTGACGCTGAAGTTCTCCAATCTCTATTTTGGTGAATAATTTAATATTTACTTTAGACCCATTGGTTACTACATGTTGTAACTCAACTACTTTACAACGACTAGCAGATTTGTAGGAAAAATACTCTCTAAGACCCTTAGGGATATTTTTGTACATATCTACAGCTTTTATCCTAGGGACTTTAAACTCTTTATCAATAAATCTATCATAATCATCATCTAATGCAATGGAAGAAGAAGTTTGCAAAGAAAAGTCTTGTTTAGATTGTGCAAAGAAGTGTGTAAAACTTGCCTCAATATTTTGTGCATCTATTTGATCTTGATGACTAGTTGAAGGCTCCATATTACTAGTACGCTCGAACTTGCACTCAAATCCTCACTCAAATCACAAGTCTTACTACCTATTTTGCCCTTTAAAAGTGCCTTACAATGGCCAACAAAACGAGACTTACATAATTAGGACTTACAATGATAAATCAGGAGTTGTGAGAGACAATAAGGAGAGACAATACAAGGAGCTATATAACCATACAGATTCAAGATAAACAAACTTGAGAAATAAAGTGACAAAGTTTTTTTTTGTATTCACTTAGATGCAATCAGGGAGACTTGAAAGATTTTCTCTAGCCAATGTGACAGAATCACAACAACATAGATTCCTAATATTTGGATCACAACAAAAAAAAAGAAAGACAATAGTTATCTATTTCTCGACCAATAACAGTACATAACCAGGTGAATATATTCATATTCAAGCTCAAAGATCTGATACCAATTTTTTATAGAAAGTTGTGTGACAGAAACAAAACCAACTTTTGTTCTTGCATCACCTGCTTAAGACATACTTTTTATGTAAATTATTCCAGACAATTAGACTCATGACTCAAACGAGGTTTGAGTTTCTGATTCCCATATGGGAAGAGCATACTTCTCTACTCTTGAGCCACAAACTGAGACACGGACTGAGACTTCCTAAGACTTCTAGACACTAGTGTTTTCACTTGCCACTTACATTATGCTTGCTATGAGCGAGCATGCACCTTTTATAGACCAATCCCACCGCCTTTTCATGAACAAGGATATTATGCAGTTTGAAATCCACCCATACAAAACGGACACGTGAAAAACACTAAAGACACTTTCTCAATGGATGCCCACTAAGAGTGGACCCCAATATCTAAAAAATAAAGAAAGTTTAAACGGACAAACATGTGGGACCGCTGCATGTGGAGCACTGCTTTACAACCGAAAGCAGATACAACAAGATTCTTTTTGAAAAACCCTTTTAGATTTTCTAGATCACTTTTGATTAGGAATTTTTTGTCAGCAACAAACATATAGAAATGTTTCAAAGAATTGATCACAACAAGGATTTCCTTATGAGTACTGTGATAGTTAATTCACTGCCTTTAAAGCTGCCAGAAACATACCTAATTATTTCTTCTTTACCTTGTGGAGTTTTCTCTTTCAAAATTCCTGCCCAAACACTTTCACTTGCATCTATTTCTATAATTTTTTCACCAGTTCCTGGTAGATGCAGAGGTGGCAATGAAGCACATTTGTTTTTTATTCTTTTAATAGATTCATTATGTTTAGTTGATCAAGCTGGAGGATTCTTTTTGAGCAACTTATTAAGTTTTGTTCTATCCTGGGCACTGTTTGAATAGAATCTTGCAATGTAATTAACCAAACCAAGGAATCATTGAAGCTCTTTAAGATTGGTTACCTGTTTATTGGCAATGCATGTTAGGATATGCTATTGTGCCTCCATTCTGCCCCTCGGAAGAAGATGAATGCCAATAAAAATGATGGATTCCTGAGAAAAATGACTTTTGGTGGGATTAACAACAAGACCATGTTGTTAGCAAAGTTGAAGGAATTGTCGAGGATGTGCAAGATGGGCACTGGGACTTTGGATGAAAACCAAAATATCATCAATATAAGGCAGAATAAATTTGGAATATTTTCGAAAAAAAAATTCAGGGAGCATTCTTGATCCCAAATGGAAATGCATTCCATTCATAGAGTCCCTAGGGAACTGAGAAAGTACTTTTATATCGATCATCTAGATGAATTCAAATCTGCCAGAAGCCTTTGGTTAAATCAAACTTGGAGTATATATTACTTCCTTGAATAGTTTGCCATATGTGATTCTTGTCGGGAAGAGGATGTTGATTGTCCTGAAGATAGGTGTTGAGGGGCTTGTAGTTCACAACTAACCACTTTTCCTCTTGCTCATTCCCATGTTCATCATACTTGGGAACATACATAGAATGACGTGAAAATGGTGAAGAAGAAGGTGAAATAAATCCTTGGGATAAAATATCCTCACTTTCTTTCTTACATACCTATGTTTCCACATCACTCATTAGAAAATAGTTGGTCTTTGCTTTGGGTAACATTTCGTTTCCATCGACATCCTTCTTAAGTGGTAATATGCATTCTAGGCTTCTTGAGTGTTTTCAGAGATCCTTAGTCATGACTATATTTTCAAATTCTTTCTTGATTTTATCCAATGGTGGTTGGATATTGGCTACCTTCTTGGTGATCCAGACTATATTTTTTTGTTTTTCCTTTGAGATACTGGTTTTGCTAGTATAAGCATATTCAGTTTGCAGCCTTGGAACCTGATGTTTGTTTAAAATAATATGATAAATTGGTTCCCAATTTCTCATTGCCTCACTACCAATGACTCCATCATAACCATCTATCTCGTAATGAACATAAACAATTTCATCAATATGCCCATCAAAGAACTCAATTGGAGCTTTACATATCAGATGGGAGTCATGTTTTCCATTTCCAAAGGTGATATCAATGGTGGCTTCTATTCACTAGTTTGAAGGAAAACAATTATATCTAGCAATGTTTAGATCCACGCCAATATCCCATAAGAAGCCTAGTGGGTATGACTTTATTCCTTGAAAATGAATTTGTAGTTCTAAACCAGGGCATGAAGTTGTTATAGGTTGCTTGAAGGCTCTGAGTTGTTTAGGGATTTTTTCTCCCATGTTTGGATCAAATCCTTCGGCCTGGATTGCTTCTTCCATAAGAGGACTATAAATTTTCTCTTGATTATAAAGTTCTTCCTCCTCTCGTATTGAAGAAGTCGGAGTTATAGGAACTAGAGAAATTTTATTGAAGCGGGAAATTAAAGCTTCCATTTCTTTCCCTTTTATCAATTCCTCTATAAGATTCTCATTTTCTTCATCCTCTAATTCTTAAGTTTCTTCTATAGCTTGACGAATTAATTTGCGAAGAAATTCAATCCTATGTCTACACCAGATTCTTCGGACCACACTGGCACTAGCAAGTGCTTCAGAAAAATTTCGTTGAATAAGAGGTATGGCTTTTTCTGGGTGTGAATATGTTGTAGATCTAGCAGAAGATGAGGTCATGCCTAATTGATTAAGTAGATATCTCTTTTTTTTTCTAGCCTCATTAATTTCTCTTTGTTTTTTCTCCATGTTTATGGTCCTACATTCATTCCAATTTGAATTTTTTCTATTCTACATATTTCATCAATAATCTCATCCAATGTTGAGTTTGAAGTTGTAGAATAGTTTTTCCCTCGCACCATTCTAACAAAGAATGATACCTCAGATGATTCTGAGTCAAAATCTTCAGACTTGTTATCAGGATCAAAAAACTCTTTATTGTCATCCGACCGATCTATTTATTCTTCTTCAGTCAGAATAATGTCTTCAGGGTCAGAAGCATAATCATCTATATAGAGATATCCATCTGAATTATCTAACCCTACTTCCTTGAGTTTTCTAACTTTTCCTTTATATTTTCCTTTATGTCTTTTTGGACATTTGTTTGCATAATGTTCTCCTTTGTAGATGTAGCATGTTGGCTTCCAGTTAGATTTTCTTTTGAATTTTTCTTTCTTTCAAAAGAGTCCTTTTTTCTTTGAAAATATTTTCTTTTTATTTTCTCCCTGTTTTCTAGAATAGCCTAAGCAAGATCAGTCCTTACATTTTTTTGAGTCTTTTGAACTCTGGATTCTATGAACTGAAATTCTAAAGTGATTTGTTTGCATATGGAAGAAGATATTAAGGGTCTTACCCTTTCCATTTCCCTTTCCTTTCTCATCTCATTACAGGTTTGCTCATTGATTTCTATAAGATGTTGTACAAGTTGTGGAAAGGTGAGTTCTTTCATTTCAAGTTGTTCATGAACCAAGTTTTCTAGAACTCTTTTATGATAATATTCTCCTATTCCTTTAAAACTCTTAACAAAAGTTGTAAATGTCACTTTCTGATTTTGTTCTTTTCCAAACCAATAATTTTTTTGGTATTGTTCTTTACAATATTGTTTGAACAGGTACAAATATTTACATTTATTCAATATAAATCTATTGTAAGCCATTCTTTCCATTGAATCGGTTCTGCCAACAAACATTCTAATCAACTAAGACCAGACTTGATCTATTCCACTATGGATAAGATCGTTTTTATATGTGTCATCCAATCTATCCCAAACTCTTTTGGCCATTCCTATTAATGAATTCAAGGCTTGGCGAATCACATCATTGGTATTTACACCTGAGCTAGTAGATGTGTAATTCTCAACCTATGATAGTATAGAATCAATGCTTCTCGTGTTTTCTATTTCATCATATTTATCAAAATTAACCAAGGGAGGAGTTTCTGCCTTGAAGTTATGTAAATTTTTGTATGGATCTAGAGATCCATTTCCTTTGGCCATTTTTAGTTTTCCTTGTTGTTTCTCCTCTAGTGTAGCTTCTCTTATTTTTCCTAGATAAGTGTCCCAAACTTTCTCAATAGTTGGTTCTGGAAGTCTAGGCTTTAAACCCTTTCCTAAATATTGGGCTTGAAGATAACTTCCTAAACTTGTAAGATAATTTAATATTTTTGATGACTGAGGTGTAGTAGATACAGACAAATTTGTTTTGACTTCCTCAACTTGTTTCACTATAGTATTTTCAAGATGTAATGTAGTCTGATTAATACTTTGAGATATTGTATCTATTCTCTAGACGGTCTTTACTATAGTAGAAACATCAGACTCAAGACCTTTCAAATGTTGCTCATATTATTTTTGAGTTTGTTGTTGTTCGACCCACCAAGCTTCCGCTTCATTCTTGAAAAGAGTGTAAACAACATGAAGGCATGCAATTTTAGTGTAGACAAAATATTTACATTCATCAGTTAAACGAGCTGCTAGAGTTCGTAGTTGAGCAGGAATGGAATGCATATTGGCCTGGGTAGTAGCAAAATTATATTGTTGAGCTACAAGGTGAGCTTGTTGCTAATAACGAAGGTCTTGGGAAAGAAGCATTTGTTTATGCATACAGAGGTTAAACCAATTAAGCAACTTGCTTTGACTAAAGACAGGTTGATCACCAGTAACAAAAACATGTGGAGGACAAAATTCAATTTGATATTTTCGTGTAGTATCATATTGCATGAAATCCTTAAAGGAAGGGAGGATACCAGGAATTACAGACTTTCTTGCAGGAGTATCAACAATCATCTCATCCTCATGAGATATATTAGGAATGGGAAAAGAAACAACTTTACTAGACATCATACGAATTGTTCCAGATTGGAAGATGAAATTACAATTTTCACATTTCATCAGGCTATTTTCGGGTTCATAAAAATGGACATGGGTACAAGTTGACATATCGGGTCCCAACATAGGACTTTTGCCTTTTGGAAACTGGAAAAGGTGTTCCCAACCAAGTGTAGGTTGAATTGTTGATGGAGGGGCATCAAAAGACATGCGAGTTGATGAACTTTTATCTCTGTTATAATTAAATACCCTTTCGGTGCGCATGGACTGATTATGAGTAATAAGTGGCATAAAAGAGTTCAAAATAGCTTTGTCATCAATTTCCTGAATTTTAATCCCTTCCAATTGAGGAGGTTTCTCTTGTTGGGAATCCTCACTCCAAAGTTCAAGTGCCCATGAGGTAGGCATCTTGATATCTTTATGTTTGATCATATGAGGAGCTCTCAACTGAGTTGTTGGACTAGTGGATTTCCAAAGTGTAAACAATGCTTCCTCAGGAGATAGAGCCTTTATGGGATTAATCATTAGTGGAAGAGATTTATTATACAGACAATAATGGACTAAGAAAATTAGGGAATGGTCTACGAAATTGTTTTTCATAAACAGATTCATGGTTTTGAAATGGTAGGTAAGAACATCATCCAGATTTGCATCCTTAAGGATGACAGGATAGTCCAAGGAATAATCTATATAGATTGGTCCATTTGTCATGGAATCACAAGCTCCTCCTAAGAGTGAGTGAGAGGTTTTAGTAATTCTAGCATCTTTTAACAACATTAAAACAATCATAGGCAATTCTTTCCTGTAATGACCTATGATCCCTATTCTGACATACGACAAATGTATATATTGATAATTTCAGGGATCAGCTCTTGCTTGATGCCAAAGTTCTCCAATCTCTGTTTTAGTGACAAGATTTGAGAGTAGCTAGCTATCTGATATAAAGAACCTATCCAAACATTTTGCAATTTAGCATAAATCTCTATATCTATTAGTCCACGTGAAGGAGTCATTAGTGGGAGCACAATCAAACGCATTAATATTTTCAAAAAATTCCTTTAGTTCCTCCTGTTGAGACATGGACCAACTAGGACTCGAACCTAGGACCTTCCATACACTACTGGAGTGCTCTACCACTGAGCTACTGGCACCTCTTGGACCAGTCCATCATTGGTCCAAGTGTGGCTTATTTCCAAAACCAACACCCCCCCTTAAGCCACACCTCTCGTGTGCTTGGGGCTCCTACCTTGAACTTGGCTCTGATACCATGTTGAGACATGGACCAGCTAGGACTCGAACCTAGGACCTTCCATACATTGCTAGAGTACTCTACCACTGAGCTACTGGCCCCTCTTGGACCAGTCCATTGTTGGTCTGGTGTGGCTTATTTCCAACACCAACTCCTCCATCCCTCTTTTATTTGAAATAATACCTCCCATCTTCTCTAGATTCCCTTAATAGGACATTGAAGTCTGATGAGAGCTACTTATGTCATATTTTATACTATATTTTAATCCATTTCATAGCCATTTCCATATTCCATTTCCATTCTATATCACCCCATTTTACCACTTAATGTTGCATATGGTAAAATATATGTAAGTAATATTTGATATAATTTTGAGGTTAAAATATGAAAAAGAATTAGCTGTTTTCACTTATGAGCATTGTTGCTTTACATTGTGGAAATATATTTGTTAGCATGTTGATTTATGGATGCAGAACTTCCTGTCGCTTTCTGGACAATAACTTCTATATATGACTATATGGCCAGCAAGCTATTTATACCATCTATTCAAGATAATTTCCAAAATCCAAGTGATGTTAAGTGTGTTGTTATTTCTAGCATGCTAGCAACTACACTATTTAACCACGTGGGCTTATGATTTTGTTCTTGTTTATGTTGTTGTTTATAGCAACTCTACTTCCACTATCTTGGGTGATTTTACCTGTACAATACTCTCCTTGCCATATAGTTTAGCCACCTCATCATTTCTGTTAAGATCTAAAGGGAGATGAATTTTCTTATGTGAAAGGAAAATCCGCCAAACTGTTCTTTCCTATTTTCACTTATTGTTTGTAGCCAATAAGTAAGGTTTCATGTGAACATTTCCATCATGGATATTAAAACAAATTATGAAGGGAGCCTTTATTGCACGAAGGAGAAACTACTAGTATAGTTGTTTCTTATTTTTGTCCACTATTGTAACAACATAGTTTGTATTTGTGGCCAAGGGTGAAGATGTCTAAACAAACTCAATCTATTATTGTACGTGGTTGTTCAAACTGCATGTGTATATAAGTCGTGCAATGTAAGCTGGAGATAGAATGAACAAATTATTGAAGGAATTCTTTTCTGTATCAAATTTATGAGGAATAGAATATTGTTCTACTGGTTCAACCAACATAATCAAGTTTCTTCTATCCATTGTGTGAACTTGGAGCAAGGGCCCACTCCTTGGGAAGCATGGTGAAGTTTTATTTTCTGCATTTGGTTTGCCTTTATTTTGGTTTGGTTTTGTTTCAGTATAACTTCGAATTATTTTAATACTGGTATTCATCTTTGATAGTCGTGTGATTTAAATCTTAGTATTTTAATTAAAGGTTGGTTTGACATTTCATTAGAGTCTTGATTTCAGTATTTTAATTTGATGGTGTGTTTTTATTCTCTGTTAATCAATTTCTATTGTTACTGTCATAGTTGTAGTTCTTGTCTCTAGGAAGTGACAGTTCATGTCACCATAATTGCTTTGGTTTACTATAGATTTATTTTTGTGTGTTGTAGTTGAATCCATCCCCACTTGACTCATTATCTTCATCCCTTGAGCAGATAGCTACTATACCTTTTGTCAATCTCCGACCCTGGATTGACATCTTTAGGTCCAAACTGAGGGAATCCGCATGAATCCAAATTGAGCTTAAACAAGAATTAATCTAAACTAGAGTTTTACCATACAAAGTCCTCTTCATAAATTTTGTACTCATCGAGGAGAGGATGTGAGACATCAATCACTTTCCTCCAAACAAATATTTTTGAAGATAAATTTGTTGGGTCATATATGTTGGATAACCTATAGTTTTTTGTTGTACAGATAGGCTAAGTCATGGCTAACATCCAATAGTACTTTGATATTACCAAATCTACAACCACCTGTGTGTATTTCCAAATGATTGCTAAGCCACTAGATGCCCAAGTGGCGAAAGAGGTCACATGCTTTCATTTATGCCAACTACTGAAAAACTCAAATGATTGGGACTACAAGAGCTTTCTTTCTTGTGAGAAAAATACACATGGAATTATAAACTCTAATTATTATTTGATTAAACACCTTTTGTTAGGGGCATTTAAGACACTAAACTTCCATGTTATGTTCCTCATTATGGTCGACTCTCCTTATTCTAATATTCTTTTCTTGGGGTGACTGAGCCCCAATAGAAACCTCTAGTTGCATATCTTTACCCCCTAATGAGGTGATGTTCTAGGCACTGACTTTTTTTTTGTTTTCATCTTTCCTCTTGAGAGGTTTTTTCTTTTATGTTGCTTTCAATTTTTGCACTATTGTAGTTTGAATCCTTGCATCAATCTCATGTTGAGTCTTTATAATGTTAGGTTTCCTACCTCTTGTTGACTTTGGTGGAGTCTGGAAGAGTTTTTCTTCTCTATTGGATTGAGATATTGGCAATGAGCTACAATTCCAAGATGAGAGATCATATTTCTCCAACTATTCCATGATTTCTTTTATGAGCTGGGATTTTGATTTATCCACAACTATTATGACCAACTTGATCAACTTATCTTCCGAAATTAGACAATTACCTCTGCAAACAATCCATCGAAGATTGGGTTCTCGAACAAGTTTGTTGGTTGACCATTTTCTGGCTAGGCACCTACATATTCTCCCTATCATTATCATCTCCTTTAATCACCTAATCAACACCAAGGTCAGCCATAACATCAAAAGCATATATTAGTGGATAAATTAAGTCTTCTAATAACATGTCTTGTGGAATTAGAGGAAGGCTCGCAAAGGGTAAGCCTCCAATATTTGTACCCAAGTCTTGATTACCAATCTCCCTCACTGGGGGTTCCTTAGTTAAAATCCCATGGAAGGGGTCTTCCACTTGAACATCAAGATGCATGCTCAACTCGTTCATATCTCTTACCATATCTTGATAATTTATTGCATGGATCCTCAATCTAACAATTTTTGCCAATGGTTGAGGGGCATATGTGTTAGACAAAACATTATTCGCCACATGAACTACCAGAGGGCTCTGCAAATATGAAGGGCTTATATTTTTAAGGGTTGAGTCACTTTTGACTGGGGGTTTGGTAGCCCTAATCATTCTTACAACATCCTCTCTTATAGTCCTTAGCTTAACAAATATGTCTTTGACTCTCTAAAAATTCTCTTTCTATAAGGGCTCATTAGACCTAATTTTCTTATGCCAAAGCTTGTTTGTTGACTACAATTTGACTGATTCCAAGATAAGGGCATTGATTTCCACTAATACACAAAATTTAGAGATCAATAATCCCTTCTCATAAATCACATCATGGGTTTGAAAGAATCCAAATGAGTCCCAAATTTTATTGGGAATGATCAGATCAATAAACTCTAGTGGGAGATTTGGGAGAGGGAACCATGAAGGAAGAAGGCGAGGGTGTTACATTGGTAGAGAAGTATATGGCTTCCAAGTTTGATCAACCAATAAATATTGATTGCACCATTAGAATGTTTTACTCAAAATCTTATTTTTTGCCTCTTTGGTTTCTAAAACTACCAGAAAAGTATCTGAAGACAAGAGATGAAAGTAGAAATATGCATACCATTTTAGTGACACCCACTTGTGTATAACTGAAGTAACAACATCTCTACCCTAGATCTAAAAAAATGCCTGATTGTGTGTTTGGAACAAAAATGCATCTTCTATTACCAGGGAAGTCAACATTAGAATCGAGGGCAGAATATGGTCCCAAGTAGTGGAGAGAGAGGACACATTATCTTTATGCTCCAACAAAAATTATGGGAATTCAAAATGTTATCTCCAAAACATAAATAACATTATCAATCAGAACCTAGAACATCAAAATGCTATTCCTGATACCACAATGAAGGCGGAAACTAGGTCCCATGAGGATGATACAACTTTGATCTATTAGAAACGAGATTCATCCCCTGGACATGAATCAATCCAAGCCATAAGGAAGGCAAGTGAAGATAGAGATATGAAGGAAGGTGAGGATTGATTACCTTCCTTAGTTGTTGAAGGAAGGGAAGTACGGGAGCCCATCCATGGATCTAGAAAGAAGAGGTTTATCTCTGACAAGTTAGAAACAATCAATTAACTTAAGATTAAGTAATCTGACATAGTAACAATATGCAATCAAATCAATGATGGAAAGCATGATCCAAAATAACCTTTTCCATAATCTCCATTGGGATATCTGATGGATAAATCCATAAATATGGAAAAGTCTAAAAGAAGAAGTGGCATAAAATATTAGGGCAGAGAATTAGTCTCCAATTAGGGAGGATAGGAAGATTGAAGAATCACAGTCAGTTAGGCCTACAATTATTGAAATCTCTAAGTGTGGGACTCCCAATATAGAGCTGGATGCAATAAATGAACTCTCAAGGATATCTTAGTTCCTTGAACAAGAAGATGAAGCCACAATCAGAGAGAAGCTAGAACTGATTCAAAAAATTATAGACTTAGATAAGTTAGAGGATAACCTCGAGGAAGAAGTTTGTTGCAAAGATGAGGAGATAATTGGTCCATGTTCTAAGAATTTGGGAATCCATCAGATTCCACCAAATAGAACAAAACCATATTGTAGCACTAGATCTAGCAAGTAGGGAGAAAATCTTGCCAGGAACTCATACTCAAGGTAGGAAAGGCAAAAGGCTGGCTTAAAATCACCTCGAACTCAGGGAAGGGTAGCCCCTTCCCTAAGAGCCATGATGCTCCTTTCCTAGAATGTTAGGGGATTAAATGCCCCTAACAAGAGGCGCTTGGTTAAGTGCAGGATAAGTGCAACCAGGGAAGGGGTCATTATTATCCAATAAACTAAACAAATAAAAGCTAAGGTGGAATTGGTATTCCATAGTTTTAGACATTGGAAGTTTGAGGCGGTGCAGGAAGATGGTACATCTAGAGGGTTGGCAATGGGTTGGAACTCAACATATATTAGGTTTGAGATCTTAGGCAAAGGAAGCAATTGGCTTGGAGGTATACAAACAAGTCTATCCTCCAACTTGAGATTTACTCTCATTAATGTGTATGGTCCACTTTCTTGTAATAGAAAAAGGGAGCTATGGGTAGAAATAGGTAACTTATTGGTAACCCATCCCTTAGAACACTTCCCTAGGGGGAGATTTCAATTCTATCTTATATAGACAAGACAAAAGGGGAGGTATTGGCCAGCTAAGGCAAACACAAAAGTACTTTTTAGATTGGGTCACTAGGAATAACCTGCTTCAGATTGAATTGAAGAATGGTATTACTTGGAATAATAGGAGACTGGGATTTAGCAATATTGCAAAGAAATTGGATCGATTCTTCTTTGGCGTGGATTTTTTCCACCTTTTGTTTCACCTTAGAAGGTTCATTCCTTCCTCGCTCTAGGTTAGATCACTTCACAATACAACTTAATATCTTAGGAGAAGAAAAACCTCCTGGATCACCTTTAAAATTTGAGAATATGTGGTTTAGAGATGAAAATTTCTTCCATTTGATAGAAGCCTGGTGGAAAGAAGAGGTTTTTGTAGGGTCTAAGCTCTTTTGTTTTGTATCCAAACTCAAACATACAAAAAAAAAGGCTACTAGAATGGAATAAAACCCATTTCAAGAATATATTTGAAAGAAAATCTCAAATAGAAGCAAAATTAGAATAATTGAATGAGGAGGTTATTAAGAATGGTATGAGTGTTGATAGCTTCCTAAGAGAAAAAGATCTTTTAAAAGACTATGAGGAAATCATATATAAGGAGGAGGTTTTCTCGAAGCAAAAATCTAGGGAGACTCAGATAGAGGCAGGGGATAGGAACACTAAATACTTCCATAGTATGACTAAGCAAAGAAGGGACATCAACCGTATCTACAAAGTGGAGAATCCATATGGCACATTCACTGAAGATCTTAGAGAAATTAGACAACAAATAATGGCCTTTTATTCAAAATTGTTCAATAATAACACGAGCTCAGATCTATCAGCTCAAAAGAATCTCTTGGAATTCATACCTAAGATAATCAGCGAGGTGCAGAATAGATTGCTAAATGCCAAATTTTCATCCTCAGAAATAGAAGTTGCCCTTAGACAATTCCATCTAGATAAGGCTCCTGGGCTAGATGGATTTCCAATTACCTTCTTTCAAAAATGTTGGAATGTAGTTGGGAAGGAATTGACAGAAGCTTTGGAGGTAGCTCAAAATTCAGGTAGGCTTGTTGGAACCCTAAAATTTTCAAATTTCAGAGTTCTAGATTCATGCCAAAAAGCAGATTTCTATGTTCAATCAAAAAGCAGATTTCTATGTTCAATCATGTGTAACATCTATAATCAAGCAGGTTCTTCCATTTCCAACTCTAAGAAACCAAGTTTGGTGCATGAACAAGGTGGTCGATTTCCAGGTATGTATGTGGTTGCAAAGGCAAAATCATTCCAGGTACGCCTTTTTGAATCATAATTTCTTCTCACCTAAGTACTATTATGTCAATTTAATTGTTCATATGCATTTTGTATATCATAAATATGTTCTTTGTCAAATTGTAGATCCTCTTGATAACCGTTCTTGTTTCTCTTGAGGCTAATCTATGTGCATTTTCTTAGAATGTATAAATCACGAATTGAAAGGTCATATTCAAGCATTGATAGCTCTTTCCCATTAAACCCTTATGTTAAACTAATTATTTGTGCATATTATCTTCATCTTAATGAAGCCCGATGCTGAATTTCAAAGTGTTGTGAATCTATTTGCTATTTTTTATTGGCTAAAACCAAATGTTTTTTTCAGAATTGTTGTTTGCAGGATTACAATGTTGACCAAGTGCTCTCTTTGGATTTTAACATCTATTGGTCGGATAGATATCTTATCAGATGAAATGGTCCACATGATTCCCTGTATGGAAATAAAGCTATTTTCCAGGTTTCAGATCTTCGTTAGCCCGTTTCTCATGTTTTTGAAAGCAAGTACCAAAATTTGGCGAGCTAATTGAAATTTGAAATAAAACCCATGTTTTATTTAAATTATCATAACTTTTGGCCAAGTTTCGTGGTAATCGGATGCCTGGTTAGTCGGCAATGAAATTGCACCAGAATGAGCCGCATAATTTTTTATTTTTTTTTTTAATTTTTTGCATAGTTTGAAGCAGTTTGCAAAAGGAAATACTGAGTTTATCTCAAAAGGAATAAGGTGCCAATATTAGATGGGAAGAATATATTTCTTGAGTCATTTTAATAAATGATTTAAGAATGTATATTATGAAAGCATCTTTTGAGAAACATATATTTGATCTTTTAAATAAGAGACTAAATATATTGTAAAGGAAGTAGTGAATTTTATTTCCACAAGGCACTTGTTGTATCCAACCAATTTGGTCTCAACTTTGTTGCTCATTACCGAGGATTTTGTGTTACTAAGATTGCAAGTTACAGAGGAGTTGAAAGATAATCCACATAAATCATTGGCAGTTCAAGATGCAAACATTATGGATAATGACAGGCAATATCTCTAAATTTGCCAAAGGAATAAATACAGATGTGTATGGAACAACACGTTGTGCTTCTACCTCCTTGAGACACTATGCTTTGTGTTTTCAAAATGGAGAATATAATGTGCAGCTCCACTTTGCGAGACAGTAATAATCCAACAATTGAGAATGCATTTGAAGCATTGGCTGCTCGGACAATGTCAGAGGCTGAATACAAATCAATTGGAAAAGTTTAATGCATATCAACTGGAGAAGTTTCAGAATCGTCAATCTTTTATCATTATAGACTTGCCCTGGAGTTCTACACATATTTCACGTCTCCAATAAGATGATATGCTGACATTGTTGTGCATCAGATGTTTGTTGCATCATGTTCAAACACCATTTCCAGCCAGGGATCTGTGAACAAAAAGAATATTTGATGATTCAAGTGTTTGACTATGATTATGCATCAGTTGATGATAGTTTTAGTTTCACAACAGTACCCATAGCACCAGTGGTATCTGTATATATAAAAGTGGTCTTTGTGAACCCATATCATACAAGGTAGAAATGGAATTGCTAGTGGTCCAGTAGATTATGCACGACTTCCACAGATTATCTTAATTGCCCATGCTCAAGGTTTTCTCTGTAAGAGAGAAACAAATGCCAGAGGAGGAATTTAGTGTGTTGTTGTCAGAGTTTCAATTCATGTGAACTCAGCTTTGTCCAATCCAGTTGTTCTGGATGAAGAGACGATAGTGGAAGAGAAGTTACAGTAGTGCAGCATGAAGAGTATTATTCAACCATTTCAATGCTCACCATATTCAGATCATTTATGGAAGTCTTATTGCAAACCACCACCCATAGCCCTAACCCTATCGGGTATCGACAATAGTCAAAATACATCACTTCGATGGACAAGAGCTACTCCGATGGAGTTATCGGGCATCGGGGTAGGTGGAAATGATATCTTCCGATATGAGGTAAGTTATCCCGATGGAAGCATTGGAGGTTTCACATTTTCATCGGAAGATCGACAGGACTGGAGATATATCCACCCAATAAGTATAGGCTACCCCGTTGAGGTTACAAAGGTAATATTGTTTTAATTTTTGACAAGGGTAAGTATATTAGTTTAATAATTTACTTTTGATTTAATAATTAGAGGTAGAATGATTATCAAATATCATTTTTACTTTTTAATCTTAAAAGTAATTATTTCTCAAATATTTTTTATTAAATATATTTACATTTTGAGAATTTATTTTAAGTGATTTTATTTCTTAGTTCATTTCTAAGAAAAATCACTTAATGATTTGGGAAATTGCACTATAATCTTTTGCCTAAAATTATGAACAAAAGGTTAAATATATCTCTATCAGGGCAAAATTATTTTTATTTGCATAAGGGATCATATCACTAAAGATTTCATTTTTCTAATTATCCCTAATATAAATTTTTATTCATCAGTAAATTGATTATGCCATTTTGTGTGCAGAAAGATTATACTTATTTCCAACCGGGCAAAAGTTTTCATTATTTCTTCCATGGGATAGGAAGTATTCCTTACCCTAAAAACTTCATATAATCAATATCATACAGAGAAGCATAATGATTTTTTATTTTTTTGCAATAGCACTTTAATAAGGATTAAAATATTATTTTATTTCTTGCCTTTGAAAAGTCATAAAGTGAAATATGTTTATCAAAAGGGGAAAATGTATGTGGCATATGATGACCTAAATAGATTTTGATATATTGTTGTGTCATCTTACATTATTTTCTCTTAGTGTTCTTTTACCCTAAATCAAGAAATTGGATAATATATTAAAGGGTAAAATATTGTTTTATATGGATGAATATTTGCAAATTATTTTCTTAAAGAATGGAAATACTTTGATTTAAATGAATTACTCTAACTAAGTATTTTCATGAGGGAAGGAGATTATTAATTTTTCAAAAGCAAGCTCTAACCAAAGGTGAAATATGATTTATTTGTAAGAAGGCTAATTGAATTATTATTTTTTGCAGGGAGATAATTAATATTTAAAGATTTTCTGAGGAACTTTATCACAACGAAAACTAAAGGATGATTAGCAAACTTTTATAACATATTTTAGGGTTTTATGTAATTATTTTTTAGACCAAAGGGTGTGTCCTTTGGAATGCAATTGTCTGTAACTCCCTTGTGTGTATGAAAGGGTGTGTCCTTTCATATATGTCTTTTGATTCACATACTTATAGGGAGTCATTCTTATATGTAAAAGGGGGGGAAATACCATTGGGAATGACTGCAAGTTATATGTATTAGGAAGTCTATAGGAAGAAGAAGTATCTTTTTGTGCAAACAGACTATAATGGAGTATCTTCAAGTGCAGCTTATGTATGCAATCATTTCCTACAGATTAATATACAAGGTTCGTTGTTTCTTTTCTAAATATTGTGCATACTTTTGTGTTGATGAGTTATCTTTGTCCTCTTGATAAATCTGTCATTTGATTTGCTATGATGTGCCATCACATGTTGTTACATTAAATGTGAGATTGGGTTTTCATTGTTTGTGTAACACATACTGAAACCTTCATAGTTGATGATTAACATTGTCTCTGGAGTTAATAAGATCTCTTGTCCACATAGTGTCATAAATATCCCTGGATAGAGGCACTAGTATGTTATTTATCTTTTAAGGTCCTGGTTTGTTATGCATTTAAGGTCCTTGATAGAGAAACATTCTTCCCAAACCCTATATGAACCGATCTTTGCATATTGCTTTTAAGTCGTGAAAGCATTCTTATTCTTAATATACAATCATAATCATTTTTCATTTTCTTTTAAAGAGCATTCACTTAAAGCACATAATAAAGCATGATTGCAGAACAATCATTTGCCAGTTTTGCATTTGCTAACCATAAAGCTTAAATCCACTTTAAATAAGTCTTTTTGTGCTTGAGAGGGAGAGGTATACCCACCTAGGTTCAGTGGAGCCTTAAGTGCAGAGGGATTTGGTCTTTGACCATCCCTGTTCGTTGGCCAAGGCTAGTTGGATTAGTTGAGTGGCAAACCCTTAAGTTTTCCAATTTTTGGTTTTGGGAACCAGCAAGGCTATTGAAAGAAGTAAACAATACATTCCTGGGCATCATCCCCAAAAAGGAGAAAGCAACCAAACTTGAAGACTTATGCCCTCTCTCTTGTTGGATTGTTGGGGATATTGTTGAATTTGGTTGATCATTGTTGCTAATAGGATTTTTTTTGTCATTGATGTCAACATATTCATGTGGTTTATTCCGGTGAGTTTGGGAAGATTTTATGATTTGGTTTTGTTGATCACTGTTTTGCAGAATCTGATATTTCCTCTAGTATATTCCAATGTGATCAGATCTTATGCTGAGACTTTGGAATATTGTTTGGGATGATCTTGTGAATCTTCATTTCAGATGGTTCATGATTTGGTGCTTCGCAAATTATCTTTCTTCATGACAATTGTTGATTGGTTGCATTCTTGAGCTTTAGGACATTGACTGATGAAGATTTGAAAAGAGGTGTTCGTGCAACTGATCTGGATGATTCTAACGTGCTTGTTGGTGTTTCCTAGCCGTGTCTTATTTGATTTGGTGATCCACATTGATCGTTGTATGAGTTTTTGGTGAATTCTATGAACCGTTGATTATTTTCGTGTTATGCGGTATTTCTGGTGGTGTAGCGTGTTGCGGGATCTTGGTGTGATTTCCGGTGGATTTGATCATTTGGAAATTTGAATTAGGTCCATGCTATGTAATGTAAATCATAATATTGGTCTGGTGGTCCGTCTTTGTATTGTGTGATGTAATTTTTGTAATTGTAAGTTGAGGGTTGAGGGTTGAAGGTTGAGGGTTTAGCCGACCTTGTTTTTTTTTATTAAAAAAGCAGCGTTAACTAGGGCACTGACCCTTAACATAGATAGAGACTATCAAAAAAAGAAAAGCCCACAGGTAGGAAAAACAACATATCAAAGCAAGCCCGAGACCAACAAGGTTGAACAAAGGGAACTTGTCCAACCTTCAACAACTCAAACCCAACTCAGGGAGGGGTGTGGACACCCAATCCATGGGGGGGTGGGGAGGACCCCCTTCCGCCTGAGACAAACAACAGTCCAGGCGATACTACTCTCGAGGCCATCAAGGAAATGACCAAGTGGAAAGGATCTCGCTTATAAACCATGAATAAAGCCACTGTCATTAGGAATATTCAAAAAACAATGAGGCGGGGAAGATCCCCTAGAGACACTGCCAGATTGTTGTTGTAGAACAACATTAGAATGTTGTTGTAGAACAACAACAAGAGAAGAATCACCAACAGAAGAGCGAAGTAGAGGCGTAGGAACAATAGATGTAGGAGCCAACAGGGCAAAAGAATCCATAGTAGCGGTAATATCAATAAAGGCTTCATCAATAGTAAGGGACACCTCATCTTGAGAGGACTCAACCGAAATAGAGTCTGAAGCATTAATAGTCAAGTGATCTTAAATAGCACCCTTCCACCAAGTAGCAGCACCTTTGCGATGAGAGAGAGAACAGTTCGAAGCTATGTGACCTGTTGAGAAGCACCTTCGACAGCGAAAGGGGAGGCCCTCATAATCCAGCAGCTGAGTCTAAGGCCTCTCCCCAACCATAAGAACCACATCCCTAGGGAGGGCTAGAGATATGTCGACATCAATTAATAGATGAGAAAAGGTAGAATGACCCATGGAGAACATGGCATCATCAACCTTCAAGAAGTTGCAAATGGAGTTATCGATACCCTCAAAACAAGAAGGCTCCCAAAAATGAAGAGGGAGATTGGGGAGGCGAACCCAAACCGGATGAACAAAGAGAGATTCAGTAAAGGGGTTGAAGGAAGAAGTCCAGGGCATAATAGAGAGGGAGATATCCCCCCAAGTCCACAACTTTCCCAGAACCAAATCACGATCAAGACTAGAGGTAAAAGAAGCAACGAAAAAGCCAATAGCACAAGGGAAAGCTCAATGCCATGAGCAACCAAAGGCTTCCAAGAATCACTCACCCAATGATGAAGGTCCGGAAGAGAAGGCCAAAACCTAATAAACCTGCAGACCAAAGCACGACGTTGATAGAAATCAACATTCTCCACAACATCTCAGCCACAAACCACAACAGGGGAAGTCTTAGTACAAGGAAGAGGACGAACCCCCTTTGGAAGGATGGGCAATAGATCTAGCCACACGAGCAAAGCTATGATTCCCAGCAAAAGGAGGTATGGGCTTAGCACCCACAAGAGGGATAACAGGGAACTTGGCACCAGCAACACCAGCCCCGACCTCAACATTAGAAGAAGGAGCTTCGCCAATAACAGTAACAGAAGGACGACCCCTCAGACCATGTTATCAAGGTTCATGATTTGTATATATAGGTGAGATGCTTATACAATATAGGTGTTGGTATTATGTTTGCATTATCAAAGAAAGGTGATTGTGCGAACAAGAGAGTTATCATTCGATGAAGTGTTGAGGTGAGATTGGTGTTGCAGAGAAGACAATTGTGCTTAACTGGAACTATCATCGAGCATTTGTAGATGCTATGATTGCAGTTTATTTCCTCCAGATTGTAGTCCAAATCATATTGTAAGTCAGTGAGACTTCCCTGAGGGTTGTAGCCTTCCGAGCATATATATTTTGAGCAGTGAGCTCTAGGCGGTGTGTCTAAATGCATGTGCATTCCCCATTTTAATATCTTCACATGCTATTGCAGAGTATCATCTTACTGTGGGTAGGTTCCCACCGTGGTTTTTCCCTTAACTGGGTTTTCCACATCAAAAATATTGGTGTTGTGTGTTGTGTTGTTAATTTGATTATATGTTATTGTTGCAGTCTATCAATTTATGTCTTGAAGTTTAATTTGTTGTGATCGGGTGAAGACTGATTCACCACCCCCCCCCCCCCCCTCTCAATCTTCCTTCTTGATTGCTGCTAACATCTCTTTGCAATAAACTTTATAAGATCATGACTAAGGTTATGGCTAACATATTAAAATAAGTCCTATCACATATAATATCAGATGAGGAGACAGGTTTTGTCCTTGGACGGTCTACAGTAGATGGAGTCATCATAGCTCAAGAGGTAATCCACTCTCTTCAAAACAAGAAACATCCTAGAATGGTGATCAAACTGGATATAAAGAAAGCCTATGATAAAGTTGATTAGAGATTCATGCAAAAATTTAGAAGCCTTTGGATTTAACAAGCAATATATCAATTGGATTTTTGCATGTATCTCCTCCCTAAGGATCTCAGTTTTAGTAAATGGATCTCTAGAGGGATTCTTTGAAGTATTAGGGGGATTAAGGAAAGGAGATACATTGTCCCCCTTCCTCTTCATCATCATGGCTAAAGCTTTGGGAAGAGATTTTAGTCATATTGCATCTACCAGCTTGATTAAAGGAATAAATATAAGCAACAATATTTTAATAACACATCAACAATTTGTTGATGATACCATGCTATTTGGGATTGCCAAGAAGAAGGAAGCTAGATAGTTTATTAGAATTTTGTCTGAGTATGCCCAAGATTTTGGACAAGAATTCAATCAAAACAAGTTAGAGGTATTCTTCTTATCAACTCATCTTAGGAAAGAAGCGAAAATTCTTAGATTGCTTAATTTTATAAAAGGGTCGCTTACATGCACCTCAATATATTGGGATCCATTAAAACATAGGATGATCAAGAAGATGAGCTCTTGGAAGGGCAGATGGATTTCTTGGGAAAGAAGAATGGTAATGTTAAAAACTATCGTATCTTCACTCCCAATATACCTCTTATCCTATCTAGCCCTAACAACTGGGGCTAATAAAGTTTTCATACAAAAAATGAGAAAATTCATTTGGTAGGGATTAGCTAATAAGGATAAACATACCCTTATTTCATGGGACAAAATATGCAAACCAAAAGAATATGGCAAAGTAGGGATCATAAATCTAACATGGCAAAATAAAGCTTTGGGTGCTAATCTAAATTCTAAAATGCCCAGAGAACCTCAACTAAAATGGGTAATAATTTTGCAATCTAAATATCTTAATAACAATGATGAGGATGAAATTGTTAGGATTGAAACTCCACCTAAGGGTTCCAGAGTTTGGAATTTCATGTTGAGTTGTAGACCTCTAATCTTAGATCAGCTAACTTGGGACATTCATGAAAGAAATAATGCTCTCTTTTGGGAAGATTAATGGGGTGGCTATCCTAGCAAAGATTCTCTTGTCTACATTGAGGAGACTAAAACCTACCTCAAAAATCATTGAGGTAGTAAGGTCAAATATTATATCAACCTCTAGAATGACCCGATCCTAGGATGGGAATGGAAGGACTTTAAATCCCTACCTTTGCTAGCGTAGGATATTTCTAAGTTGACAGACAACATTATTGACAGAAGATTGGTTCTCAGAAGAGGGGAAGAGAAATTGATTTGGGCAAGAGCTAAGAATAGAATATATAATGCAAAGGATGGATACAAAGTCTCCAAAATTGAGTCTCAAGCCGAGTCTCAAGCCAAGACAGACATCCCAATTAAAATTTGTTGGGAAAAGTAGTGTGTGCAGGTGCCTTCTTGTGGGAATCTCTCCAAAAAAGAGTCCTGAAAGCAGAAAAATTCAAAAGAACAGGCTATGAGGACCCATTTAGGTGTGTTTTATGTAAACAAGAGGAGGAAACTGTCGACCACATCTTCATTGGCTGCTCCTTTGCTCAAGAATGTTGACAATGGATGTGTGCCAAACTAGGATAGATAACAACCCTCTCTAATAAATTTTTGAGTCTCTTCCAATGTTGGCCAACAAAGACTAAATCTCTCCTTAGTAGCTTATGGAAAATCAGCCCCTCTCTTCTAGTTTGGAAACTATGGAATGAGAGGAATAAAAGAATCTTTGAGGAATAAAATGTTGGAGGCTATAATGGTGGAAGTAGTCAACAACATCTCTTACTCCCCCAACCAAGGAGTATTCACAAAATGGGATGGTCAAATGAGACTTAGATGGAATGGATTGTGTGTCCCTCTTTTCACTAGCATAGGGGGACAAGATAAGAACATATCCAGAAGCCTTGCAGTATCAAAGACTCCATGTCTTGGATGGTATAAATTAAATTTTTATGGCACCTCTAGAGGCAATCCAGGCCCCTCAGGTGCAAGTTGCATCATAAAATTATGGGATGTGAACATAGCTGACAGATTGTCAATTCTCTTAGAAGTAGACACCAACAACATAGCAAAATTCAAGGCCCTCACATTAGGTCTCCTCTTCTGCAGGGACTTAACTATAGATAGACTGAAGATTAAAGGTGACTCGACTTTGTTCATCAACGCGATTAGAAAGGCTCCACACCCAATTGGAAATTGAATGCATATTTGGAAAGAGATTTGGAGATCTTGAACTTTTTTGAGGCACACACCATCAACCATGTTTATAGGGAAGAAACAAAGAAGCTCATGAGTTGGCTAATCAAGTTGTGGGTGGAATTCATTTTGGCTCCATTGGTCCTCCTTAGTGATATGTGTTTCATCAATCATCATATTTTTATAGCTTTAGCAACATAATTGGGATATCTTTTGGATGTTGGCTATCAGTTAGAGCTTGCCAACATTGAACTTAAAATATATGTACATGACATTATTTATAAATCTTGACAAATATCATTGGCTGCTTAAGGGGTTATGAGGAGATTATTTTCAGGAATTAGACTCATTTAATTTTCGACGGCATTCCTTACATGTTTAGTTCTCCCTCACACATGTCAACAGACAAATATTATATGATGTGCCTTTGGATGATCATTTATTTCCTATAGAGATGATATGTTATTGAATTTCTAGGACCTCAAATCATGTCATATTTACGCCACATTATTTATCTACTTTCTCTAGACTTTCAATGGGAATCAAGTTTATCCTCTATATATTCAAGCATAAGTTTCCTTTTCACCACATCTCTTGTATCCATAATTTACCTTGGTAGTTATCTTTTTGGCTACTTCCATGGATTCCCCTATCTGCCTTATCTCAGACAAAGGACAAATATCCTTTTTGTGGGAAATTACTAATAAACACCTGTTAGCCATCTAGAATTACTCCAACCCCCTCATTATTCATGCAGTCAAGCAAATCTTAGGGGAATATTTCATCATGACTTCTCACAGATATAGGGTTAATACAGATATCCAAACAACTTTCCTTGCAACTATTATTAAAGCGGGGGAAGCAAAGGTGACGACCATGCGTCTATGCCAGAAAATTTTTGATGGCTCTCTATTGGGGGAAATTGAATTAGTGGTTGCAAACATTGATGATTATCTCACCATTCCTATGCCACACAACTATTTTGCTATCTGTTGAGGGGGTTGGGTCATTCGCAAAATGCCTATCCTT
This sequence comes from Cryptomeria japonica, assembly GCF_030272615.1. Lineage (NCBI taxonomy): Eukaryota > Viridiplantae > Streptophyta > Pinopsida > Cupressales > Cupressaceae > Cryptomeria > Cryptomeria japonica. The sequence continues at coordinate 416,792,299 of NC_081415.1, read as the reverse complement.
TTTGGGGTATTCGTGGATGTGTTTGAATCAAGAAGGCCAAATATTATGAAGCATATGAGGTTCTTGCAGAAAGTCTTGGGCTTGAAGTTTAACAAAGGTGGGGATTGGTTCAAGGATTACATCACCGAGGAAGGGTTGGGCACTAATTATGATCTCAAGCATTATGGGGCAGTGATTGAAAATGAAGTTTGGCCTGATGATGTGAGGAATGATCCTGGTTTGAGTCAAGCCATAGCCAGAGCACTAGGTGTGGAAGGGGCAAACATTCCTAGACCTAGTCACCGAGGAATGATCTTGGTTTGAGTCAAGCCATAGCCAGAGCACTAGGTGTGGAAGGGGCAAACATTCCTAGACCTAGTCACCTCTAGGGTCTCAGGGATGCTCTGTTAATAAGTATTCTCTTTCTTTGTGATATGCAAACAAGATTTTCAACTTTAGTTTTTGGTTTGAATATATTGGATTTTGTATAGGCCTGCTAGCTATATTATGCAAAGGAATAGCTTCCAGGTTTTTTCATCTAGATATACAGTCAGGTCCAATAGTCTCATATATGCAATATATAGGGTAATAGTCTCATATATGCAATATATAGGGTTTTTTTTGAAATTCTTCAAATCACTATCTGGACTAGAATGTTTGGATTCTTGAAAACCCTTCAGAATTCAAACATATTTTGTAGTACTTTTATTATTATTAATATAAATCTCTCGTAGCTCTGTTGCATATTATTTATAAAAAAAAAAAAAGTGTTCACACACATGACATAGGCATGCGATTCTCAATTGTTATAATCCATATTTGAACATCCACAACTCAAGGGCCCTTCTTTGTTATATTTATTTAAAAGGTATGCATGCAATTGTATCATTCGAGAAATAAATATCATGATATTATTGACAAATATTTAGATAAACACATTAAATAATTTACGCCTCATATAAACATGTCCATTTCTCAGCTTAAAATAAATGATAAAATCTTGAATCACATCAAAAGCATAATGTGCCAACACTATTAGTATAATACTAATTTAATTAGAATTTTGGAAAAGAGGATATAATCTGATATGACAATGTTGAGTTGATGCATGTAATTTTGATCATAAAAGCTTTTAGATGAGCATTTTCTAGTAATCAACCAACATTTTATAAAGATTATAATATGCCATGAATTTCCCAGTCTCAAATTTTTTATTATTTCTTTACTATGAGATGGTGTGCATGTACTCAAAACTCATTGTACATGCACTCCAAACTCTCTCTGATAAATTTGTAATCAATGAAATATTTTTCACCTTACACACATGGTAATTTGAGAAACATAATCAAATTAGATTGTGATAATATTGCAAAGAGATCCAACTATATGGATAAATATCTTCACAAAAATGGATTATGACCAATGCTCTAAATTATAGGTAGGGGTTGGTGGAGCTAAATAAACAAGAGCTGCAAGCAGCGAAGTTCCTGCCTGGAATCTTTGCTTGGGTTTGGGCATTTAGTCTTGTGTGGTTGCTTGCAGCAGGGGCAATGCTTTCATGCAGAAACTTGTGAGTTCGAATTGCAAGTGTTAGAACCATTATTCAAAATAACCTTTTAAAGCAAATCTTTTAAGGGAATTGATTTTGAGAACCTTGACAATCAAGACAAGTAGGTAGACACCCTTAAATAACGTCAATTCTATCATCTAAACAGAAAGTCACACCAAAAATAATATTAAGTTACTGTGTGATAACTAAACAAAAAGTCATATCTAAAAGCCTGTTGAGCTAGACCTGAACAAGTCACTTGTCTCTATATGATAGATCCGAATTACGAATGTCATTAAATATAAGAAACAAATGCTATTTATGTGTTTCGGCCTTTCCAAAAGATGTCCAAAAATATTAGAAGAATAAGGTTCCACAAATGCTTCGAAGCCATAAATCATGGTGGGTTGTATATGTCAAAGGAACAAATCATAAAACAACTTTTGGTAGCTTTGATTTCAAAATGAAATAAAGTGACATAATTAAAGAACAAAACTGAGCAAGAAATGATTAATTGGGTGCTTAAACAGAACACTGCAATACAAAGCAAAAAGAGGAAATATGTATATGTATTGACATATATTCCTTGAGCATTGTTAATTGATTTACGTGGAATTTAAATTGAAAGAACTCGTCCTGATCATTGTTTGTCAATTAACTATGTACAAAACTAGTACAGTGGTAATGAAATATTTAATTTCATTTGCCTTTTCTCATTCAATTTCTTTGTAGACTTTTTTGGCTGCTCTGAGCTTCTCTGTAGGCTTTCTGGGCTTTCTGATTGTGTTTTTGTGACTGTTTTGAGCCTCTGCATTCAAAGATCTGCAAGATGCAACTGCACATGTATCATTATTATGTACAAAACCATTTATGCAAAATGTGGGAGCACAGACAATAACCAGAAAGTAATCCTAACATTATATGCCAAAAGAACATGAGGCCATTATAACCCAAATGGACTACTACGGATCACTATTACAAAGCGAAGCAAAACAAAAGGGGTCACCATTCAAAGCCAAGACTAACATTAGCAATATTCTTCATCAAGTTGGTTGAAAAAAACTTGTACACCACAATTTCACAATACATGGCATGAAAGCTCAAGATTGAAAGATAGACAACACTTATTCATTTCTCAAATATAACCTAAAAGAGAGGTAATATCCAATGACCCATTTTTATTTTTCAAACTAGCGAGTCACAAATCTACATCTCAAATTTTCCACGTGATACATTTATGAATCTATTTTGACTAGTTGAGGATGAGTTGGATGTTTTAGGTAATATTCTAGGGTGTAGAATATCAGAAGGAAATTGGATCAAAGGGAGAACACTGCAGTGGTAAGATGGGTATACTAATGATCTATATTTAAGTTTAAATGTGACAGGGAAATTGGCTTTCAACAAATAGTTGATGTGAGGGCCCTATAACAAGATAACATAATACAATGAAACAAATCGTAACAAGAGTACAAAATTAAGCAAATTTGCATTTTCGCAATAAGAAATTAAAACACCACAACACAAACATAACATTGACTTGATGCAAGTATTTTATAGCAATTTGACAAATAATAGCCTTTCTGGTCTTCTCTCACCAAGTGTCGGTGTTCTTGTGTGGTGAGGTAGTACTAAGATTGAATGGATTTTTATTTTGATTTAATCATAAGTCAAATTTTGGATAATTATAAATGCAACTATCAGAATCATTGGGAAAGCAGAAAGCATATATCAGCATATGCAATATTTGTGGGTTTCCTGACTCTTGAACTTTTTTGTGGGTTTCCTCACTGTTTTGTGCTTTTGCATTCGAAAAGCTGCAAAATTAACAACATGAATATTAGCACAACCAAAACATTTATCTTTGGTGAGGCCCTCCTCCTTGCTTTGAAAGAAATAAGTTAGATTTGCAATTAGTTTATAAAATGAGAAAATAGGTTAGTGAAAGTGAAAATTCTTCCATGCTTACCATTGCCAATGTCATAGTAGGCATTTTGAAAAAGAAGGACCATTTACTTGTGATGATACCAAGCCATTTTTATTTAAAGGAAAGCAATTAGTAGTGAATTTTGAATGTCATTTTTTTTCCAAAAAATACTAATAATGTCAAGTCATAGACTGGCAGAATCACAACTCTGGTACGACTTAAGTATTCCTACCTAAGAATAATACAAAATTTAATATAGAAAAGATGAATAACAAAATATTTCAGCTCGAGAATCAAAAAAGATCAAAAACAATTTTATTTAAAAAAAAACCCAAAAAAAAACTTTCACTCTACTGTACTGCATTGAGCAACTTGTCATAGCATGTTGCAACGTGAAAGTTAAAGAGTTTTCAGGGTTCAAAGTGTCAATTGCAAATGGGTATTCTTTGGCCTACAAATAGGAAATTTTATAGTTACAAGCAATCTTGGATGGGCATACTATAATCCATTACTTTTATGGCATTTTGCTTGGGGGAGCTCAGATAGTTCTGGGCATCAAACGGTTACATTCGATAGAACCCTCACACGATGACACTTAGATTTATAGAACAAGGATGAAAGGTCATCAAGCGGGTTATAGATGCTGCAATACAATATGTAATAACTTATCAAATAGAGAAGCATTTGAGATGGGATCAAGTCAGATAGATGGCAACTATCTCTGCCATTAAAAGGTTACCTCTAGGTACCAATGACTTGGGGGTCTCCAAATATCCAAATTTTGTTGAGTAATTATAATTTTTTGTTTGAGGATATGCCTCCAAGACTTCCACCAAACAAGGGCTTCCAACACACTATTGAGTTGGAACCAGGGATAAGGTTTATAATTGTGACTCGTTATTGTCATCCTTGTAATGTTCTCTTCCGTTAGATCAAGGGTTTCTAGTTAACTCAATTAAATTTAATGATAGCACATAAGGTAATCCAAGAAAATTCTAAGATATTGTTAATGAACTTTATACTATCAAACACCTTCTTATTAACTGGTAAACATGACCAATTCAAAAACAAATTTGCAGATATAAAATGCACAGGAAACGAATAAAGGTCAAAATTAGAGTGTTAACAGTATTTTGATCTTTATTTATTCTTTGAGGTTTTTGGAGTCAAATATCAACCTAGCAATGAACTGCATTAATAGGTTACAGTGATTTCTTGTATTAACTCAAGCTTATTGACAGGTACCATGCTAAATTAGATGAATTTCCCAATGGATTAGATTAAGACAAGAAGAAGTCAAAGAAAAGACTAGGCAATTTATGCAGCTTCAAGGATCATTCTTGAGGCTGAGTGTCAACAAATGAAAAGATTGTAGGTAGACCCCATGAAGATACATTACATTCAAAGCTGCACACTTTTTTAGAGAGTCGAAGAACGGTTTTGTTTTTTTATCTGTTTTGTCTAGCTGAAATTTTTGGCAGATGTTATAGTTGCCATACTAGCATGGTAGACATGTATGCAAAACTTGAACATGGCCTTCATATCCATGCAAATATGGACAGGGTGTTGGAGGTAGTACCATTTGTTCCAGCATCTAAGCTATCAATAGCAAAGCTAGAAACACCAATATAAGCATAGCCTAGAGCACCTAAAGGAGTAATTGTTAATCTTTCTTTTGGGATACATGAATATTTCATAAGAGCTAAATAGTAATTGATTGATAAATACACAATCCCAGTTGGCAAATGACATTGAGACAAATATGGAAAGCATCACACAATTCCATATTGGAAGGGCTATTAAAACCCCACTCTAGAATCTATTGTAAAAATTTAGCCAATTCTTATAACATATTTTTTAACTCTATAACCATTAAGACAGTAAATTAGTACTAGAATATTTATCTGTGAATGCAATGTCAAAGATAAGTTGCTTGGATCTTTATCAAATAGCTCGAAAATAATTTGCCATGTTCCTTCCTTTCATAATACTCAAGAATAATACTTAAAGATGATTCTAAGTACATAAAATAATACAAAGACTATTCCTCTTGTAAGAGACCTTATTATATGTTTGCTACCTGATGATATTTTTGTATGATGTAACATATTTTAGATTAATACACATAAGCATTATTTTTAAAATCTGTATGTAAATGATCACTACTTCATGAAAACAAATGTCCGTTTTCACTTTCACATTTATATGACCATCACTTTGTTCACTACCATAATATATTTTCATAATATTTGCTGGAGGTTTGTTTATTTTAAGAGAATGCCCTGTTTAGGGCACTACCATTTTTCTGACTTAGAGCTTCCTGTTTGTTAATACATAGCCATAAGTATCAGATTTTATAATTAATTAATTAATCAATTGCTGCATCAATTTATTGATGTCTTCTATTTTGCTATGTTTATCAATCAAGTTTTGAGCTACTCTGCTATGCCCTTTTTGTATACTGAAAAAACCAACATTCTCTATCAGAGTTGGAAACCTGATTTGTCTAGCAGGTGTATCGATTGTCTGGTAGGAGACAAGAATTTAACAGTGTTAGCATAATATTTGTTGAGGTTTGTGATTTTTCTATTATCACTGTGTAGAATTTAGCAATTGAAAATCAGAATTTGGGAAGAGCCTAAATATTTGTACATCTTTGTTTCTTTAATGTCATGCAAGTGTATTTTTATATATAGAAGCACTAAATTACAAATGTAAGAGTGTATCTTACCAAAGACTCTTGTTTAGTCTTAAAGGTTGGGGATCTACATCTCATGAATAGCTTGGCACATTTGCATCGTATCTTTATACCCCATGCATTATATTTCATTAGTAATTCAGTTTTTTATTTTTCACTCAATAGCATCTTTTGATGTTATTGGCATATGATGATAGTGCAACACACCTTGCAAATTTAATGTGGCTACAAACAGGATAACTAGCAAAGCAAATAGAAAAGATTCTAAAATTTCATCCAGATAAATATAGAGAGAAGTGACAACCCATTACAGGAATTTTCCACGTTTGTAAAGCTTTAATTTTCTCATCATCATTACAACATCTGCAACAACTCTACAAATTGGAGTAGAGATTCAGGGTAGGTATGTGCACCCAGTGCAAGAAATGCTAGCTGGGTAGTATGAATTTAATTGTAGGCATTACAAATACAAAGGCCCTCCCTTTGCTTTCTAAAAATATAATATTATATCGTTGCTATAGATACCAAGATGGCGTTGATTCTTGTCTTGTTTCATGGAGCATATTAATAGGATTGTGAAGCAATTTTTTTGTCCCATGCTTGGTTTTGGTATGAGAAAACGAGGTAATTTAACAGAGTACTAACTACAGTGACCGGTTTTGACTATCACAAATAAAGGTATAATTGTGTATAGTCTCCAGACTATAAGTTGTGAGTTCATGGTTGGCAAAATCCAACACACTCAATAAGATGTTTTCAACATTTTCAGACTTTATCGGGCTTAAAATGACAGAAGAGACGAGCAATAGTGAGCAGACAAAGAATAGTGAGCAAGAAAGATTGCCTACGTGACAGTGAGGAAAATATCTTGGCGGGAAGGTAATGATCATGGAGTGGAAATTCATGATTATAATATGGATATATATCAATATCACTTGGAGACAACTGAATTCAAGCATTCAATGACATGAATGGAAGTTGCAACTAATAAAATCAACCGATGGTGTACATACATGGTCACTTGAATATGGCAAAATTAACCATTGCATTAGGTATAAGAGTCTATGGTAAAGCAGGGCCATTTGCTTGTGTTGGTACCAGACCTTTTTTATTTGAAGAAAAGCAATTAACAATGACTTAAAAAAATACAAACAACATCAAGTTAGATAAAAATAATAATGAATTATACCATGCACAAGCACACAAAAAACATGATCTAATGCAAGTTTTGGATCAGCCTCCTGAAAAGCTCGCTAAAATGCTGCTAAGGTGTCGTGCTTATCATAATTTAGCATGCATAAGCATTACATGCAAGCCTTGCTAATTGTCTATATGCAAGTTCAAATAACATAATTTAAATTTCAAAGAAAAATCTAGAAATAGGTAAAGCACATTGGAGAATCAGATTTGAAAAGATGTTATTTTGGAAAGAAAATGAGGACAAAAACACTCTGTGGACACCATATCAACATTTAAACTTTGATATCAAATAGAATTGAGAGTCCAAAATATAATCATTCTATTTATAAGTAGAATTACAAGTATTGATGCAAGTAAGGGAAAAGGCGTGTAGTATCTTGCTTTCCTTTGTTTTCATTAGGCTTCCTTAGGTTTATTATAGCACAATGAGTAATTTAAAAAATGAGCAACATATTATAGAAAGGAAAACAAGCATAATTAGCCAGATATAGAAACAAGATGCAGAAAAGTACCTGGATTTGAAAATAGGAGAAGAAACTGCCAAACACGATCAGGTTGTGGAGGTATCCTACTCAGTCATGCATGTAAAAACATGTAAGATACAAAGCATACATGAGAAGGTACACATAGAGTAGACATGCTGAAAACACATCAATCATGAAACAAACCTATAAATACATGTAAGAAGGCAAAGTAAACATTAGAAGGGTATTCATATAAAACACATATGCCGAAAACACATCAGGCGTGAGGCATACGCATAATTACACAGTTTTTAACTAGTTTAGGGAAGACGCACAAAAGATGAATATAAAACCAATAGGCTTTCACATTTTATCTTTTGATGATGTTTACAGAACAAATATTTTGACAAACAAAACAAATGATATGCAATGTGAACTTTAGCTATGGAATGAAACAATTTTAAGGTTTTATTTTAGCACAAAAAATTATTGAAAAAGAGACTTGCATTATCAAAATGTGATACAAACCAGACATTTATATGAAGAATGCTCTCATTTCCATGTATGGAGAATGTGGGAATGTCAACGACCTTCCATTTTAGCGAAAACTAAATGCTTGACCTTTTAGTTTCTTACTTGCAGATTCCAACCCCTAGCGATGATGAAATAGACGTCAATTTAAACCTGCAGAGTATTTATGCCCTATCCCTAGAAAAAGAAGATTGGTTTGGGAGGATTGTTCCTATCTACCATTAATAGCAGCATCTTTCGAATACCCACCCACAAAGAGAAGCTGGTCATTAACAGAGTAGGAAACAAAGCATTATGATAATAAATTAAAACTAATTGAAATGGGTACCTGCTGAGGATGAGGAGCCAACTGACCCAACTAGAAGAAACAAAGATTTTTAATTAGGGCTGACGCTCTACCCTATGCCCTAAAGTCTTCCACGATCCTCCACTTGAAACCAACATGCAAAGATAGCTATAACCCTAACAACCAAATGTTACCTGCAGACATTGATCAAAGTTCTATTTCTTAATATAAATATTGTAAAAAATATATATATAATCATAATTTGCATGCAATCATGGTCGCAAAGAAAACAAAACTAATGAAAGCTTTCAAAGTAATCTGCCAATGTCCATTACAATGAAGTTAAATGGCAAGCGAACATGGTAAGTGACCATCTCAAGATTTTGGACAAAATATCTTACTTGAATGATGTTGATCAACAAATTTACCGGACGATACTCGAACCAAGGGACTTGTGTGAGAGATAAATGCACTAAGGCCAATTCTGGTGCAGGATCAACAACGAAGCCTGGGGTTATCAACTTATCTTGAAACAAGGTTAAGGGGGAGCGCAAAAGCAAAGTGAAGATGATACCAGAGCAAAAAATGACTGAGAAAATGTAGCCTCTATTATTTAAAAAAAAAAAAATTGAAACCCCAATCGCCACCTGTCCATGCTCCAGTGGCAGCCTACAAAAAATCAAAGATCAACCATATCACTACATTTTATATGCAAGTTTGAAAAAAAAAATTACTAGAGAAGAAAATTTGAGCAACGTTAATACCAATTCATGACAGGGACTATCATACCACACCTATCATTTGCAAATGAAAACCCTAATAGACAACTGTGTAGTTTGAATGCATACTGCATGCGATCTCGCCAAATGTTGCTTTCAATCTGCAGGTCTCTTTTGCCGGCCATGTTTTTCTACCGTCTTCGCTCTGCAAACTTTCATTTCGGCGGCCCCTACAACTGACTTTGGACTTGTGCATTCTCTCCCGTCGAGAAGCGCACAAGCCTCTGCAGACCGTGAATAACGCCAATCGTTAAATGCCACAAAATTTGCTTAAATAATACGCAACCCACCTGACATTAGCCAAGGCAAAAATATTTGTGAATGTTGATTTCTGATTCGCTCATTGCAATTGCATTAATCACCAGTTAACGAAAGAGGCCTCCATTATAGTCCCTGCAGGCAGGAACTAATAACCACTCTTCCATTCTCCATCAAATTATTGCATGTTATTTTGTTTTCCTCTCAATTTTCTTAACAATGTTGTCTTTCTTATCAATTATAAAAAAAATCTTCATCTGGAGATGAACTCACTATAAAAGTCTTTAAGAAAACTAGATAGTAAATTTATAGGGTTTGTGAAAGGCACATTCAATTTCAAGTGTTGATATTTTTTCTAAATGACGAATTATTTTTTAAATAATCTGATAAAAAAGTTTTCTTATAAAATATTTGATAAAATAATCAATGTTTCTTGGTGGCCCATTGTCAAGAGATATGATGAATTGGAATTTCTATATATTAGATTGATAAATGATAATTGTTTATTAAGGATGGTTTGTCATTTAGAACATTATATTCATATTCAAGATCAGTTTCACTATAGATTTTGTAGGGTAGTTTTTTTGGGGGGGTAGGTAAAGGATCGATTTTATTAATATTAAAAGTATCAAAATTACAACATAAGTCTATTGAAAAAAAGGAACACCACCAACCCAAAAAACCACTGAAATCCAAGGAGGAAAATATGAACACTTAGAACACCACCCCTGATCCCCTAGAACAAGACCAAAAACAATGACTGCATATAAGAACTACCACCAAAACCAAACAACTAACAACAAACAGAGGCACTAAGGCCTTGATACCCGACAAGCAAATGAGCTAAAATGACACTCTTGGTCCGTGACATGAGAAAAAAACACCCAAGGAACCCTCATTTGCTTCTTGTTGCATCAACTACCACCCACTTCCCACTATGACTACCACCACCTACTTCTTCAACGCGTACATTGGAAACATCTACCACCACCTACTTCTTCAACGCGTACATTGGAAACATCTTCCACCACCCGCTTCTTTCTGTTGGAAGAAGCACCCACCACCTCTACTAACTTCAACTTCGAACCTGGAAGATGACCCCTCTTCCTCTTATGTTCTTCCTACTTCTCATTCACACTTTGCAATGCAACCTCCAATTCAACACAACGAGCTCTGTTCTCTAGAGTTTGCAGATAATTCTTAATTTCTCTTAGCCCAATTTGGGTCGCAACTCAACAACTTTCCTTGTCTTGGTCAACATCCCAAATAAAGAAGGGGCGTAGAGGGGGAGTAACTTCTCCAACATGCAACCAATCATCGTCAGGCACCATGAAGACTTGGCTTGGTCTAGCAAGCGCATTGAAAGATGCCAACCCCCAACACAACTCCTCCCTAATGCACTATGAAACAATCCAAAAGATGTCTTCCTTAGAGTACAACTCCAAGCACCAAGGCAAAAAAATGGAGGCAATGTCAATGTTAGTTCTATGTATGTAAACTGCATCTAGAAAGGACTCCCCTAAAACCACATATACCTAGTGGAGGAATTCATCTTCCTTAAATTTAAACACTAGCTTTAGGCCCTCTACTGTGATTCAACCTCAAAATGCCACCATGGGCTTGAGTGTTGGAAATAAGAAATTTGCCTGCATCTCAACACACTAACCTTTGGCTTTGAGTCACCACACACCAATGATAGAAATGAGAACAAGCCAGCTTGAGAAGCAAGCCAATTAAATGCTTGACTTAAGCATTGCAATTGAGCCCACTACACACTCTTCCCAACAAGTACCTTGTAGGCGATCCATTGAGAAGTATTAAATGCCAATGGTACTCTCTATGCACCATCATAATAAGCCACCCCTGCATCCAATCTGCCCCCACGATAATCTTCCCAAATCTCCTCTTCTAATTCAGACTTTAATACGACGACCTGCTTCGATACGTCATCCGCCTCCATATTGCCCATTCGCCATACGGGGGAAATTTTCAAAATTTCAAAGGATAATAAATGATCCCTAACAACCTTTACCACCTTATCGATTTTCCAATCCACAACACCCCCTTTAATAATAACATTAGTAATGATATGTGAATCCCCCGCCAAATGAACCAAGGAGCCCGATAATTTCTTCGCTAAGTTAACTACAAGAAGGGTTGTCTTTGCTTCTATAACATTGTTTGTTACTAAGCCAAGCCTTTGCATAATCCAAGCTAACGTTCTACCCTTCCAATCTTTGGCAACACATACAACTTTGGATGGACCAGGATTCCCTTTCAAGGCTCCATCAAAATTGAATTTGACCCAACCACGTTTAGGAGCTGACCAATCCACAAACCCTTCATTTGAAGTTGGGGGATTAACTTGCCCTGGCTCATTAATAGGCCATTGTATGACAATTTTTTTATTGTTCTTCCATGTGTCAAATTACAATAGTGTAATTGAATTTGAAGAAGTTTAAGTAAAATAGGATTCATTATTATTTTTGTGATTTTAGGGGTCTGAGAAATTTGTCTCTTCTATGAATTTAGGTTTTTTTATTTTTTAAATTTTGCCATGATTTTGGGACCTTTTGGACTTTTTTTTTGGTTTTGTGAGTGAGAAAAAATAAAATTAATGCTATATTTAAAATTATTGCATTGCGTATTTTGACTCAATTGTTCTATGAACTTGATATGATATTCTTTAAAGTCTTTTAACCAAAAATTTCCATCTTCTTAATTGCTCTTACATAGAATTATATGTATTAAGATTCTATTTGATTAGTCCCTTTTCATCATATTTTAAATTATAAATTTGATAGGTATATTTCATTAATATTCTCTACTTTCAAAAGTAGATACTTATTATCACAATTTCATTAAACCTTAGCTCCATCTTCTATTTTACAATACTATTTACATGTACAAACAAAATGTTAATTTACTACATAATGAATTAGTTGGATTCATTCCCTATTCAAGATTCTTTAAACAAGAAGAGCAAGTGAGGACCAATTATTAGATAGTATAACATAACCTCCACAAAAAGTCAAACGGACTAAAATAATACTAACAAGATCTAACACCGTATGATCACAAATAACTCAACAAAGGCACATCACTAATATATTATGTACCCTCGGAATGTGTCAAACAAAACTTGGGAGTGACAATATTTGACTTGTTTCTACACACTTTTATTGATTGTTATTGCTGTGAAAATTGAGGATTATGCTCAATATCTTTACAAGCCAACTTGACCATGCACATATGATGCACTAGGTATGATCCAATAATGTATCATTACCAATTTAATTATAAAGGAACAAGATACAACTCCTCATTGAGTGGTTTTTAAGCTAAGGACCAATCAAGGAATTTCCTAATTACTATTGGCTTAAGATTGAGTTATCATTTTTGGATATATTTTTTCCATGTGAAAAGAGTCATCTATAGGGATCCCAAAAAGGCTTTATATTATTTTTAAAAATTTATTTTAACACTTATTTAACATTTAGATTGTAATCCCAATTGATCTAGAAATTATGTTACTCTTGGCTAAACAATTGAGATACCATTTTTTGGGACACATTATTCTTTTCATGTGAAAAGAGTCACCTATATGAATCCTAAAAAAGCTCAAGATCAATTTTGAAGAAATTATTGTAACATTTAAACCATAATAATATTTCCAAAAATTAGGGTTAAAATAAGCAATGGTTGTAATAATTAGAAAATTGGATATGTCATTCAAATTTAGAATTTGCTTGTGGTGGGTGAACTATTCCACCATTAAATTCTTGATAGAAATTCAAATTCTATTAAGGAGTGTACTTCAATTCCAACACATCCCTTTAAGATACATTCATGTCATGATTAACTATGATATTGTACTCAGAATTTAAAACCAAAAATAATTTAATCCAAATAAATTGTTAAAAATTTAAATAATATAATGTTGATAAATTTAGACAAAATACGATTTCAACTATAAATTTTTTATAATTAAAAAATTACTAAAGCAATTTTATTATATTTCCAAAACTATAAAAATGTCGATTAAAGCATAATTAATTATGTTGAAAACATTCCTTATATGAAATGGACCACCCACTTTTTGAAATCAATGGTTCAATTGAGGAAAAGGATGCAAGACTATTGATAATTAGTAAAAAAAATATATCTTTTATTATTATCTTCTTTTGATAAGAAAATCTCTCTATATTAGGATATTCTCGTTTTTTAAGTTTTTAAAAAGAAAAAGAAAAACTTATTAAAATATAAACATCTAGCTTTATTCTAATTCTTCTTCTTTTTCTTTCCAGAATTACTTTTTCATTAAGTTTAAATAATTTTAAAATTAATTTATTTTTTTATGTCTATCCCTCCTTGTCACCCCTTTCTATTTTGTAAATTATATCTATTCTATCTCTCCTTTCTATCCCCATCTCTTCCTTTTTTCCCATCACTCCCTCTTTTTATATCTCTCTAATTATCCTCTTTCTCTAACACATATATACACACTACATGTTTCTTCCTCCCTATCTCTATCTACATCTCTCTACCTTTCCCCATCTCTATCTCTCTTCCTCTCTCTAAACCTTTCTCTCTATTACTTGTCTTTGCCACCTTCTTCCTCTCCCACTCTCTCCCCCTTTATCTCTATCTCCACATATCCCTCCCCCTCTCTATCTATATTATTATCTCCACCTCTCTCTTTTTCTATTATTAACTCCATCTCTCTTGTACAACATATCGCTCTCTCTCTTGCTCCTCTCTTAATCTCTTTATATATATATATATATATATATATATATATATATATATCCTCTTTGCCTATTTGTATTTCTCGCTATCTATAGCACTCCCTCTCCTACCCCCTCTCCCTCTCCCTCTCTCTTCCTCCCCATCTCTCCCTCTCTTATTCTCTCTCTATCCCCCTATTTGTCAATTTATCTCTACCTCTATCTCCTTTTCTCTTTTTGTAGATCTCTATATATCTCTCATTCAGCCAATATCTATCTATCTCTATCTCTCTCTATTTTTCCATCTCTTTATCTCTCTCCCCCTCTCTTTGTATCTCCTTATATATATTTGTATTACTCTATCTCCCAGTCTTCCTTTATAGTTCTCTCCATCTCTTCCTCTTTATCTCTCAATCTCCATCACCCTATCCTTCTATCTTTATCCTCCCTCTACCTCTCTCTATCTCTCTATCTATTTTTCCCTCTTCACGTCTCCCTCCATTTTCATCTATACCTCTATCTTCCTCTCTCCCTTCTATTTCTGGACATGTCTCTCTCTATCCATCCATCTATCTCCCTCTCTCTCCTTCTCCCTCTTTTTAGACCACTACATCTACATCTCTTTTCCTCTATATATCTATCTCTCAATATTTCTTATTTCATCTATCCCTCTATCTTTATCTAGTTATCTCTTTATCTCTCTCTACCATTATATTTTTCTCTCTCTCTATATATCACTTCCTATCTTTGTCTCTATCTTTATCTATGTCTCCCTCTCTCTCACTCTATTTATTATTCTCTTCCATCTCTATCTATTCCTCTCTCCTCCCTATCTTTATTTCTCCATATCTCTATCCTCTCCGTCTTCCTCTCCCCTTTCTCTAGCTCTATCTCCAACTCTATCTATATCTCTTTACCCATCTCTCTCCCTCTCTCTCTCTCTCTATTCCAAACGTAACAAGAACATGTTACTAATGAAACTTGATTATCTTCTTGATTGAAAGGTTTTATTTCAATTATAATTGGATCCTTGTAAGTGGATGCATAATTGATTTGAATCTATCACTTCTCCATAAAGACCTTTGTTGCACAAACAACATCACAACCTACCAATTGACCTCTTGTACTATACAAATTTATGCAAAAATTAGACCAAATTTTCCTTAATTGACCTATCTATTACACACCAATGTGCAATTACTAATTTATATATATATTCACCACAACACCATTAAGACAAAATTTGCATAGATTTATTCGGATGTGTAATTACTAATTTATATATATATTTACCACAACACCATTAAGACAAAATCTGCACAGATTTATTCGGATGTGTAATTACTAATTTATATATATATTCACCACAACACCATTAAGACAAAATTTGCACAGATTTATTCGTTAAGGACCAAAGTTTTATAACAAGGTCCTTTCCCTACAACTTACTTTAAAATCACTTATCTGAGCACCATTTTCTCCTCTTTTATTAAACGTCGCCGACCGTTAAGACAGACGGGCTTCAGGGCGGGGGAACAAGGTCATGAACTTTCACACTTTTTCTTTTCCTCGTTTTACGAAAAAACAAACAACCAAAGTTGAACAGGAATTTTAGATCGTATTTTCAAGAGCAACAATCGAGCAGCGAATCGGGCCGGCTTCTCTTCTACCATTTCCAGAAAGGTAGTTCACGTTATTCAATTCAACCAGTTATATGTAGAATACAACGTTTTTTTCTTTTGTTTTTGTTTGAAGGACGGCCTTAGAATCACAGTAGTTCTCTTATCTTCAAAACAATGCTTAACAGAATCATAAATAATAAATTAGTAAACTTTTTCTTCGTGCAAGAGTGGGTTAGAAATTTGGCAAGAGTGGTTTTTTTTAATTTACAACAAAGTTTTCTTAAATTTGTTAGGGTTTCAAGGTTTTGACGAGAGGAATTACCATTGTAGAAGACAGCCATGGTTTCCAAAATTTCGGATGTCTCGAAATTGTTCGATCAGTTCAAATCTGCGTTTAGCAGAAATGATTTGCTTACTTGCTCCTCGTTGTTGTCGCAGCTTAAGGTAATGACTTTATATAAGATAACAAACAGAGAATAGGTTGTTAAAGTTTATTATTAAAGGGGGAAATTTTGGCCTAGATTTATGCTTTTGAATCTCCTTTGTTTTCTGTTTAAAGATGCCTGTTAAAATAGGCGGTAGATTCTTGCAGCTTGATTTGTTTAAACTAGGGTTCTGGGTAACGTCAAGGTAAGAGGTTTATCGTTTTATTTTACATGCTCGAGTTTCCATTCAACTGAGCTCAACTTTGCAAAATTACCCTATGAATGCATTTTTGGTTGTTTTTTCATTCAATGCCTTTATATACCAAGTCATATATGCTCAATTAACTGCTCCATGAAATTAAAAAATTATCACATTGCTGTGTTGTTCCTTTTAACAAATTCCACGAGAAGTTTAATAAATACTGGAAAAATATATGAATGAGGCTCTTTATGCAGGGAATCTGGAAACATTAATTTTAGGATTCTATGGTTCCAGCTGGTTTCAATTTTTAAAGAAACAAGTTTATCGTTTTTTTTAATGCACAATTAGTTGTCTCCTGATGTTAATAATGTAACGTTGCTTTTGCTTGCATGGCAGCTCTTTTTATCTTTCTGATGTTGATCAACCTACTGAAGAGGCAAAATGATTGGTTGATTAACTTGTAACATCAAATGCCGACTAAATTAATTCTGGACCATCAATATTAACAAAGATGCATTTCTTCATTTTGTGAGCTTGCTTAATTTAACATAAGTCACTGTACAACATAATTTGGTAAGTGCAGTTATGTTAATTTTTAAGTTAATAGAATCAAACCACAAAGATTTAAATTTTGGCAACAGCTCCAGCACAAGTTATAAAAATGTATTAGTCTCACTAAATTGTACATCACATAAACTAAAAATAATTGAAAACAAATAGCTTTCCATGCTGCTGTTGCTCATGTATATCATAGAATGTATGGTCATAAAAATAATACAGGAAGTGATTGAGTAGGATTAAATTCTAAGGACCTAGAAGTAGGTTGTAGTGTATGTGAACTATTTAACAATTTTGTTGCAGGAGTTGATGCGAGCTGATTTTGTAAATGCTCAGTTTAGGAGTTAATCAATTTTCTGGCATCTTATCCATTTGCAAACAGTATGCGTACAACTGACACTTACAGTTGGTACTGCAATTCTTCTTGTGAATCATGAGCACTTTCCTGACCAATTATATCCAGTGAGTACATTTGGTTGGTGTTCCATGGCTTCCCATCTTGGAAATTCATCTGTTACAGATATTTTTAAGAAATCCAAGAGCTCGCAAGCTGTTTGTAACATGAATATTGCCTATTCCGCGGAAGCCTTCCCATAATGATGGTGTTGTGGGGGTTTTGTGAATAGCTTGCAGATCATTGTTTGTGCTGCAAAAGTTTTGCTGCAATCGTGGGGTCATAAAATTTTTCAGCCTGTTGTCTGATGTGGAAGACTCATCATAATAGTAGTGTTGAAGTGCTGTTGCTTGTTGGGTTGCAGCCTCCTGTGTTATTTTCTGTTAAATTGCAATCGTTACTTTCACTTCAGGCCCTTTTCTCTGTAGGTCAGGACTGCACTTTTTTTTGACTTTTTCCTCATCAAATCTCTTAATGTTTTGCTTTTTGGAATCACCATTATTATGCCTAGTTTTCCCATTAAACCACAGGGATGTGTTCCTCCCCCCGACCCCCCCCCCACACACAGAATCCCTGCATTTCCAGCAGGTGGGGACTTGCGGGAAACTGCTACCACCACCGGGATGCCACTGAGACGTTGGGGATGGTGGGACATCTTTGGGATGTCTTGAGGACTCCCAGGAGTCCCCGACTGTCCTGGGGATCCCTAAGAGTCTCTTGTGGCACTAGTTAGTAACTCCAAATGAGAATAAAAAAGGTGATAAGTTGTGAAAATGATATTTGTAATGAAGGTTTGTGAGGTTTTGGAGGCCTTATTTGTATTGCCCCTGGACCCCATGAGGGGCATTGCCCCTCTACCTTGTTGGGGGCTTTGCTCCCAAACCCTCGCAAGGGGTGCTGCCCCTTGACCCCACTAGGGGCTCTACCCCCAGACCCCCGCAAAGGGTGCTGCCCCCCTTGACCCCTACTCCAAATTCCTACAAGGGGCATTGCCCCTTGACCCCAAATCTCCACTCACCATTGTTATTGTTAATGCAATCATTGCCATGTTTTTTATGTTTATTAGTTTAAAACTTCACTTGTTATGCCAAAGTTTCTTTTGCAATTCTTATACTTATTCTTGGTTGCTCCCAAAGCTATAAAACTCGGCCCACCTAAGTCACAGGGTTCGCCGAATTTCAGCCATGAAGTTCGAAATTCGGCGAACCTCAAAGGATTACCAAAAATTCGTTGAAATTCGTCAGATATTCGTGCATAGTGGTTTTTAAAATATATTTAAAAAAAATTCAGGGCTCTTTTCTGCATTTTATCTCGCGTGGGTTGTTCTGTCTACGGTTTGAGGGCTCCATTATATTAGTTGGCGCAAGGCTCTAGCCCCAATCGTGGATGCATTCACTTGCATCAAGCACTCTGCCACGAGGGGCTTATTAGTTGGAAGCATCGCATATGCTCTTGTTGAGTGAATGTTGCATTCAACGAAATGTTTGTAGGAGTGCTTGGTCGGAGAAGGATGTCAGAGAAGCAATTGTACGAGAAATGTGTTGTGTGCCTATGTAGAGAGAATTATTTCCTTAGAAAATTTGAATGGTCTGCACATGGGTGAAGTGGTGGATAACATGGATCATATTTGTCAAAGAACAAGGAAGATCAGCCCTTGACAGACAAATCAAGATAAATCTTGACCGCTAATTCAAGAGTAAATGCTGACCAAGCAATTGGAGCACAAAGAATCCATATTAAGAGTAAAAGCCTTTAGCACAGAAGAGAAGAAGAAGAAAAGCAACAAAAATGAAGTGAAATAGAGAATAAAATGTATGAAAATGGATGAAGATGGTAGTTAGCTACTATCTACTCTTGTGCACCATGCTCAGAGAGTTTTAACAACTATTGAATCTAATGGAATGATGCAAATTAAATAGATAATGCTTGTTGAATGGTGGTGTGTTGGGTTACTGTTTTGAATTTCAATAGTAACAATGAAATACTGAGAATGTGTAAATATGTACAAATGCTCAGTAAAAACTTGTGACACCTTTAACAACTTTAATATCTTAACACATTCAATCTATCAAGTATCCTTGGAGAGTTGATGTGTTTTGGTTGATGTCTTGGACTCCTCTAGGGTCTGGATGATAAGAGTGGTATGGCATCTCACACTGGTTGGGTGACCAGTAGTTTGCATATGATAGGGGAATGGTTGCATGTGTGCTTGCATCTTATTAAAAGACCAACAATAGTGCTATCATCTGTGATCTTAACACATTTCTTTCTTCTTTGTGATGAATCTTAGAGTATATCGAAAATGTTGATGTTAAAATCTTCTACATAGTTTTTTCCAAAAGCATTTTTTTCATGTTTGAAACTTTCATATATTGTCAAGATGATCTAGAACATCACATTTCTAATGATATTGAGTTTAATCAACTTAAATATGCCCTATCAAGGGACCTTATTGTTTTTCCAAATATTGGTTATATTTTTAAAGTGTACTAAATAATATATGCTCTTAAGCAGAGGTTGTCAGTAATCTGCATCTTGGGTTATGGTTCTGATATGTATTCCTTTTTTGATCAAACCAGCCCTTTAGATTGAGAGGAAACATGTTTTACATAGATACCAATTATTTTTAGACTGCATAAACAACAGACTATTCGTACCAAGTTTATTTAGTTTCTTTTGGTACTTGTGCACCTTGTATTTTTTTTGATCGGTAAGGGGTTGAAGCTGTTAATGCTTTTGACTGGAGCTATGAACCAGTGAGGTCAAATTTTTGAGGGACCTCATCCTCAGAGACATTTTTTGCCATTGCACGCACATGGCATCTCCACCTTATCACTCCGTTGCATGCGCATGGCAGCTCACCCTTATATCTCCTTTGCCTCATGCAAGTGAAACCTTATCTCTCTATCACCGCGTGCAAACATCACCTTATCTCTCCATTGCTGCGCGCAGTTATCTCCTTATCTCTCCACGGTGGCAGTGCCCTCTCCTTCTAACTCGTGTCCATCTCACACCACTTCTGCCAGCGGTTCCCTCCACGTCATCGTTTGTGTCTCCATGCTGCTAGTTTGTGCCTTGTTGGGGGTGCCTACGGGATGAAAGGCACGAGTTTTGAACTCTTGACCGCCTTGTCAACAGGGCTGGTGACTTAACGTCACGTTGCAGGGTCATCCCGACCCATGCACCTTGTATTGTTCTTATGATTTGGCTTTGAAAATGGTGGATAGAGCTTCCATTGTGCTTTTGTAATTATCCCCGTTTGAATATTCTCTTTCTCAATTATTCTGCTTGCATATTTTTGTCAAAAAGCAAGATAAATCTTGAACATTATTATCAATAACCATGCATTGCTGAACTTCCTGAAGTAGTTGTTAGTATAGAACCATCAAAGCGACACATCAACTATATTTACATTGAATAAACTGCAGATCATTCTTTTGGTATGTGAGCAACTTCTGTTCTTATGCTTATGCTCTGAGCATGTGCAACAAAGCTTTTAACTATTCAAATAATGTTGTTCAACATATCACTGTTAGAAAGCAAGATAAATCCTGAATATCTTAAATCAATAACCATGTATAGCTGCACTTCTGGAGAAGGCAGTGCAGTAGAAACATTATAGTTTTCTCATACAGGACAAAGGCAAAGCTGAACGAACCTAAGCTATTTTTGTGAATTGTTATCCAATTTTTCATGCTCCCAAATGTGTACATATTCAAGGTGATCTTTTAACAACTGTAATTGAATAAAAGAGCTACCAAAATAAAATTCAACTTATTAATGGGATTTTATTAATTATATTTTTATGTGTATTTTGCTTGGGTGTCAGATGGGTTTTAAGTGAGGCCTTTGCTATTTCTGCGCAATCTCAGACTGTTGTAGTGTCTTATTTTAGAGATTTCAGGTGTAAGAGGTGCTTCTTTGTTTCATATAGTTAAAAAATTTAATGGATTTGGGGTTTTATTTCTTGTATTTACTTAGATAAATTTTCTTAAGCCACTGTAAATGTGTCAAGTTTCCATGTTCTTTTCCACTTTTTATTGTTTAATTGAGTTGGAAATCTGTTTCTTGTACTTAATTAGATCATTTAGCTTTTCAATATATATGTTGCAAACCTTTACTAGATTGATGTAGAACTATTCTCCTACATATCTTGTTGCTCGGTAAATATTGATGAATTTGTTTTGTTTAAATTTTAACTTGATATATAGTTATAATTATACATTGTTTGGGCACTTCGGCAAGATTATTATGGCAGGACTAACTGTAGAATTTTACTTTATGTCTTCAATTGGTCATGCAGGTTCTGTTGACAGAGATTCCAAGCCTTCCTCCCTTGTATCAAGAATCACCTACAGCAGTCCATGAATTGACTTTAGCAAGTAACTACTCTGACATTAAATGCTTTACTATTTTGAGAATTTCTTTAATCTTTTTAGACATGCAGCAAATCAGAAATACAACAATGAACTGACCCTATATTTGGCCACATGAACAATTTTCAGACTTTTATGTAATTAAAACATCATTTAACTGACATTGATTTTGCATGGATGGATATCTGATTGTTATCCAGAAATTCTTTTTCTCCTTTATTTGGGCTGCATTGGCACTACTTTAATTGCAGCTATCTGCTCGGGAACCATAATCTGGTCATTTGTCATCTCACCATCTCTGATACAATATTCCATTGAGATGCATCTCCTGCCATTTTGTGCCTTCCTGGATGGACAAGATTACACCTGCTTCTGCCTCCCCCATGCTCCCTTCCATTTGGAAAGTTTTTGTAATAACCATGGGATGTTAACTAATTTGTGAAGGTCGTGTGGGACGTTTAGTGTTAAATGGTTGCCAAAGTTGGCACTATGATGTCCCTGGGCTCTCTGGGAATGTTCCAAAACGGTTAGGGTTTCCAAGCATCACCAGTCTGTTAGGGATATACAGACATCCCTGGCACGTTGAGGATGTCTGTTCGTCATCCTGTGGGAATCACCAGCAAAAGAACATAAAGACAAATCAAAAGTAGGGCCCCAACTCTAATGCAGTTTTTAATTTAACCAAGAATGGCATTTCAGTTTTTAATTTAAAAGCCTGCTATGGATGTACAGACATCCCCAGCATGTTGGGGATGTATGTCGATCATCCTGAGGGAATCACCAGCAAAAGAATAAAGTAAAGGAAAATCAAAAGCAGGGTCCTACTTCAATGCAGTTTTTTTGATTTAACTAAGGACAGTATTTTAATTTTTAATTAAAAAACTCAGCTCTTTAGAATTATATAATTGAAAAGCTAAAAGTTACCCTTTTTGTTTAGCATCCTTGAGATTGTTTACAAATTTTGCTGGTGTGCTGGATGATGTTCTGTGTTAGTTGATGGAAAATGGAGTTGTCATGATGTTCCTGGACTGTCCAGAAATGTCCCCAAATTAGAATTTTCAGTTTAATAGGCATGTGCAGATGTCCCCAGCAGGTTGGGCATGCCCGTTGATCAATCTGGAAAAACCAGCAGCAAAAGAACAATGTAAAGAAAAATCCGAAAAACAAAAAAGTAGGGTCTCACCTTAATACAGCTTTTAATTTTACAGAAACAGCTTTTTAGATTCTAGAATTATGTAATTCAAAAGTAAAAAATATGCATTTTGTTAACTTTCTTGTATTTTAAATTTAATTAATGTTTATTGCTGCCCCTGAAATCCTTTTTTTTTGTCTCAAAAATGTGTCCCACCATCCCAAAAACTTGGAGAAACTTAGCTATTGACATAGATGTGCATCAATGCTCATTGTCCATTGCTATGCTACCATACTTTCTTACCTTTTTTTTCTAGTGCAATTTTTGTGCAATATGGAGTCTCGGTTTGTGTGTATTTGTGGTGCTAGCTATTCTATGTGGTTCCATCCTTTCTATGTCTGTGCTAACCTAACTGTTACATAGTCTGGAGCATTAAAATACTCTATGCCGTGTTGTATCTTGTGTTTCTCTACATCATATTTTAAATAGAAACATTCCTTTGAATGTGGGTGTAGAAAGTTCTGATATTACCATTATCTCATTTTGGTAAACTAAATGATCTCATTGTGTTCATTTTTAGAGAACTGAAAGTCAAAAGCAAATTTGTAATCCTGCAGGGGGTATTTTTGAGCATGCTGTTGTCCTTAGCGTAAAAAATGAAGATCAGGAGGCTTTTGAGAGGGATTTTCTACAGCTTAAACCTTATTACACAGATACAAGGTGTGCTTCTTCTAAAAATAGTTACATTTCTGTAGGTCACATATGCACACACTCAAACTTGCATGCATGCACATATGGCACACACATGCCTGCATTGATGCAGATTTGTAAGGAAGTATAATTCAGGCTGGCCAAAAATGTTTCTAGTTTGCTGATGCATCTCTTAGCTAGACAAAGGTACTTCTGATTGAATAAACAAAAGGTACTTATTATTGAATATGCCAAAAATGAACACTGAGGATGTGCTTATCTTTTTCCTTTCATTTAGGCTTTTTGAGTTTCATGTCATGATAACTGCATTTGGGATAATGTAATAACCCTTGCTGCAATTTAATATCAGATTTACAAAATTCTAATAACCCAACTCAGATTTATGATTTGCAACCAAACGGTGAAATCGGGTATGCCGAAAATTGCACCAATGAACTTATAAACACTTAAAGCCCTCATAAAACATAAGAAGAAGATTCTACAGAAATTTAGACTTTATAATAGCATGCAAATATATGTTTATGACAGTCTACAAATCTGCCATGAAGCATTACAAAGTAGACTCTAGAAATGGAGCTCAAAGCTTCACAAATCCACTATAAAATCCAAAATACTCTCCAAACTCCTCACACTTTCCCACAATAGAAAGATGCATGAAATAAATGTCTAACAACAGCCAAGAACAACAATATATGCTGTTAATACCAGCAATACAAATCTGAAAATGAACTAAGAGACTGCAACACACAATTTATTACAACCCCTGTCAAAACAACACATTAAGTCTTTTGAAGCACAACTGCAACCCCTGGATGTGATTGCCACTGGAGACTTGTAAACACGTTGCCTGCAAGCCTCTATCCCCCTGGTTTATCAGTTTGGAAGATCACTCCTTCAATGGTTTTGCAGCCTCTGAAGAAGAACAACAAAACTCTGTTAAAATCATAAGATAGAATCAATCCAAAACAAGTTGAAATCACTATAAAAGGCGCAATATTCAAAAAGCACTTTTGGGTGCCAAAATCCCCTATGCCAAAGAGGGAATCTTGCATTTCAAAAGTTGTAAGTGCCTTTCCAAAATTGCGTCTCCACTTCCACCACTTAAATAGAAATTGCCATTTTATCCAACTTCTTCATTTGAACTCAAGAAGACTAATAACTGCTAATTTTGAGATTCTCCAAACCTCCTTGCCATTTTTTGGCTCCAATTAATTTAAAATGCCATTTAATAATTTGACATTAAAATCTGATTTGATTTTTCTCCATTTAGAACATTATTTCCCAAATTGTTCGCAGGACTTAACTTTACTAATTTTGGACAAACTGGCCTACTGTAAATAGTGAGTTTTATTTTTGAAAAGGGGACATGACAAGTCCTCCCTCCCAAAGATTGCTTGTCCTCGAGCAATGGAGATTTGGATGGTCAAGAATCTCTGGTCCTTCCCACGTTGCATCCTCAATGGGCAAACCTTTCCATTTGACCAAAAGCTCTATTATGACTTTGTTTCTTGGCTTCTTTTCCCTATCTCTAGCACCTCTTCCGGAACCAAAACCAATTTCTCTTCGTCATCTAAAGGTGGTAGATCTGATGAAACTACTACTTGTTGTCCCACAACCTTCTCAAGACAAGAAACATGGAAAACATTATGTATTTTGCTGTTTGGTGGAAGCTCCAATTCATAAGCTACCTCACCTATCCTCCTGATGATCTTATAGGGTCCACAAAATTTGGGCTTCAACTTTTCTGCCCCACTCTTCTTCAAGGTACTTTGCTTATATGGCTGCAACCTCACAAATACCAAGTCTCCCACTTCAAAAACCCTTTCTGTCCTCTTCCTATCTGCATACAATTTTTGCTGATTCTGAGCACGGTGTAAGTTATCCTTAAGGGCCCTCAAGATATCTTGACTTTGCTGGACAAAATCATTGGCTGCAGGAACTCTACTATTTGGAAACAACAAGTCAACAAAAGAGATTGCATCATAGCCATAGAGAGCTCGAAATGGAGACATACCGATAGATACATGATGCAAAGTATTGTAGCAATACTCCCCTAGGTGCAACCATTTGACCCAAGCACCTTGCCGATTTGAAACATAGTTCCTCAAGTATCCTTCTATCCACTTGTTGACAATCTCTGTTTGCCCGTCTGTTTGGAGGTGGTAACTAGTGCTAGGAGTTGTACCTATCAAGTGGAAAAGCTCCTTCCAGAAAGAGCTAAGAAACCTGCTATCTCTATCACTAACAATGCTCCGTGGCAAACCATGCAATCTAAAGGTCTCCTTGAAAAACAATTCTGTTACTTGGGATGCCTTAAATTCAGATGTGATAGGAATGAAATGGGCATATTTTGTTAATCTGTCAACCACCACAAATATGCAATCTTTACCTTGAGCTTTGGGTAAACCTGTAGTGAAGTCCATCGAGATGCTCTCCCACTTATGCTTGGCAATGGGAAGTGGTTGTAGCGGTCCTACTGGAAAAATCTGCTCACTTTTATTTTGTTGACAAACCATACATTCCCTAATGTGCTGGAGTACATCATTTTTCATGCCCTTCCAAGAGAATCTCTCTCGAACCTGCCTTTATGTTTTGTAATACCCCCAATGACCAGCCAAGGGCGTATCATGAAAAGCCCTCAATATCTTTTCTTTAACTTTCAATCTTGGAACCAAGAGTATCCTTCCTTTGTAATAAATTAGTCCATCATTAATAGTGTATCTGCCGTCATCCACCTTCCCATCCAAAGTTTCAGAAGCAAAGGAATCTTGGACATATTTTGAAATTATAGAAATTTTCCATTCGGCAACAATAGTAGAAAGTGTGCATAATGTGGGTTTCCTTGAAAGTGCATCAACAACTATGTTGTTTTTCCCTTTAACGTACTCAATCTCAAAATCATATGCTTGCAACTTACTTACCCACTTTTGCTGACGATCATTCAAATCCCTTTGGCTCAAAAAGAATTTTAAACTATTATGATCAGTCTTAACCATAAACTTACCACATGCCAAATACTGCTTGAATTTATCATTGCATGCATTATGGCCAGCATCTCTTTGTCACAAATAGAGTGTCCCTTCTCCAATTTGTTAGCTTTCTACTTTCAAAAGCTATTGGGTGTCCCTTTTGGGATAGAACAGCCCCAATCCCTTCTTGAGAAGCATCACATTCCACAACATATGGAAAGGAGAAGTCGGGAATTGCAAGCACCGGACATGAACACATTACCTCCTTGAGTTTATCAAACGTCTTTTGGGCTTTTTCTGTCCATGCAAAGGCTCCTTTCTTAGTCAAATCGGTCAAGGGGGCAGCAAGTTGAGAGAAACCCTTAACAAACCTCTTGTAATAGCCTACACAAACCAAAGAACCCTCTTAACCGAGTAAGATTGGTTGGGGGTGGCCAATTTAGTATTGCTTGAATCTTTTCTTGGTCAACTTGCACTCCTTGTGAACTTATGACATGTCCCAAATATAAAATTTCAGTCATCCCAAACTCACATTTTTATAGCTTAGCATAGAGTGATTGTTGCTCTAAAATGCCCAAAATTGTATCTAGATGCTCAAGGTGTTCTTTCCAAGTTTTACTATAAATCAAGATATCATCAAAGAACACACAAACAAATTTCCCGAGCTGTCTATTGAATACCTTATTCATGCATGACTGGAAGGTTGCTGGTGCATTTGTGAGACCAAATGGCATAACAAGGAATTCAAAATGGCCATAGTGACAGCAGAAAGCTGTCTTCCCCACATCCTCTTTCCTCATGTGGATTTGGTGATAGCCTAACCTTAGATCAATCTTTGAAAAATATGCTGCCCCATGCAACTCATCAATAAGTTCATCTATCCTCGGAATGGGGTATCTATTTTTTTATTGTCTTCTTATTGAGTGCCCTGTAATCTATGCACATCCAAATTGTGCCATCCTTCTTTTTCACAAACACTACAAATGAAGCAAATGGGTTAGAACTTGGTTTTATGAGACCCATGTCAAGAAGTTCTTTGATAGCCTTCTCTATCTCCTCCTTTTAACTCTTAGGGTGACGGTATGATGTTGTGATAACAGGTTTGGCACCCTGTTCTAATTCAATTAAATGCTCAAATCCCCTATCGGGAGGTAAATCATTGAAAACAACACAATGCTTATCAAGAATGGATTTAATGTCAAAATGGTGTTTACCTTGCATTCTTGAAGAGCTTCAGGTGTGAACTAAAATTGCTGCAGCCCATGCTAGTTGTCCCCTTGGAAAAATCCTCTTCATCCTTTTTGCTGAAACCTTTCCTGGTGCCCCATTGGATAGACCCTTAAGCAAAATCTCTTTGCCATTGGACTGAAACTTAAACTCCATGTTTTGATGGTTGGTGTAATAACCTCCAATAGGATGCAACCATTACACTTCTAATACAACATCAATGTCTCCAATACGTACAACATAAAAATCATCACATAGCTCATAGTCACCTTATATTATTTTGAGTTGCCGGACAATTCGAGTGCATGGCATAGTGAAACCATCTGCAACGGTGACATTGAAACCTAGGAACTCTTCTGTCTTCAACCCTCTTTTAAGCACATAACCCTCATCTATAAAGTTATGGGTTGCACCACTATCAATAAGAATAGTTGTCCTTTGGCCTGCTATAACTCCTTTGACTTTGAATGGATGGTATCTGGGGGCCCTAGATAAGGCTGCTATAGTGACTCCTTTGCTGATTTCTTTGTCTTCCTCTTCCCCTACTTCCTCACAGGTATCCTGAATGTCCTCATTCTCATCTGAATCTGATTCTGGAACAATTTCAACATAATGCACTTGTCCCTTGCCCAAACATCTATGGCCCTGAACCCACGGCTCTTTGCAAGTGAAGCAAAGCCCCTTCCGACAAAGCTTAGTTCTTGTTACCTCATCCATCTTCTTAGGAACTGTGTTTGGGATATTTGCCTTTGGAGTACTCTTTGGTGGAGGAAAAGAAGGAACCCTTTTTTGAAAGACTCCCTTTTGTTGCCAAGTATTAGATGGTTTAGGTTGCTGTGTTGATGTTTATAGCGTCGGTCAGTATCCTTCTCTGAACCGACAAAGAAAATCTAAATGTCTTTCGGGCCTTAGACATTTTTTCATATGTGCATTGATTTAAATAAATATTACTTGCCGACTTTCATACTTTATATTGACAATTAATGAAGTGGCTTTGTTAGTAAAATATAACTAATTTGATGACCCGCCACCCTTGGAGGAAGTCACGTCGATTGGAGTAGAGCCGACCTTTGATTAGAAGTCGTGTTGCTTGAAGACACCCACGTGTGGGTACATATAGATCGGTTCTCTATCAAAAAGGCATTTATCGTGATTCACACACAACAGTTCGATATACACACACAGCAGTTCGTGATACACACACAACAATTCAAATACACTCTCAGCAGATCGTAGAATTCTCACAGGAGTTCTCACCTATCTGCAGATCAAAGATCATCTAGAGCAGTTCGTGGATCATCTAAGGAAGTCTGATTCACATTGCAGATCATACATCATCTATGGTGGATTGTTTCCAATCATCTAGCTTCAAGGAGTGAAGCAATTTTGTAAATACAACTTGCTATTTTGTTGAATATAATAAAAGACATTTGTTGCTGGGTTTTTCACCTTCAAGTTGGAAGGTTTTCCCAGGGTATATGCTGTGTAAACTTGTGTGAATTGTCTCATATCTGCATTGTTATAAATCCGATCATAAATTTAACATGGTATCAGAGCCATGGTAAAAGAAGATCGTGATCAGATTCTCTAAGCATTCTCTCCTCTCTCCTTCCTTCGAGTGGTATCCCTAAAGTCTCGAAAATGGTGAACGGTCTTAAAGTCGAAGATAGGCTTGAAGGCTCATCCAACTTCACCTCATGGAAGTTCAGAGTGCTCATTGCACTTGAAGAAAATGATCTTCTTCAATTCGTGGAGGAAAAGGATCTATCAGAACCTGAATATCATGAGGAAAAGCTTCAATTTAAGAAAAATGCCATCAAAGCAAAGAAGATATTAATCGACTCCGTGAGGGATCACTTGGTGCCTCTCATCTCCAAGATGACAACTGCAAGAGATATGTTCAAGACCTTGGAGGGTTTATATGAGATTAACAACGTAAGTAGGGCTCTTGCCTTGAGGCAACAACTCCACCAAGTAAAAATGGCAAAGGGAGATTCTGTCATTACTTACTTCATGAAAATTTCAGAATTGAGAGATCAACTAAGCGCAATTGGGGATCAAGTGATTGATAAAGACCTTGTTATGCTAGCCTTGAATGGACTACCTCGTTCATGGGAGCCATTTATCCAAAGTATAAGTGGAAGATCCAAATTACCTAAGTTTGATCGCCTCTGTGCATATTGTATTCAAGAAGAATCAAGATTGACCGCTAGAGGAATTGTCAAGAGTTCTCAAAATGAAGATACTCATGTTCTTACCACTCAATCTACCAAGAAACATAAGTATTGGAAGAAGGGCAACTTCAAAAAGAATAGAGATTTCAAATCAGATTCTGCACCTGATTCTAGGAAGAGGAAGAAAGATCTCTCTCGCATCTAGTGTTTTCGGTGTGACAAGTTTGGTCACTTTGCAAAGGATTGTTTGACAAGACCTAATCATCAAGGAGCAAACATCAATGAAGTCTCATCTCAGAAAGAGGTTGAAGATAACTCCAATGGTTTTCTTTTCATATCAGCATTATCAAGCAATGTTCCTACGGATAGTGATACATGGTTAATTGATAGTGGAGCCTCTCGACATATCACCGGTCATCGGGAGCACCTTTCTGATCTAGTGGAGAAAGAGTCACATCTCCAAGTTATTATTGGGGATGATGCATGCTATGTTGTAAGAGGAGTTGGTGCTACATCTCTAACCTTGAATCTGGAGTTTCTCTACACCTAAGTGACGTATTTTTCATACCAGGGATCAAGAGGAACCTTGTGTCTATTTCAGCCCTAGAGGATAATGGCTATTAAATTGCATTTTCTGAAGGAAGAGTTCTTGCTTGGCCTAAGAACTCCAGCATCAAGACTGCTTGTGTCATCGGAAATCGACATGAGAGTTTATACAAACTCTCCACTCTCCCAGTTCAAGCTCTTATTCATGATTCTTCCAGTTCCAGCGAACTCTGGCACAAAAGACTTGGACATCTTCACTTCAGGGCTCTTTCGTCATTGGAGAAGATGGTAAAAGGTATTCCTAAACTTATTCATGTAAATGGTTGTATTTGTAAAGGTTGTGCTATGGGTGTGCCATGCAAACTGGTTGAGTGCAAACTATTAGACTGATAAACCGATAATGATCGGGTCTTATTCTAACCCTCCCGATTCATTATCGGGTTATCACTTTAATATCCACTGAATTTATTATGATCGGGCTTAATGCATTTCACCGACTAACTTATGTTATCGTGTTTAATCCAATTAATAGTGCCACCGATTAATATTGTCACCAATTAACATTGCCACCGATTATCATACCACAATGTGGATCAGTTGAGAATTTAAATTGTTCTCATGTGTTAATCACTAGTATTGCTTGTTTTGCAATACTGATATCACCTAAGCATATCATCACAAGGTGATAAATTTCTTGTATCACGTGTTTAGGTGATATGGTTACTTGTATCATATGTTCTGATGATACTTCATGTCATGTGTTCAGATGATATGAATCCTTGGAGAATGAGATTATAAACTATATAAGGAATACTGGATCAGTTGAGAATTTAAATTGTTCTCATGTGTTAATCATTAGTATTGCTTGTTTTGCAATACTGATATCACGTGCTTAGGTGATATCATATCATCACAAGGTGATAAATTTCTTGTATCACGTGTTTAGGTGATACTCCATGTCACGTGTTTAGGTGATATGGTTACTTGTGTCATATGTTCTGATGATACTTCATGTCATGTGTTCAGATGATATGAATCCTTGGAGAATGAGATTATAAACTATATAAGGAATACTAGTCATCAAGAGAAATGTGATGCTAGACACTTTGTCTGTTATTCATCTTCCCAAGCTAAGAGGGAGTGTTGATACTTAATAGCTTCGGTAAGATAAATGATTGAATGGGAGATAAATGAAGTCTCCCATTCAATCATCTATCTCATCGATAGATAAATTCAGATCTCAAATGATTATTCCTTTATCTATAAATTGCTCTCCTTATTCTGTTACAGTCAATAATGTTACTCATGCAAACTGGTTGAGTGCAAACTATTAGACTGATAAACCGATAATGATCGGGTCTTATTCTAACCCTCCCGATTCATTATTGGGTTATCACTTTAATATCCATCGAATTTATTAAGATCAGGCTTGATGCATTTCACCGACTAACTTATGTTATCGGGTTTAATCCGATTAATATTGTCACCGATTAACATTGCCACTGATTATCATCGGATTAGTTATATTAATAACCGAAATGACTTCGGTTCTTTTGTATATGTGATGACACCGATTAAGCAATCGGTTATGGAGGGACACGACCAAGGGGTATCTTGGTTGGTCATGTCCAAGGGACATGATCGATCAAGGTACCACTTGATCGGTCCCCTCCATGATATATATACACCAATAATATGTTGTGGAGAGAACATAGAAAACATAAATGCTCTCTCTCCACCTGCGACAAAGAAAAGAAATCAGATCTATTATATTGAGAAATAACATATACTTGAAAGGAAAAATAACCTTGAATATAACTTGCACCTTGAATTGAAAATTGAAATGCATTTACAAAAATATTAAAAGTCCTTTTCATAGCAGTGAAAGTAGGTCTAAAGAAATACTAGATCTTGTACATTCAGCTTTATGTGGTCCAATGTCAATTCCATCCCTAAGTGGATGTTTGTATCATGTAACTTTTATAGATGACTACTCTAGGAAGACTTGGATTTATGTCTTAAGATCTAAAGAGTCTGATGAAGTCCTAGGTAGGTTTAAAGAGTTTAAAGCTCTTGTAGAAAATTTATCTGGAAAGAAAATTAAAATCTTAATGTCTGATAATGGAGGTGAATACACCTCGGGTAGCTTTCGTGATTTCTGTATTGAGGCAGGAATCAAGAGGGAGTTCTGTGTTCCTTACAACCCTCAACAAAATGGGGTTGCTGAAAGGAAGAACAAATCTATTGTTGAAGCTGCAAAAATCTATGATTCATGATCAAGACCTTTAGATTTTTCTATGGACAGAAGCCTCTAGAACAACAATGTATGTTCAAAATAGATGTCTTCATCGGATATTACAAAATATGACTCCTGAAGAAGCCTTCTCAGGTATCAAGCTTGATGTCAGCCACCCGAGAATATTTGGTTAACCTGTGTATGTTCATATTCCCAAGGACAAGAGAACCAAGTTGAAACCTTCTGGCAAGAGAGGAATATTTGTGGGCTACAATGAAACCTCCAAAGCCTATCGTATTTATATTCCTGGTCAAAAGCAAATAGAAGTTAGCAGGGATGTCACATTTGAGGAAGATGTTGCATTCAGGATATCAAAGGGCTCATGCATAGAGATAGATGATGAGACTCCTCAAGACATGGATGTTGATAATGCTCCTGAGATTCAGAGGGAGACTACAAAACTTGATATGAGTAATGATCCAATTGAACCTTTGGATCCCACTGATGGGCCTAGAGATATTGTTGTGTCTCGAAAGAGACCACTTTGGGCGAAAAACTCTATGGAGGAAGCAAAACAGTTTGCCGCTCCTAGAGGCATATTCAGAGAAAGCAAAAGACCACAAAGATTTTCTAGTTATGTTGCATTAATGTGTAATCTTATTGAGTCTGAACCTTCTAGTGTAGAAGAAGCCGCAAAACAACAAGTTTGGAAAGATGCAATGGATAAGGAGTATCAATCTATTCTCAAGAACAATGTGTGGGATATTGTGCTTAGACCAAAAGGGAAGTCTGTTGTATTGTTGATGGCTGCATTGAAAAGTACAAGGCTAGTTTAGTGGCTTGTGACTTCTCTCAACAAGAGGGAATAGATTACGAAGAAACATTTGCTTCTGTTGCTCGCTATACTTCCATTAGAACCATTATTGCCATTGCAGCAGCTAAGGGATGGAAGTTGCATTAGATGGATGTGAAGACTGCCTTTCTCAATGGTGTGATTGAAGAAGAAGTCTACATCAAGCAACCTGAGGGGTTCGTGATTCATGGGAAAGAGTCTCATGTGTGTAACTTGAAGAAAGCCCTATATGGTCTTAAACAGGCTCCTCGGGCTTGGTATGAAAGAATTGACAGATACTTAGTGGGTTTGGGATTCTGTAAGAATGATGCTGATGCAAACCTTTACTTCAAGGTATTCAATGGTGATATGTTGATCTTGATACCTTATGTTGATGACCTATTTGTTACCGGAGAAGATCATCTCATTGATAGATGTAAGGAGTTGACTTCCGAATTCGAGATGAAGGACTTAGGACTCATGCACTTCTTTCTAGGGTTGGAAGTTTGGCAGAGGCCCAATGGGATTATCCTAAGTCAAGGAAAATACACCATTGATATCTTGAAGAGGTTTGGAATGACAGATTGTAAATCTATGTCCACACCAATGGAAACTAACTTGAAGAAATTAAGGGAAGCTGCAGCTAGTTCAGATCTTGTGGACCCTACTATGTATAGGCAATTGATTGGGTCCCTGATGTATCTAGTTAACACTAGACCAGATATTTGTTATGCAGTGAGTGCACTTAGCCAGTTCATGAGTGAACCTAGACAAATACATCTAGTTGCAGTCAAGCATATCTTGAGATACTTGCATGGCACAGTTGGATATGGCTTGAAATACTCTTCCAGTATGGACTTGATTCTTGAAGGATATTCTAATTCTGATTGGGCAGGGAGTGTTACTGATCGGAAGAGCACTTCTGGTTGTTGCTTCAGCTTGGGATTTGCTATGATTTCCTGGTGTAGCAGGAAGCAGTCTTCAGTAGCTCCGAGCACTGTAGAGGCAGAATACATTGCATCATGTGTAGCAACTCGCGAAGCAGTGTGGCTTCATAAGCTCCTTCCAGGATTGTTTGGTCAATCATTGGAGCCTACCATCATACATTGTGATAACCAAAGCTGTGTAAAGCTTTCAGTCAATCCAGTATTTCTTGACAGAACAAAGCATGTAGAGATTCAACACCACTATATTAGAGCTATGGTACAAAGGAATGCTGTTCAGTTGAGATATATTTGTACTGAGGAACAGACGGCTAACATTTTCACCAAGCCTCTTGTGAAAGTGAAATTTGCGCATTTTCGAGACAAGCTTGGAATTGTGGAAAATGAAGCTCTTGCTGAGAGGGAGTCTCAGCATCAGTGATTACTTGATATGTATTATAATGCATTCTTCTCTGTGAGAGAAGTTTGAGGTGCAAGCCCTTGTCATGCATTCTTCTCTGTGAGAGAAGTTTGAGGTATCAACCCTTGTTGAACATTCTTCTTTGTGAGAGAAGTTTGAGGTATCAACCCTTGTTGTGCATTCTTCTCTGTGAGAGAAATTTGAGGTATCAACCTTTGTTATGCATTCTTCTCTGGGTGAGAAGTTTGAGGTTCCAGCCCTTGTTTTGCATTCTTCTCTGTGAGAGAAGTTTGAGGTTCCAGCCCTTGTTTTGCATTCTTCTCTGTGAGAGAAGTTTGAGGTTCCAGCCCTTGTTTCACCCTCTACAAGTAAGTATGGGGAATGTCATGTGAGAGACTTCATGACTTAGCATTTGTGTGTACTCACCCTCTGGGAGTGGCCATGGTGGATGTGACTATGCAACTCAGATATTGAGAAGGATTCCTCCCTAGCTAAGAGGGAGTGTTGATGTTTATAGAGTCGGTCAGTATCCTTCTTTGAACAGACAAAGAAAATCTAAATCTCTTTCGGGCCTTAGACATTCATTCATATGTGCATCGATTTAAATAAATATTACTTGCCGACTTTCATACTTTATATTGACAATTAATGAAGCGGTTTTGTTAGTAAAATATAATTAATTTGATGACCCGCCACCCTTGGAGGAAGTCACGTCGATTGGAGTAGAGCTGACCTTTGATTAGAAGTCGTGTTGCTTGAAGACACCCACGTGTGGGTACATATAGATCGGTTCTCTATCAAAAAGGCATTTATCGTGATTCACACACAACAGTTCGATACACACACAACAATTCGAATACACACTCAACAGATCGTAGAATTCTCACAGGAGTTAGCACCTATCTGCAGATCGAAGATCATCTACAGCAGTTCGTGGATTATCTAAGGAAGTTCGATTCACATTGCAAATCATACATCATCTATGGTGGATTGTTTCCAATCATCCAACTTCAAGGAGTGAAGCAATTTTGTAAATACAACTTGCTATTTTGTTGAATATAATAAAAGACATTTGTTGCTGGGTTTTTCACCTTCAAGTTGGAAGGTTTTCTCAGGGTATATGCTGTGTAAACTTGTGTGAATTGTCTCATATCTGCATTGTTATAAATCTGATCATAAATTTAACATGCTGCACCATTGTTTTCTTGGGCATGTATACCTCAAGTTGCAAGCTTCTTTTTATTGCTTCTTGGAGAGTAGACGGTGAAAAAGTCTTAACAAGACCTTTAACAGGCTCTTCAAGATCTTCTAGGAAGAGGTACACAATCCTCTTTTCTGACATATTTGGTACCATCACTGCAATCTTTTGAAAATTTTCTACATACTCGTTAATGGAACCCGTTTTTTTCAACTCAGCCAAATCTTTGAAATACTCTTCATCCTTAATCTCAAACCTATCCGACAATCTTTGACTGAAATCATCAAAAGTAGTTACCTAATTGTGCCCTTGAGTAGACATACCATGGTAGTGCCAGTCATAACCTTCCAAGTGTAAGGTTGCATATTGAATAGCATTCAGCTCCTTCATGGGATAAAGTGTGAAATAAGTTTGCAACTTCTGTAACCAAGCCGTGGCTGAAGTCTTGTCCGAACCATCAAAAATTGGAGCTGAAAGTTTATCTATTTTGCTCTTAAGTTCTCCTCCATGCTGATCTTGGTGAAGTCTATATCCCCTCAGATTCATCATTCCTTGCATTTGAGTAACATAGTCATTGTAGGGCATTGGATTCTTAAATCCTTCATCTTGATTGTCATAAGATAGTCTGATTGCAGCCAACTCTCTTGCTAACTCTTCCATTGGATTGGGTGGTGGGTTGGTTTTAGCTGAGTTTCATTCAGGTATGAATATTGGTTTTGCATTTTTAAGAGGAGAGGTATTCTGCTGCACTTTTGAAGAACTCCCTCTTTCCTTAGTAGATATTGGATTTTGAAGTTTTTCTGCCAGTAACCTCATCACTTCTCTTGTTTCAGCAAGACTATAAGCGGTTTGTTTTTGGCTCTTTTGTAACTCTTCAAGGAATTTTTTGTGCATCTCCTCAGCATCAGCCATCTCCTCCTTCTGTTGGTTATACCCTTCACTTTCTCCTGAGAGAGGGTTTTCAGTTAGCCTATTATTTTTCTCCCTCTGTAAATATTTCTTTTCCTTTTCATTTAACTACATAAATATTGTTAAACCCTCAGGTAGGCAAGATCATGGCTCTGATACCACTGTAATAACCCTTGCTGCAATTTTATATCAGATTTACAAAATTCTAATAACCCAACTCAGATTTATGATTTGCAACCAAACAGTGAAATCGGGTATGCCGATAATTGCACCATTGAACTTATAAACACTTAAAGCCCTCATAAAACATAAGAAGAAGATTCTACAGAAATTTAGGTATTATAACAGAATGCAAATATATGTTTATGACAGTCTACAAATCTGCCATGAAACATTACAAAATAGACTCTAGAAATGGAGCTCAAAGCTTCACAAATCCACTATAAAATCCAATATACTCTCCAAACTCCTCACACTTTACCACAATAGAAAGATGCATGAAATAAATATCTAACAACAGCCAAGAACAACAATATATGCTGTTAATACTAGCAATACAAATCTGAAAATGAACTAAGAGACTACAACACACAATTTATTACAACCCCTGTCAAAACAACACACATAAAGTCTCTTGAAGCACAACTGCAACCCTTGGATGTGATTGCCATTGGAGACTTGTAAACACACTGCCTGCAAGCCTCTATCCCTTTGGTTTATCAGCTTGGAAGATCACTCCTTCAATGGTTTTTCAGCCTCTGAAGAAGAACAACAAAACTTTGTTAAAATCATAAGATAGAATCAATCCAAAACAAGTCGAAATCACTATAAAAGATACAATATTCAAAAAACCCTTTTGGGCGCCAAAATCCCCATGCCAAAGAGGAGGGAATCTTGCATTTCAAAAGTTGTAAGTGCCTTTCCAAAAATGCGTCTCCACTTCCACCACTTAAATAGAAATTGCCATTTTATCCAACTTCTTCATTTGAACTCAAGAAGACTAATAACTTCTAATTGTGAGATTCTCCAAACCCCCTTGCCATTTTTTGGCTCCAATTAATTTAAAATGCCATTTAATAATTTGACATTAAATCTGATTTGAATTTTCTCCATTTAGAACATTATTTCCCAAATTGTTCGCAGGACTTGACTTACTAATTTTGGACAAACTGGCCTACTGTGAAACAGTAAGCTTAATTTTTGAAAAGGGGACATGACAGATAATTGTTATATGCTTTCTCAAATGGCATGCATTTACATTTCAGAAGAGGAATATGTGAACTTGTTGAAGATTTCAGAAATTGAAATTAAATGCAGAATAATTTATCTAGAATTTTCTTGTTAATTTTACAAGACTAATGTTTAATATTGAACTTACATCTTTATGGGCCAAAGTCGAAACTATCAAGATGTTAGAGTGTAATTTTGAAGAAATGCGTCTTATACTATAACATAGAACATGAAATTTACAGATGAGCAACAGGATTGCATCATTCTATTTTCTGCAAGAAGCAAAGAGTACATCTTAAAAGGAAGCTATTGTGGCTTTATCATGAAGGTTGTCGTACATCTTGACTTCCAATTGAAAGCAACAGTAAACAGGTTTAGTGTAATCCACATCATGGATCATCAGGCATCTCTTAATAGAGGCTATGCCTAGAAAGGTCCAATACACAAACAATTCGATTAGGCTTGCAATTACACTTAAGGGTCTTGGATGATAAACATCTCCAGTGACATGCCTAGTTGATTCATTTTTTACAAAGAATACAGTAAGCACCTGCCACACAATCCTTCTTAACTCTTGCTTTAACCGTCAAACCTTGGTGAAGTGCAATTTGTTTCGCACTGAAATCTGGCCTTCCAAAGGACAACCATCAAATGAGACAATATAATTTTTCCACTTTGTTGCACCATCTTAGTAACTGTATCCTAAGGTTACTAAAGGGTGATGGTAGGCGAGGATCAAATTGGATTTAGAATAGACTGATAAGCAATACTAATTTATTAATTGAAGGTAAATCTCATCCATTTAAATTTTAATGAAAAAGGAGTAATGAAGGAGTCAATGTTGATGCTTTGAGTATGGGGTTTGCTACATGGATTCACCAATTTTTTCTTTGCAGTTGGATTTGTCGATAAAAAAAATATAAAAATAGTAAATGTATACATATTTAGAACCGAAAAGTAGGAATTAAGTTTAGAATACCACAAAACATCATGTTATAAACAAAACCATGATAAAAATTTAAAATAATAATTCAATGTCAATTAGTCAAACTCAAATATCATGACAAAGGAAGCTTGGAGGTTGGAGTGAGCTCTGAGGTCTAGCTGGAAGATGAATAGTCATCCTCCATTGCTGACCTGCTTTGATCTTGCTTTGACCTCTTGGATACTCTTTGTGCCTTTGGTTTGCCTTGTGGACATTTTTTGGTTTTCTTGGGTGGTCTTTTAGGTTGGGTTGCTTTGTTTTGCTGGTTTGAATTTTTTTGCCTGCCCTTTCTATCTCCCTTTTGTATTTTATTTTTCCACCTTTATGAATTGGTATTGGGTTTCAGCCATTTGAGGTGCTTGACACTTGCATTTAATGCCTGAATGGTGCAAAAGGGTTTATTTATTATTTTCTTCGAAGCTCACTCAATGCAGGAGAGCACCCTTGCTAAAAGGTTTTGGAATTTCGGTAGTTCTATGTTTAGGTCTATTCAATGGTCCCTAGATGTCCTTAATGAAGAAGTCATGGCGTTCTCTGTCCCTAGGTGGGTTACAATGAAAAATGTACCACTGCAATTGTAGTCCTTTGTGCTGTAGTTATTGTACCCTGTGGGGGAAGTACTCCAAGTTGTAGAGACAAATCTACCCTCCCTCACATGGATGCCAGAGTTTTAATCTCTCTCTCTTTCTGGATCTGAACTTTTCTGACCAAACTGGGGTTGATCTCTGGAGTAACCTGTTGACTTGCAAACTGGAGACGTTGGGGGGCTTGAACTCTTGCTTTCTGTTTTAAAAAGGGACATCAAAGAAGATTTTGTCCAGTCTTCAAACCAAGACTTAGTCGAAGACCCTAAGTTTCACATGAAAACTAGCATGTCTATTCCTAATGGTATTGACTCGCCAAAAAGAAATGAAATAGTTGAGGTTGAAATAATTGATAAAAATAAGTTTGTCTATTAGAATTTGGATAGCAATAGACTTCCTATTCAAGACAGTGCTCCTAAAATAAGAACAAAAATTGACGAGGCTAAAAAGAATACTCTGCAAGACATGATTGGACAGGTAGAACTAGAGGGGATGGAAGAGTCTTTGGCAAATAAGGTCACCCGAGAAGATATTGTTGGTAACACTATGGGTAACTCTCCATTCTCTAGTGATGAGGACCCTTTGGAAGGAATCAGAAAAAAATATCTCTTTCAATGAAAAGAAAGAAGACATGAAGAAGAGGAAACATTTTGTGTAGAGGGGTTG
Source organism: Cryptomeria japonica (assembly GCF_030272615.1). NCBI lineage: Eukaryota > Viridiplantae > Streptophyta > Pinopsida > Cupressales > Cupressaceae > Cryptomeria > Cryptomeria japonica. The sequence goes on along the minus strand of NC_081415.1, from coordinate 416,751,581 downwards.
GTGATTTTAAATTGAAAAGGAAAGGTAAAGAAGTTAGGATGCCTAAATGTTTTGAGGAATTTAGGAATTCTAAAGAAGATTCTCAAACCCTAATGAGGTTGATGTTGAATTGCATTGGTTGGAATGTTGGGACTCGAGTCCCCTGACAAAAAAAAATATTATTAGAAGGTTTTTAACCCAACATGGGAATTTTGATTTTCTTTTTTTTTTCCTGGTTTTCTTTGCTCATACGTTGCAAGGAGTGCTTCTGCCTCCCTCTTGACCTTTGGACTAGCTTTTGTACGTGACATAATATCTCAGCAAGGGATCTGTGCAAGCTAATGTTTTGAGCCGATTTATGCCACTGTCACAGTCTTAGTGCAATGTATACAAATAACCTCTCTTCTCCCTGCACCTAGTGTTCCATGTTTTAAGCAAGGATCTCTTGGTTTGGCACCAGTTCTTTTACTTGTTGAAGCCTTATTCTTCTAGAAAAATGCAAATGAAACCTAGGAAAAAGTAGACAACATAAAAAGTTAGTAAACTCTTTAAGAAATGAATTACAGACATTACAAAAGAGTCGATCTACTTCAATGCTAAAGGATAGATTGGTAGTTTTCGTAAATGTAGACATTGTTTTTTGAGTTTGGTAACTAATTAGATAGAATCTATCCTAATAGACAGTTTTAACTTGTTTTCCATGTGTGGATTGAATGTTGTTGTCATATTGACAAATGTTAAATATGAAGATGGAGTCCATATATTCGCTGAGTATTGAGTTGGACCAGATTTTGAAGATGGGTGGGGCTATGTTGAAGTTGCTGTTCATGTCTGTTAATGGTGATGCCTCATGAGGTTGTGGATATGAGTTAATGTTTGAAAATTAACTATTTACATGTAGATTTATTTTGCATTGTTTAAGAAACTTAGTTTCCATGGGTGAGATTGCAAATAGCCAGCTCTTAAATGTTGGAATTGTGGTTACTGTGCATTCTGTTTATTTTCTGCTTCACAAACATGGCTGATGAAAATTGCATCACAAATTACATGTCATTGGCAACATATAAAAAAATAAAACGATACTCTAGAAATTTGAATGTAACTGGAAAGCAAGCCACAGTGTTTTTCGTCCTTATACCAGTTTAATTTCTTTTTGATGCCCATATCGCTCATCGACTGAGACGTTTCACTTATTTTTGTCAATATTGTTCTAGGCTAAAATGTTATCATTAACAAATCATGTTATGGTGGTTTGTGTCTAGAATGTAGAACATTTAAACAAAAATTAATGCTTAATTGTTATAAAATCACAAAATATTATTATTTTATTAAATAATAGAATACCAATTACAGAGAGATTTGTATTATATAGAGAATGGAGGATGAAACCATGTAAAATGATAAACATGACGTGACTCACCCAGTGTTAAAAATAGCAAACTAAAAATATAACATTAAAATACTTGTCACTAAGGTGACTTTATTACAACTGTATGCCTTGTCTTCCAATAATAATATAACATTTTTCTAATACTCCCGCTTAAGCTTGCTTCATTGAAAACAAAGCATACCAAATTAAAAATACACTGAACCATGAATACGCTATTTTTCAAAAGCTTTTATTTGAAAACAGACCATACACTTGGGATAACTCCAACAAGGGACCTTGAACATTTGTAAAGGTGTAGCTCTCGAGATGACTTTCCAGGTTCTTGGGTTACCATCTACCCAAACTTTGGAATCACTAATCTCCTGAACCATTGGACAACAATCAATGTTGAGCCACACTCATAGAGCTACATCAAGTTGTCTCATAACCCTAAGAAGGGTATAATTCCCAAGATCCATATGTTGGTGTTGGAAATAAGCCACACCCGGACCGACGATGGACTGGTCCAAGAGGGGCCGGTAGCTCAGTGGTAGAGCACTCCAGCAGCGTATGGAAGGTCCTAGGTTCGAGTCCTAGCTGGTCCATGTCTCAACATGTTATCAAAGCCAGGTCCAGGTTTGGCTTAAGGGGGGGTGTTGGTGTTGGAAATAAGCCACACCCGGACCGACGATGGACTGGTCCAAGAGGGGCCAGTAGCTTAGTGGTAGAGCACTCCAGCAGCGTATGGAAGGTCCTAGGTTCGAGTCCTAGCTGGTCCATGTCTCAACACCATAGACTCCCAAGCAAATTTCATTGAAAACAAAGCATTTCAAACTAAAAACACATTGAACCATGAATTTACCATTCTTTAGAAGCTTTTATTTTGAAAACAAACCATACACCAGGTAGAACTTGATCAAGTGTCCTTGAACATTTGTAAACGTGCAGCTCTTGAGATGAATTCCCAAGTTCTCAGGTTACCATCTACCCAAATTCCCTAATCATTAATCTCCCGAACCATTGGACAACAATCCATGTTAACCTACACTCATAGAGCTACATCAAGTTGTCTCATAACCCTCAAAAGGGTATAATTCCCAAGATCCATAGACTCCCAAGCAAACTAGCCAAACATACATTTTGAGCTTTGTCCAAGTTGACTTTCTATTTGTCTTCAAAGAGCTACACTTCTTTAAAATGCATAAAAATGAACTTCTCCTTCACCATTGTCAACATCTGGAGGATCTTCAACAATGGCTACATTAGCTCCTTTGAGCTTTTCTTTGAGAACATCATTCACTTGAAGTTTACAGTTCTAAGTTGTGGGGCCCATTTTCTTGCAGTAGTAGCATTCAACCCCTCTTTTTTCCTCAACGAATCTTCTACTATTTGAGTATAATGCTACCTCAGTTTGAGGGTCATCCTTTGTATCTCCTGCAATGGTTCTCTTTTCTTCAGCTAGGATAGTTGAAATCATATCTTCCAAACTTTTAGAAGAAAGTTCACTGATAGTAAAGATGGCATTGTTGAATTTTGAAGATAAATTATTAAATTGTTTAGTAAAATGGCGTTAGCATCCTCTTCATCCTCTACAACATTGACTTTTGCTGGTTGTTGAAGAAGAGATCTCTGATTGTTCATTGGCTTGACATGGGGACTCCGTCAGTCATCTTGAACTTGGAAAGTTGAAGCTTTGATGAAAATTTTGTGTTAACCACTGCTGCTTCAAGTAGGGTATTCAAATTCTCCCAAATTTCTTTAGATTTTTGCAAAATTTGTAAGATGTAGCTCAGAATCGGAGAGGGCAAGACCAATAAGAAGATGCCTCCAAAAGAAGCCTGGTTAGGACGTAAGCCCAAGGCGGGCCATCTGAAAGTCTTTGGTTCTACAACTCATGTATGGATTCCAAAAGCCAAGCGTGCCAAGCTGGACTCCAAGACCCAACAACTTATGTTTACTGGTTACAACGACAATCACAAGGCATACAGATTGATTGATGTGGAGAAAGATCTTCTCATAGTCAGTCGTGATGTTGTGATTGATGAGACTACTGGTCCATTTCTTCCTACTACCAGTCCTACGGATAAGCCTATGAAGGTTTCTGATGAGGGTGTTCGTCTTCCTCTTGGTTCCCCTGATGGGAGGGCTTCAAAGCATTCTAACTCTGAAGATGAGGAGCCTACCAGTCATGATATAGCACCACCTGATTTTCCTTAGGATTCACATCCAGTGACTTTGTACCAGAAATCCCAAGAGATGTTGTTTCTCCTATTCCAGATGTTGGTACTTCTACTCTTCGGCCTAAGTGGTGGGCCAAGACTTTCAGAGATCTTCATGATGATGAACTCATTGAGGGCAGATCAGCTCGCAGGAAGAGCAAGCAGCAAAACACAGTCAATTTTGCTCTTATGGCCAACATCCACAGCGTCTATAAGCCTCAGACATATTCAGAGGCTAAAGGAATTCCAGAGTGGAAAAGGCTATGGAGACGCCATAGTCTTCTAAAAAATCACACTTGGGTTCTTTTTGATCTTCCTCCTGGGAAGAAAAGAAACCTATCAGCTGCAAATGGGTTTATAAGGTCAAGTATCATGCAAATGGTACTTTGGATAAATACAAGGCTAGATTAGTTACTCGGGGATTCACACAGCGGGAGGGCATTGATTATGAGGAGACCTTTGCTCCTACTGCCAAGATGAGCACAATTCGTCTTCTTCTCGCTATTGCAGCCCAGTTTGGATGGACAATTCATCAGATGGATGACAATGGTGAGTTGCAGGAAGAAGTCTACATGACGTAGCCTCCTGGTTTCAAGTTTTCCGACAAAGAGCATCAGGTATGTAGGCTTGTGAAAGCACTCTATGGACTGAAATAGGCTCCTCGTGCATGGTACATCAAAATTGATCAGTTTTTGGTTGATCATGGTTTTCAGCGCAACCCTTATGACAGTAATTTGTATGTCAAACGCTTTGGTGATGATATTCTCTTTCTTGTTGTCTATGTTGATGGCTTGATCATTACTGAAAATTCAACACATTTGATTGCCGCAATCAAATAGGATTTGTGTCAAGCTTTTGACATGACAGATTTGGGGTTTCTCCATTACTGTTTGGGTATTGAGGGTTTGGCAGACAATTGATAGTATTTTCATCTCTCAGTCTAAATATGCTCAAAGTTTACTTGACAAATTTCGGATGCAGGATTGCAAACCTGCCTCCACACCTATGGAGAAAGGGCCGAAGTTGTCAACTAACTCTAATTCACCTCCGGTCGATGAAACGACGTTCAGGCAATTAGTGAGCAACCTCATCTATCTCACTGCCACTAGACCTGATCTCAATTTTGCAGTGAGCTACATTTCTCGCTTCATGACAGCTCCAAAAGCTAGTCATTGGGTTGCAGCGAAGCGAGTGCTGAGATATGTGAAGGGCACTTCAAATTTTGGCATTTTGTATGGCAGATGCAAGGATCCAAAGCTGATTGGTTATACCAACTCAGATTGGGCAGGTTCCGTGGATGACTGCAAATCCACTTTTGGGTATGTATTTAGTTTGGGTATAGGTGCTATAACATGGACTAGCAAGAAGCAACAGGCAGTGGCTCTTTCCTCGACTAAAGTAGAGTATGGAGGAACAATTAAGGCATCATGCGAGGCAGTTTGGCTCTGCAGGATGCTTTTTGACATGCACATGTCACAAGCAGGACCTTCTCCCTTGTACACTGATAATCAAGGGGTGCTCAAACTGGCCAAAAATCTAGTCTTCCATGTATGCACCAAGCATGTCGAGCTTCATTGTCACTACATCGACAAGCTAGTAGAAGACGGATCAGTTCAGCTGCAGTATGTTCCGATAGCGGATCAAACTGCAGATATTCTCACCAAGTCTCTGAGCCCGGATAAATTTGTCAAATTCAGGGGGCAACTTGGTGTTGTTGACAGATTGACCATTAAGGGAGGGTGTTAGAATAATATATCTCTACATAGTTAATGGTCAAGTTAGTAGGTAGAGGCTGTTAGACATCTTAAATGTCTACAATTGTAGGTAGTTAGAGGTAGGTGATTTCATTAATATCTATAGTGCTTTGTAATTCCTATATATTGTACTCTTTTCTCTGATATTAGACACTGCAATTTACCAGTGTATCTCTGATTTTCACACAGATATACTTCCATCTTTGTCTGAGATAATATAATAGCAAATATCTTTATTACCAAAATTTGTCTTCGAAGGAAGACTTTACAAATTTGGTTTGCAGTGATTGCTTGATTTCTGGGCTGCAATCACTCCACAAAGAAGGGTTGGGTTTTCGTCCAAACCTTCAAGATCAAAGGGTTTGTGTCCTCAGAAACTTCACTCTTCCCAGGAAAGGAAATGAGTTACATATCAATATCAATAACAATCTGAACATGTTCAATTCATCCACAAACTCTCCCATATAAAGACTCTCATCAGCCTTCTAGGAGATAAGGCTACATTTAATGCTTGAGGCTGAGATGAACATGATAAAATAAAGTGACAGTTAAATATTATTTTATTCAATTTGATTATTTTTAACTAAATTAATTAATATTAAGTTATCCTTTGAAATAATATTTCTTTTTGGACAACTTAATTAATTAAATTAACTTTGTCACTTTATCAAAATTGGGGACATTACAAATATTTAATGAACAAAATTTTCATTTCCATCAAAAAATTAAAAGGTCAAATAATGAAATTGAAAATTTTCAAACCCTAACACATACATACAAAATAATTGCTTTGAAATTCATGCCCTATTTAGACATTGGTATAAACCCTAGGTGCCAATTTGAAAACCTATGATTTCATTCTTAAAAAGATCTGTGCCCTAGTCGTTGCATGATTTTGAGGATTAGTGCGACTTTTTGATAAAAATTAGTCGTGAATCTGTAAACCCTTAGCTGTTGAATCGATAAAAACTCACATTTTTAAATTTTTGTCATTGGAAAACTCACATTATAAAAAAAATTGCATGAATTTTTGGAGCAGGTCGTGATTTTAAGGTGAAAAAAGTGATGCAATTTTAAGTGAAAAAATGCATTTTTTTTGATGAATCTTAGTGTGATTTCTAGAATAAAACCTCTTTGCGATTTCTTAAAAAGAAGCAGGCCACGAACTATGCCAGAAACTGTTAATGCATGATAGCTTCGGTAAGATAAATGATTGAATGAGAGATAAATGAAGTCTCTCATTCAATCATCTATCCTATTGATAAACTATGATGAAGACTTCAAGCTATTGTTCCTTCATTTGATGATCATTCTTTAATTTATATATTCTTGCAAAGTTCGATTAATGCTTAACTACTGATAATCATCGGTTAGCACAGAATACCGATTAATATCCGTTATCATATGAACACCGATTGTTATCAGGCTTAACCAATGCACTCCGATTAATATTGGTTAACATATTGTTATCGGGCTTAACAAATGCACTCCGATTAATATCAGTTAATATATTAACTGTGAAACGATAATTGTTTTCGGACTTAACTAATACATACCGATTAGTATCGGTTGTCTTGCATATGATAGACACACCGATTAAGTATCGGGTGGTTTGTTAAGTGATATACACCGATTGGTAAATACTACGATAACTCAAAAGGTGCAATCAAGTAATGTCTTGATTGGTCATGTCTAATAGACATGACCGGTCAAGGCATTGCTTGATCCTCCTTGCTTACATATATATATATATCAATCGCCATTTGTGAGAAGGATATTGAAATCGATAAATACTCCTCTCATTTGCAACATACAAAATTATAATCAGATTTATCATATTAAAGATATAACACATATTTTGAAAGAACAGATGACCTTGAATATAACGTGCATCTTGAATTGAAAATTGAATAACATTTACATGGAATCAGAGCTATAGTTAAATCGAACCTGAGGCTGTTCAATTTTGTGGAAAATTCAAAACAAGCATATATTCAACATCACATTTCTTCTAATGGCTAGCGCTATCACATTTGAAGATAGACTCAGAGGAGGTGATGACTTCTCAGCATGGAAGTTTAGAATTCAGATGATTCTAAAAGAAAATAAAGTCGAATCATTTGTAAAAACTGAAACTGTAGAACTTGAAACTGAACTTGACAAAACAACTTGGAGAGAGGGAAATGAAAAGGCCATCAAAATCATAGTTGATGGGGTGAGAAATAATATTATGCCCATCATAAGGAAACATGAAATGGCCTACAACATGTTCAAAGCACTTGAAGATGCATTTGAGATATCCAATGCTAGTAGAACCTTGGCCTTAAAAAGAGAAATAAATCACATAGCCATGATCAAAGGAGAATCAATCAATGCCTACTTCATGTGTATATCAGCCCTAAGGGATGAACTAGCAACTCTTGGATATGAGATCCAAAGCAAAGAATTAACATTCATTGCTCTAGATGGGTTGCCTAGTATATGAGAAACATCTGCCCAAGGCATCAGTTCAAGGGATGAATTTCCAAAATTTGATAGGCTAAAGGCAGACTGTTTCCAAGAAGAATCAAGGTTAAATAAGAAAGGGATCAAACAAAAGAACATAGATGAAGACCTTCAAGTTCTAAATACAAACTCAAACAAGAAAAGCAAGCAGAAACAATTTAGGAAGAGAAAAGGCCGTCATGGCAAGAACACCTTCAAGAAAGACCTTTCACAGATTCAATGTTACAGATGTGACAAATTTGGGCACTATGTTGCCAAATGCCCAGAAAGAGCCAAACAAGAAGCCACATTTGCCAAAACAGGAAAATCTAAAAGGGAAGATGACTTCGAGAAGTATGTACTCTATTCAGCACTTACAAACCAAGCATCAAACAAGGTTAACTCCTGGGTGATCGACAATGGCTCATCCAGACGCATTATAGGATTTAGAGAAGTGCTAGACTCCATGATAGAGGAGAATGATGAGGAAGTGACTATCGGAGATGACTCCACACATCCAGTCAGAGGAGTTGGAACCTGCACCATCAAATTAAAGTCAGGCATATCATTACAACTTAAAGGAGTACTATATGTCCTAGGCATCAAGAGAAACCTAGTCTCCATATAAGCACTAGAGGATAATGGATACAAAGTGACCTTCATGGACAACAGAGTGTTGGCTTGGCCAAAGAATTCATCCATCAAGAAAGCTAAAACCATTGGTCAAAGACAAGGCTACTTGTATGAGCTGTGCACAAAGCCCAACTTAGCCCTAATCCATGAAACTACAGATGCTAATGAAGTTTGGCATAGAAGACTAGGTCACCTGAATTTTAGAGCTTTATCATCAATGGGAAACCTTGTCACAGGCCTACCTAAGTTAAAGCAATATCATTCAGGGGCATGCAAAGGATGTGCCCTGGGTAAAAATGCTAAGAGTGCTTTTCAAAATAGTACTAGGAAAACAAGTAAAATTTTAGAGTTAGTTCATTTTGATGTATGTGGACCTATGTCCGTACCTTCTTTAGGGGGATTTTTGTATTATGTAATATTTGTTGATGACTACTCTAGGAAAACTTGGATCTACTTTCTGAAGTGTAAAGAATCATAAGAGATCCTCAATAGGTTTAAAGAGTTCAAATCATTAACAGAGAACTACTCAGGAAATAAAATTAAAACTCTAAGAACTGATAATGGGGGGGAATACACATCAGAATTATTTAGAGATTTTTGTAAAAATTTAGGGATTAAGAGGGAGTTAACAATACCTTATAATCCTCAACAAAATGGGGTAGATGAGAGGAAAAATAGGACAATTGTAGAAGCTGCCAAAGCTATGATTCTTGATCAGAATCTAAATGTCAATCTTTGGGCAGAAGCAACTAGCACTCCCATCTTGAAGATAAAACCCCTGAGGAAGTCTTTACTAAATCAAAACCAGATATCGGTCACCTTAGGATATTTGGGTGCTCTGTCTATATTCATGTACCTAAGGAGAAAAGATTAAAATTAGAGCCTTCTGGAAAAAGGGGAATACTTGTAGGATATAGTGAAACCTCTAAGTCCTACAGAATCTATATACCTGGTCAGAAGAATATTGAACTAAGTAGGGATGTAATCTTTGAAGAAGACTTAGCCTTCAAAAGAGCCCAAAGCTCAATAAAACCTGAAGTCTATATCCCTACCCCTAGCATAGATGAAGACCCTGCTCCTGAGCTTCAGAGGGAGAGTCTTGAGGAAAATGAAAGTGAAACTCAAAACCCACCTAGAGAAAATTTCAAGAAAAGACCACTATGGGCCACCAAAATTGTAGAAGAAGCTCAGAAGTATCCTGCCCCTTTAGGAACTTTTAGAGAAAACAAAAGGCCTAACAAACTTACCAACTACGTCGCTCTCCTGAATGATCTCTCAAGAGAAGAACCTACTAATGTATCAGATGCACTTAAACATCAAGTATGGAAGAATGCCATGTTTGAAGAATACCAATCCATTATGAAAAATGATGTTTGGGAAATTGTCCCTAGGCCGACAAGGAAATCTGTTGTCACCTCCAAATGGCTCTTCAAAATCAAACACACTGCAGATGGTAGCATTGAGAAACACAAGGCTAGATTTGTAGCCAGAGGGTTCTCTCAAAAGGAAGGAATTGATTATGAGGAAACATTTGCACCTGTAGCCAGATACACTTTAGTAAGAGTGGTCTTAGCCATTGCAGCATCAAAGGGATGGAAAATTCATCAGATGGATGTTAAGACATCATTCCTTAATGGTTAGATTTCAAAAGAAGTATACCTAGAGCAACCTGAAGGGTTTGAGATTCATGATGCAGAGTCACATGTGTGTAGACTCAAGAAAGCTCTCTATGGGCTTAAACATGCTCCCAGGGCCTGGTATGAAAGAATTGATACCTATCTCTCAAAGTTAGGCTTCTCCAAGAATGATGCAGATCCTAATCTCTACTATAAGCAAAACAAAGGTGATATGCTAATATTAATTTTATATGTTGATGATTTGTTAATCACAGGAAAAGATCACCTCATAGATCAGTGTAAGAAAGACCTTGCTAAAGAATTTGATATGAAGGACTTGGGACTCCTTCATTACTTCCTAGGTTTGGAAGTATGGCAAAATATTGATGGCATTATACTAAACTAGGGTAAATATACCATGGACATTTTGAAGAGATTTGGAATGCTAAACTGCAGACCCATGACCTCTCCAATGGAAACAAACCTTCATAAACTTAAGGAAGCAGCAGCAGAAGCTCAACCCTCAGATCCTACTCTATATAGGCAAATGATTGGGTCCTTGATGTATCTTGTAAATACGAGACCAGATATATGTTATGCAGTTAATGCCTTAAGTCAGTTTATGTGTGAGCCTAAGGAGATGCACTTGATTGCAGTGAAACACATTATGAGATACTTACAAGGTACTCTAATAAACCTTGGTCTCAAATATGAGAAAGTTGATCTAGACCTACACGGATTTACAGACTCAGATTGGGCTGGAAGTGTGACTGACAGGAAAAGCACTTTAGGGTGTTGCTTCAGTTTAGGCTCAGCCATGATATCCTGGATCAACAGAATGCAGTGTTCTGTGGCTCAGAGTTCCATCGAAGCCGAATACATTGCAGCTTCCATGGCTAACCGAAAGGCAGTATGGCTTAGGAAGTTGCTCGTGGGATTGTTTGGAGAGCCTATGAAACCTACTATCATACATTGTGACAATCAGAGCTGCATAAAACTTTCAGTAAATCCAGTGTTCCATGACAGATCCAAGCATATTGAGATTCCATACCACTATGTGCGAGATATGGTAGATAGGAATGTGATCCAATTAGAATATGTTTGTACAGGAGATGAGACAGCAGATGTTCTGACCAAACCTCTTTCCAGAGTGAAGGTTGATCACTTCAGAAAAGGTTTAGGTATGATAGAAAGGTAATTTGCTTTGTAATCTGTATTTACATATCAATAAGATGTTTAATGTGTAAACTTCTTTGTCATGTTAGGACATTTTGGATTTTATCCCCTGGGTTCATATCTAAGAGGTGACGATCTCTCAAGATGACGAACACTTGTATGTAGACATTATAAGGTGACGATCTTATGATATTCAAACCAGTTATCATGTTGGATCTCTGGTATGTCATGGATGTGCCATGATTGTGTTGTGGTAAAACATTTGTATAAAATGTTAGTGCACATACCACAACTTGGATAAGATGAGAATTTAATCATCCTCATATGTTTATCCTTGAGTATTGCATGTTTAGGCGATACTGATATCACATGCTTAGGTGATATCTTGTCATCACAAGATTGATGTGATGAACATTTGTATCACGTGTTTAGGTGATATTTCATGTCATGTGATTAGGTGATATGATTTTCTGAAGAGTCAGATTATGTAATGAATACTAACCATCATTTGAATTGTGATGCTTGATATGTTTTTTTTCATTTATCTTACCTAGCTAAGAGGGAGTGTTAATGCATGATAGCCTCGGTAAGATAAATGATTGAATGAGAGATAAATGAAGTCTCTCATTCAATCATCTATCCTATCGATAAACTATGATGAAGACTTCAAGCTATTGTTCCTTCATTTGATGATCATTCTTCAATTTATATATTCTTGCAAAGTTCGATTAATGCTTAACTACCGATAATCATCGGTTAGCACAGAATACCGATTAATATCGGTTATCATATGAACACTGATTGTTATTGGGCTTAACCAATTCACTTCGATTAATATCGGTTAACATATTGTTATCGGGCTTAACAAATGCACTCCGATTAATATCGGTTAATATATTAACTGTGAAACGATAATTGTTATCGGACTTAACTAATACATACCGATTAGTATCGGTTGTCTTGCATATGATATACTCGCCGATTAAGTATCGGGTGGTTTGTTAAGTGATATACACCGATTGGTAAATACTACGATAACTCAAAAGGTGCGATCAAGTAATGTCTTGATCGGTCATAGACATGACCGATCAAGGCATTGCTTGATCCTCCTTGCTTACATATATATATCAATTGACATTTGTGAGAAGGATATTGAAATCGATAAATACTCCTCTCATCTGCAACATACAAAACGATAATCAGATTTATCATATTAAAGATATAACACATATTTTGAAAGAAAAGATAACCTTGAATATAACTTGCATCTTGAATTGAAAATTGAATAACATTTACAGAAACAACTATCCATTTTCAACTTTCATTGTGTAGAAGTTAATGATCAACCACAAGAGCCAATAAATATTTGTAAGAAAAATACCTATCAAACAAAGAGATCAAGCAAAGATTGTATGCTCTATAATAGTCAGAGAATTCTGTATTAATGCACAAAAGAATTGAAGATTCAATATTGAAGGTGCAATTACAATGAAGGAATGACTTGTTTTATAGGAAGCAAGAAATGCTCTAATCCTAAAATTAGAAGAACTAAAGCAATGCAAGGTAGGAGCTAAATTAAGCTCAACTACAAGCCAAAAAAGTTAACTAGAAGTGCCTCTATGTGAACTCAAACTAAAAAAGCATAACACCTAAATAAAATAAAGCACCTAAGTTTAGCTTAAGTGAAAAAGCAATTAAAAGACCTAATTAATAAATAATTAGATAATTGTCCTAAAATTACTCGAACACGTTGCAACTGGTAAATTCACATGACTCCTTGCTCTAATACCATGTTGTAAAAATACAATATTATTATTTTATCTAATAACATGATATCTCTTACAAAGAGGCTCATCTCCTTATATAGAGAATAGAGGATAAAACCATGCAAAAGGATAAACATAACACGAGTCACCCAACACTAAAAATAGCGAACTGAAAAAAAAGAAAAAATACTTGTTTCTAAGATGACTTTATTACAATTGTAAGTCTTATCTACTAATAATTATTTAATATTGTTCTAATACCAATCGCATGCAGCAAAACCAAAACTTTAATTTTTCTCATCGTGTTTCACTGTACCCTAGTTGTTCTTCAAGTTTGTAAGTCGTGTTGCAAAATGCCCTGAAATCGCTTTATAAATATTAATGTTTAGCATGCTTGTATTTTTATATTCATTTTGACTTGTCTTTTGCAGATTTTTGGAAAAAAATCGCACTATTCTTGACGAGTTTTCTGCAAAAAATTGCCGCAAGCTTGCTTAAAAATTGGCAATGCGTATTTTCATGAGTTACTTGCCATCGGTTTTTGCATGCGAGTAATGACAATTTCTGCGAGTTATTGGTGCATTTTTTTATCTATGATTGGCACAATGACCCAAATTCCTATAGCAATAGAAAAGGAGGAATTTCCTTTGTACGTTTCCTTTATAGGCCCTCTTGATGCATGCTATGTGAAATCGCTAGGTGGACTTACCATGATTTTGGAGATCTCCATGTAGGGCTATAAAAGATGTGTTAAAATAATATTAATATCTTCGATAATGGTCATCTTCTATTTTTAACAGTCATCTTAGTTGTCGACTTATTTAGCTTTTCAGTCGACTTATTTAGCTTTTTATTATTTAGCCTTTTAAGCTATATTTAGCTTTTTAAGCTTTTTAGCTTATTTGATTTCACTTTAACGACTGGTTCTATTTATAGAACATCGTCTTGTAACTTCTATATATACGTGTGTATATCGTTCAATGTGATTATCCGATTATTGAATCCAAGCTTGCAAAACTCGGCAAGCCATTAGAAAACTCGCGAGTAATCGCGAGCCCTAATGGCGCGCGAGTTACTCGCAGAAAAACTCGGCATGATTTTTTCATATAATCGCTGCGATTTTATTGACAAATACTCGCCGTTAATCGCCAAAACCCGCCCAAAAACGCGGCACAAAACGCGAGAAAAATGCGACTTAAGTCGCAGGCAAAAAAAAAAACCTAAGTCTTTATTCCATTTCGCGCGACTCCGGAAGGCAAAAAACGCAGGCAAAAAATGCCACGCGATTTCCAGTAGGGTTTGCATTTGCACACGCGACCAGGTTTTTATTCGTGATTTTTCTTAGATCTTTTTGCATTTGCAGCAAAATTCGAAGTTGTATTTGTTTTTAATTTTTGTATGATTTGTATTTTGTAAAAAACTATTGTGATTTTGTATTTGTCTTTTCATTTTTGTATTACAGTATTGCACTTAGTAACTTACTATTAATTTTAATTGATTGTATTGTTTTATTTTGAATTCACAGTCATTTTAAATTTTAATCGACTATGTATTCACAGTCAATTAAAATGACTATGTTTTAAAATTTTAAATGACTGTGAATACACCAGAGTTCCCAAACTCGCCGCGAGTCAGGCGAGTTCGCCGAGTTGGCGAGTCGAGCCAAGCTCGGCGAGTTTTGCTGACTCGGGACTCGGACTCGGCGAGTTTTGACCATAACTCGCCTGACTCGCGAGTCAGGCGAGTTATGGCAAAACTCGCCGAGTCCAAGCTCCAAAACTCGGCCACCACAGGTCAATGTTTTGACTTGTTTGACAGGTTAGTATGTTCGTCAGGATTCATATATGGAATATAACATTTAAGTATAAGTGACATTTCCTTATGTCTTTTCTCTTTCTTATACTTTAAGTTATATTCCATATATATTGTCAGGATGTTTGAGAGTGGTTTCGGACCTCCATGAGTTATAATGCAAAATCTAGTTTTTGGAGGATCCTTCAAATTTCCAGACTTAGTCAAATTTCAGGCCATTTCAGAATCAGGATGACATTCCAGACTTTTAAGGCGAGTTCACTCTGACCATGATGTAAGGGATGGGACCTAGGAGGACACTATGCATTCAACCAAGGTTTGATTTAGCAACTTGAAGCGTGACCAGATAGTACACAAGAACCCTAGGAATGATCTAAATAACCCCTAATCACTCAACTGACCTAACCTCCTTCACTCCACCTTGAGGAGATCCACCTGATTTGATGACCTTTGAGAAACTCAATCCCTTTAATGCAAAGGCTAAGACACTAAAACGACCAACAACAAAACTAAAAGAGCTAACCCTAGAAAGCAAAAAGTGGGGGTCTTCATTTGCAATGGGGCGATGTGTGAGTACCTCACAACAGGGATTTTTCTTAAAATTTTGAAAAAAGGGGGTGAGTTGGGGATATTTCCTACCTATCCCCACATCCCAAAAAATCCCCCCATGGGGCACAAGGTTATTTTTGGCAAGGGACATGTCTCTGAGGAGCATATTTCAAACCCTTCTGGCCTCACAATTCCCCCTTCCATCCAACATATATATAGCCTAAAAACTAACAGGTCCAAGAAAGACCAAGGTCAACTATAGTCCCAAGGTAAAACCTAAGTTCAAAAAGCACACTATTTAATGCTACCATACACAAGCATTCCTTACAATTTCCAAGTGAAGATGTTCATGATGTCTCATGTTGGTGCTCCCAAAATTTCAATTTGGCCAAAGAAAATACTAAACAAAAGCCCCAAACAAGTAGATACTCTACCAGCATGCCTTTCATGGCATAACAAGCTAGCACACATTATAATTGGGCTTTATTCAATAATGGGTACATGAAACAAGTTTTAAATTGTTAAAAATCTCTTAATTTCAAGGTTTTTTTAATTTTGCCGAGTCATTGCCGAGTCGTTGCCGAGTCATAGCCGAGTCACGAGTTGAGTCGGCCTTGCCGAGTCCGAGCCGAGTCCGAGTCTGGGAACTTTGGAATACACAGTCATTTTCAAATGTCTGTGTAATACATTAATGTACATTGTAATTAGTGACTGTGTATTACACAGTCAATTGTGAAATGACTGTGTAATACATAGTCATTTGAAATGACTGTCAACTGTGTAATGTCAATGTGTATTAAAGTATTTCATTTAAATTTAAATTTGAAGTTAAAAACTTAAAAAAATACACAACCAATTAAAAATTTAATTTTAGATAGTCATCTATTAATAGATGACTATAAATAAAATACAGTTATACAATCATTGTAATTTTTGGATGTTCGTGATTTTTTTTGTTAACAATGTTATTGATCTCTAAATGTTGTCTCTCTTTTGCTAGGTTCTTTTCCACATCTTTTTGAAAGAAAATGGATTCAGCTTCTATAGTTAAAGTTGGTGGCAAAAAGAGAGAGCCTTGTTGGAAACATGGGAGACCAGGTCCAAAACGAGGAGATGTTTTTTGCAACCATTGCAAAAAAATTGTAAAAGGTGGCATTAATAGGTTCAAATATCACCTTGCAAAAATTCAAT
This sequence comes from Cryptomeria japonica, assembly GCF_030272615.1. Classification (NCBI taxonomy): domain Eukaryota; kingdom Viridiplantae; phylum Streptophyta; class Pinopsida; order Cupressales; family Cupressaceae; genus Cryptomeria; species Cryptomeria japonica. The sequence goes on along the minus strand of NC_081415.1, from coordinate 416,735,033 downwards.
GTCGAGATACCACAAGCTGTACGGAATGTATTGAAGAGGCTACGAGAGATGCAATAGCAACGCTTGAAGCATATGATCAAAGGAAGGCAACAAAAAAGAGAACAGCAGAGGCAATGGCAGATTTGAGTTCCATAGGGTCACATACAGATGTGGGGACATCTGGTTCTTCCCTTGGGCCACGGATACGAGCAAAGGGAACTTTGGACAGCAACATGGAAAACTTCTTTATTCCACGTAACACTCCTAGTGCACAACCTGGATTGCTTGGCACTGCATGGAATAAAGAGGCTCACCAACAAGTCAAGGTGGCGTGTGCTAGATTTTTTATCTACAACGATGTTCCGTTCAATGCTATTTCTAGTCCATCTTGGGACCAATTGGTCACTGCGTTGACTGTGGCAGGTAAGGGGTTCAAGTCCCCAAGCCGTTACGAGGTAAGTGGACCGTTATTGCAGGATGAGGTCCAAAACACTCATGCATTAGTGGAAGAGCAAAGGACTATTTGGGAAAAGAATGGCTGCACCATTCTTTCTGATGAATGGACATATGGTAGGAATAGGACACTCATCAACTTTCTAGTTGCTTCAGGAGGACAGTTAGTATTTTTAAAATCAATTGATGCCTCCAATGAAGTGAAAAATGCGGAGACCTTTTGCAACATGTTGGATGAGGTGGTGATGGATGTGGGAGTGCAGAATGTCATCCAAGTTGTGACTGATAATGCAGCTGCATATGTGGCAGCCGGTAGACTTCTAATGGCTAGACATCCGACATTATTTTGGAGCCTTTGTGCTGCCCATTGTCTTGACTTGCTCCTTGAGGACATAGGGAAACTAAGTTGGATAAAGAAATTGGTTGAAGATGGAAGGAATATCACCAAATACATCTACAATCACACATGGGTCCTAAATCTTATGAGAGAGCACACTGAAGGTAAGGATCTTGTGCGATCGGGGGTCACACACTTTGCTACCAATTTCCTCACCTTGTAGAGCATACTTGCTAAATTGCCCAACCTGAAGCGGATGTTCGTGAGTGAAAGATGGTTGGGGAGTCCTTATGCTACAAAGCCTGAAGTAGAGAAGGTTGTGATTGCCATTTTTGATACTAATTTTGCCAAGATAGTGGAGGAGATCATCAATGTAAGTTTTGAAACTTTAATTGATGATTTATTATTTAATTTTCTAATATTTCAATCTGCTGATTTTGTTAGATTTTTTATATCTAGGTGTCGGAACCGTTGGTGAGGGTGCTACGAATGGTGGATGGGGATCATAACTCCATGGGGTATCTATACGAGGCCATGGATAAGGCCAAAGAGGCGATTCAACACTTGTATGGGTCAAACAAGACCAAGTATGAACCCATATGGCGCATAATTGATCGGAGGTGGAACCATCAACTCCACCAACATATTCATGCTGCTGCCTACTTCTTGAATCCCAAGTTTTTTTCCTCTCTGAGTCTCAGAGCAGATGCAGAGGTTAGAATTGGCCTTGACACATGCATTCGGAGATTAGTTGATGATGAGATCCTTCGAGACTTGATACTTGATGAGTTGCAGAGCTATAAGAAGGCCTTAGGGGAATTGTTTTCTTCACCTGATTGCAAACGTAGGAGAGCCACCTTACGACCAGGTAAAAAAAAACATATGTTTAATTTTTACCATTTATTTCTCTCTTTAAGATTATTGAAATCTTTACAAGTTATAAATCACATTTTGTATCCTTGCAGATTTGTGGTGGGAAGATTATGGTGCCACAACGCCTAATCTTCAAAAGCTTGCCATCGCATATTATCACAGCCTTGTAGTGCTTCTGGTTGTGAGCGCAACTGGAGTGTTTTTGAGAACATCCACACAAAAAAACGCAATAGGTTGACTCAACAACGCTTGAATGATCTTGTCTATGTGCGGTACAACATTCGATTACATGAGAAGAAGGTGCTAGGGCAAGGTTCACATGAAGCACTTGACTTGGATGACATTGATCCATATGCAGCAGAATGGGTTGCTTCTCCTGATGATGTTGATAATGATTTGGATCCATTCTTTACTAATGAGCAGCTGAGTGAGTTGGAGAGGGCAGGAGAGGAATGGGATGCGAAAGTGGCAGCACGTGAGGAGCAGGAGGCTGATCATGCAGCAGAGGCACTTGTTAGTGTTGAGGATGTTGCCACTACTTCAGCACCACCCACCCAACAACCACAATCTGTTTTGAGCTTTAGTTGTAGACGCAATTTATGATTTCTTATTTTCATTGATACCAAACTTTGAACTTGATATGTAATCAAAATTTCAGAGGTTCTTGTTTTGTGGTCTATGATTCTATGAGTCTGTCACTATGATACGTTGATATGTATTGAACTCTTATTCATGTGTTGCACTTGGTTTTTGGTTTATGCTATGATACTTGCATTTGTTGCTATGTATTACCAAAAGAATTTGATTTATACATCATGGAAATCATATATGTTATACAAATTTGGTGTAAATGTGTGTTTTTGAATTATATATAAAAAAAAAAATGTATTTTCAAATGTTCGATAAAGTTGCCGAGTTTTGCCAAGTTTTTCGCCGAGTTTTGGCGAGTCCCGAGTTTTTAAATTTTTTTGGCCTTGCCGAGTTATTGCAAAATCCGAGTTTTTCAAGCTTGATTGAATCATTCATTCAATTTATTTTTCATGGTATCAGAGTGGGTTGATGGGATTCTTTAAAGTTTGGCGAATTTTTTAATAAAAATTTATGGCCTTCTTTTTGAAATATTTTCCAGATTTTTTTTTGTTGTTTTTTTATAAAAAACCGATTTTGTTTTTTTGAAGGCTTTTTGAGGGTTTCAAGGGATTCTAGTTCGTAGGCGAATTTCTTTGTGCTGGGCAGCAGTTCATGTTTTTTTTAGGGTTCTGGAGATTTTCGGGCCTGCAACTTGGAGGTTTTTTTTTTTGCAGCTTGAAAATTTTCCTAGGGTTTTTGCAATTTTCGACTAGGGTTTTGACCCTTCAGTTCAAGTCGAAATTTTATTCTGGTTGCAAATTCTTGGTGGGTTTTTCGAGACCTCAACTAGGTCGTTGTCAGATTATTTTGGGTGCATCATTTTCTGTGCCTCGATTTTGAACTGTCGGATCTGCATTTTTTTACTAGATTCTTGGTGGGTTTTTCGAGAGCTTTTCTGGGTGCCTCGTTTTCCTTGCCTTGAACTTTGTGCAAGCAAATTTGCCTTGGAATTTAAAAACAGTTCGCAATTTCTGCTAATTTTGTGGACATTGGAAATTTTGCTGTCTTCTGGGCACCATTTATGCTGTTTTAAGATTGTAGAATTTTTTTAATTTTTGGGTTTCTTCCAAACCTCGAAATTCGTGCCTTGGAATTCGTGCTAGAATTCTCCTCCAGGGTTTTAGATTTTTTGTGCAGCTACTTCTATTTTGATTTTTGAATCAGATTCTTCTGTCTCATGCTTTCACTAGGTTGACCTCGTTCAACCTCCATTTTCGTGATGGCATCTTTGACCAACATCATGTTGGAACACAGTCAAAAGTTCAACAACTGCCACAACACCTGGAAACAGTGGATGTTCACGATATCTGAATATCGTTGCGTTGATCAGATTGATTTAGGCTAGACCTCGTCTTATAGGTCCCAAGGTTTTCACGATTTTTTCCTGAAAAATTGTCTGTCGATTTTTTGATTTTTTCCACAAAAAATTATGGGAGGGTTTTCACGATATTTTCCTCAAAAATTGTTCGTAGGTTTCATAATTTTCCCTTAAAAATTATCTCATCTATAATCCGCGATATTCACGCAAGATTGTAGTTATCTGGGTTTTACCGTTTTTTTTCCACAAAAACGATGATTTGTAACCTCAGATTTCTTGGTTTTTCGATTTTCTCCTCAAAATCGTAAATTCTCTTTTCGAGGGTTCCTATTTCAGGGTTTAGAATTTTTTCCTTAAAAATTATTATCTATCATCCGCAAAGCTTGCGTGGGATTTCTAGGTTTTCACGATTTTTTTTTCAAAAATTGTTTGTTGGTTTGTACGATTTTTTCCTCAAAAATCATTTGTAATACGTGAAGTTCGAGTGGGATTTGTGATTCGCGAAGTTCTCTGGTTTTTATCAATTTTTCTCCTCAAAAATCGAACTTGTTGCAGTCGGTTTGGGTCGCACCTGCCAGGGCGAACATCTACAACTGTGGTATCTTGCAGTCAGTTTTGGAGTTGGTACTCTTCTACAAAAGGGTTTGTTGATTTTTTCTTCAAAATCATGGTTTCAAGCTTCAGTAATTCGTGTGTGCCAGATCTCTAATTCGCGTGTGAAGGCTACATTAGATTGGATGGCTTTTGGTACTCTTGGTCATTTACATTCTGCAGATCTTGGGAGGGTCTCAGTAGCAGCAGAGTGTTCTTTGTATTTGTGATCAAAACACCTGCAGTGTCTTTTGTAAGGTATTGAGTACGATGACCATTAGGGAGGGTGTTAAAATAATATTAATATCTTCTATAATGGTCATCATCTATTTTTAACAGTCATCTTAGTTGTCAACTTATTTAGCTTTTTAGTCGACTTATTTAGCTTTTTATTATTTAGCCTTTTAAGCTATATTTAGCTTTTAAAGCTTTTTAGCTTATTTGATTTCACTTTAACGACTGGTTCTATTTATAGAACATCGTCTTGTAACTTCTATATATACGTGTGTATATCGTTCAATGTGATTATCCGATTATTGAATCATTCATTCGATTTATTTTTCAAAAATTTTCTGCACACTTAAAACAGTATAAATGGTGCCCAAAAAAAAACAGCAAAAATCCCAACATACAGAAATAGCAGAAATTGTGAACTGTTTTTAAATTCCAAGGCAAATTTGCTGGCACAAAATTTGAGGTGCGGAAAATGAGGCATCCCAAAAAATTTGAGACCAACCTAGAAAACCTCTCGAAAAACCCACCAAGAATCAGAAAATAGAATGTAGATTCGATGGCTCAAAAATCGAGGCACGAAAAACGATGCACCCAGAAAAATCTGATGATGACCCAGTTGCGGTCTCAAAAAACCCACCAAGAATCTGCACCCAGAATAAAATTTCGACTTGAACTGAAGGGTCAAAACCCTAGTCAAAAATTGCAAAAACCCTAGGAAAATTTTCAACTTGCAAAAAAAAATCTGCTCTTTTTAAAAAAAAAACAGTTTAAAAAAAAATCTCTTCAAATTAGGAGAGGAAGGCTGAAAAGGCCCTCTTTCTTCATCAAATACTACATCTTGACTGAATATGAGGTGATTAGTGTCTATATCAACCAACCGATATGCCTTGTGGTTGTCACTGTAGCCGATGAACATCAATTCTTGATCTTTGCAACAAGCTGCTACAACAAGATCGATGGATGTAGCAGTTTGGAAGTAGCGTTAATTCATCCACTGAACACGCTTTCACAGCCTCAGCTACGCATAAGTACAAGGGTAAAGCTCCGTCCTTCTAGCAGAAAGGACAAGGTCAAGGTCATCCTCAGCAGTCTTCCAAAAAGAAGAGCTTATAGTGTTCCTATTGTCATATATATGGCCATTTGGTGAAAGATTGCCGGAAATTGATAGCATCCCAACAATCCAAACAGGGAGGGTCCAAGCAGAAAGCCAATTCTGCCACGCACCCTGATTAGAAGGAATCTGCCTTCTATGCGTTCATGGCCCAAACCTCCTCTGGTGATGTTCAATCATCAGCCTGGTACATTGATTGTGGAGCCTCTCGACATTTCACACATCGTTGGGATTGGTTTACAAAGTACATGCCTTTCACTGATTCAGTGATCTTTGGTGGAGGCGAAGAGTATACTGTTGTCGGTAAGGGCAACGTTCAGATTTCATTTGGTGGGAGGGATTTAATATTCCTCAATGTATACTTTGTACCTGGTATGAAGCTCAATCTATTATCAGTCAGTCAGATTATGCAACATTGACCACAGCTGGATGTCGTCTTCGGGTTGCACAAGTGCAGCATTGTTGACAGGGAGACTCACACTACAGTTGCAGTTGGTATTGAGGATCATGGTCTTTATAGACTTGTTGATTCTAATGGTTCTCAGGAGCTCGCCATGGCAGCTAGGAGTACTTCCATCAGCACTCTTTGGCATTAGCGATATGGGCATCTCAATGTCCACTATCTCTCTCAGTTGGTTCGAGAGGATCTAGTCATAGGATTACTTGAGATTCAAACTCAGAATCATGGAGTTTGCGGAGCGTGTCAAACTGGAAAGCAGCATAGGACTCCGTTTTCAGATGGAGACGCTTGGAGAGCATCCAAGGTCTTGCAACTTGTTCATGTAGACATCTGTGGTCCCATGAACACTCCATCAGTCACTAGATGCAGGTATTTTCTATTATTTGTTGATGATTTCAGCAGACGCATGTGGGTTTATTTTCTTAAGCAGAAATCAGAGGTGTTCACCATGTTTCAAACGTTTAAGGCCTTAGTGGAAAAAGAGTGTAGCTGTCAGATAGTCACTCTTTGGTCCGACAATGGAGGGGAATTTTGTTCTACAGAGTGTACCAACTTTTGTGCATCACATGGCATTAAGCATCAACTTACCGCACCTTACACCCCACAACAGAACGGTGTTGTTGAGCGCAGGAACCGTACAATCACTGAGATGGCTCGGTCTATGTTGGAGCATATAAATGTTCCAAAACACTTTTGGGCGGAAGCGGTCTTCACTGTAGTCTACCTTCTGAACCTATCTCCCACAAAGGCCGTTAAGAAGATGACTCCAGAGGAAGCTTGGTCTGGCAAGCAGCCCAAAATCAGACTATTTGAAAGTTTTTGGCTCTACAACTTATGTTTGGATTCCAGATGCGACGCGCACCAAACTGGATACAAAGAGTCAGAAATTGATGTTCATCGGTTACAATGACAACCACAAGGCATATCGGCTGGTTGATATAGACACTAATCACCTCATATTCAGTCGAGATGTAGTATTTGATGAAGAAAGAGGGCCTTTTCAGCCTTCCTCTCCTGATTTGAGCACTGAGGATCACCCTCCAAAGGCTGTAAGTATGGGTGTTCGTCTTCCCTTAGCTCCACCTGATGGGAGGGATTTAGTTGACTCTGAAGTTGTGGGGTCTCCCAGGCATGACATTGCACCCCCTGACTTTCCTTAGGATCTTCTCGATCCACATCTAGAGGAGCTTGCTCCAGATATTCCAGGCAACTCTTCATTCTGCAGCAGATGTTGGTACTTCTACTCTCCGGCCTAAGTGGTGGGCCAAGACCATTGGTGATGTTCATGATGATGAGGTCATTGAGGGTAGATCAGTTAGAGGTAAGAGCAAGCAACACAGTTAATTTTGCTCTTATGGCCAACATTCACAATATTTATGCGCCTCAAACATATATAGAGGTTAAAGGTGTACCTGAATGGGAAAAGGCTATGGCAGCGGAGCAACATAGTCTTCTGAAAAACAACACTTGGGTATTGTCCGATCTTCCTCTAGGAAAGAAGCCCATTCGTTGCAAATGGGTGTTTAAAGTCAAGTATAAAGCTGATGGGAGCCTTGATAAGTACAAGGCTCGGTTGGTGGCAAAAGAGTTTTCATAGAAGGAGGGCATCGACTATGAGGAGACATTTGCTCCCACAGCCAAGATGAGTACCATTAGGCTTGTCCTTGCTCTCTCAACTCAATTTGGATGGAAAGTCCATCAAATGGACGTCAAGAGTGCCTTTCTCAATGGTGATTTGCAGGAAGAAGTCTATATGACGCAGCCTCCAGGTTTCAAGGTTGCCGGTAAGGAACACTAGGTATGTAGACTAGTCAAAGCACTCTGTGGCCTCAAACAGGCTCCTCATGCATGGTACATCAAAATTGATAAGTACTTGATTGACCAAGGCTTTCAGAGGAGTCCTTCAGATCCCAATTTGTATGTCAAACATACTAGTGATGATATTCTATTTCTAGTAGTCTATGTTGATGATCTCACCATTACTGGCAATGCAGCACATCTGATCATGCAGAAACAAAATTTGTGTCAACATTTTGATATGACAGATTTGGGACTTCTCCATTATTGTCTTGGTGTAGAGGTTTGGCAGACTGATAGCCACATATTCATTTCTAGTCAAAGTATGCTAAGAGGTTACTAGATAAGTTTCGAATGCAAGATTGTAAACTTGCATCTACACCTATGGAGATAGGGCTCAAATTATCAGCCAAATCAGATTCACCTGTAGTGGATGAGTCTTCATTCAGACAACTAGTGGGCAGCCTCATCTACCTCACCGCCACTAGACTTGACATCAGTTATGCTGTGAGCTATATTTCTCGTTTCATGTCAGCCCCAAAAGTTGAACATTGGGTTGTAGCGAAGCGTGTGCTTAGATATGTGAAGGGCACTCCTAATTTTGGCATTCTGTACAGCAGAAGCAAAGATCCTAGGCTGGTTGGTTTTACAGACTCAGATTGGGTAGGTTGTGTTGATGACAAAAAGTCAACTTCTGGGTATGTTTTCAGCTTGGGTACAGGTGCAGTCACATGGACCAGCAAGAAGCAATAGGCAATAGCTCTTTCCTCGACCAAATCAGAGTATCGGGGAACTGTTAAGGCAGCATGTGAGGCAATTTGGCTACGTAGGATGCTTGCAGACATGCAAATGTCTCAGCCAGGACCTACTCCCTTGTTTTGTGATGATCAAGGGGTTCTAAAATTAGCCAAAAATCCAGTCTTCCATGAGCAGACAAAGCATGTGGAGCTTCATTGTCATTTCATCCACCAGCATGTTGAAGATGGATAAGTGATATTGCTGTACATTCCTATAGAAGATCAGACTGCAAATATCCTCACCAAGTCCTTGAGCCCAGCAAAGTTTCTCAAATTTAGAGGGCAGTTTGGTGTGATAGATAGCATGACCATTAAGGGAGGGTATTAGAATATTTAATTATATTTTAGTCACCTATATTTAGTTCCTTGTTTAATGGTCTTTTAGCGTTTTAGTTAATTAGCTTTTAAGCTTTATTTAGCATTTAGCTTTTTCTTTTTAGTTAATTAGCTTCTAAGCTTAATTTAGCTTTTAGCTCTTTAATCTTTTACTTTAACGTTATGTTCTAATTATAGAACATCGTCTTGTAACCTCTATATATACGTGTGTATATCGTTCAATGTAATCATCCGATTATTGAATCATTCATTCAATTTATTTTTCATGGTATCAGAGCATGGAAATTAAAAATTTCGAAATTTTTTGTTATTAAAATTTTTCGAAGTTTATATCGAAGAGATTTTTTTTAAAACTATTTTTTTTTTTTAAAAAGAGCAGATTTTTTTTTCTCTTCCTGAGCAGATTTTTTTTTGCAGGTTGAAAATTTTCTTAGGGTTTCTGCAATTTTCGATTAGGGTTTTGACCCTTCAGTTCAAGTCGAAATTTTATTCTGGTTGAAGATTCTTGGTGGGTTTTTTGAGACCTCAACTGGGTCATCGTCAGATTTTTCTGGGTGCATCGTTTTCCGTGCCTCTATTTTTTAGCCGTCGGATTTGCATTCTGTTTTCAGATTCTTGGTGGGTTTTTCGAGAGCTTTTTTAGGTTGGTCTCAGATTTTTCTGGGTGACTCGTTTTCCGCACCCCGAATTTTGTGCCAGCAAATTTGCCTCGGAATTTATAAACAGCATAAATGGTGCCAAAAAAGAGCAAAAATCTCAACGTCCACAGAAATAGCAGAACTAAATGACCATTAAACAAGGAACTAAATATAGGTGACTAAAATATAATTAAATATTCTAATAAGATGAACCCAGGGAAATAAATTATCTGAATTAAAATTTAGTTTATGTTATATATTAAATACCATTATCTGGTGTTTTGTCTCCGAGATCATTACTTGCAGTTCGTTTAAGTTGTTTCACTTTTTATTGTTGTTTTGTAGTAAGAATATATTTGTTGATTGGCTGTTCTGGGTTAGTATGAAGTGTTTTTGGTGCATATGATGCTCTGAATGTTTCTCCAAAAGTAGATCATTTGTTTGCACATTTTATGATTTTACTCTAGCTTTTGTCTATTATATGAACGAGAACTTCAGAATTGTTACAATTTTATATAACATTTTCTGCTTCTGTTTCTATGGAGAACTGTGTGTATGCTTACTTTGATGTCCATCTTGATAATACAGTCATGTTTGGTCTGTGTTCTCGATCACTCAGTTGCTTATTTTCATTCTTTGATTTGATACAGAGGCATTCTTCTGCCATCTACTGAGGAGTTCCCAATTCTGGGGCTTAATCTACTTCGCCTACTGGTTCAGAACAGGATTGCTGAATTTCACACAGAGCTTGAGCTACTGTCACCTGAGGCTCTTGATAATGCATGCATTAGGCATGCTGTTGAATTAGAACAATCTTTCATGGAAGGTGCATATAACCGTGTTCTAAGTGCAAGACAGGCTGTCCCACATGAAACCTATGTATATTTCATGGATCTTCTTGCTAAGACTGTCAGGTATATGCATATATATATATATATCTATGTTATCATGTATCAGTAATTTTCTTTAGCATACACTCTCTTTGATCTTTTAACATGATTTTCCATTCTCATACCTGTGTTGAAAAAGGGGTGAAACTTTACAGCAAAAGAAAACTCATAAGCTTGCACTGTTCATGGTTTTGGTAACTCTGTCAAGGAAACAAGATAAACATTGATGCAGGCCACACTTACCCAATTTCTTCCATCACCGCCCCTTTCAAAATTTGAACAAATCTTTACCTATGTTCATCTTTGCGTGGAAGTGAATGTTTAAAATATTTCTGAACTATTTTTTCTCTCTCCTATTATTCTTTCTTTAAATTTGAGCATGAGATAAAGTTTAAGAGTAGCATTTTGTGGCAGCTGGCATGTATACATATGCAAAGAACCTAGGTATGCAGAAACCAGAAGACTGATAGACTTCCTTCAAAGGTGTCAGAATAAGCTGCAATTGTTACTTCTATAAACAACTACAAAATTGAGTTTACTTTCTGTCAATATTTAGATGCAGATGCATATGATGACTTTTCTTTATGCTAGAGAAATTTTCTACAATTTAGTATTTACCTATAATTAGTCCTAATGTTTTTGGTAATGAGTTGCGATGTATCTGTCTATTCAATACTAAACTCTTAATGAGTTGCAAACTAGCAATGTAGTCAGTATATTAGTGGAGGCTGTCAGGGTAAAACATATTCATCTATGGAGCAAGCTGGACATATTGATTTTGACGTCTATATAGTAATATCCCCAGCTTCTTGAAATTTGCCAGCTACTAATCATTTTCCGCTCCTGATGTTGTTGATAACTTGGTATGACGACATTTCCATGGGCTCATTCTTCTACAATTTGATTGATAAATTGAAGTTCTCTTTTCCTGATATCATAGGTTATGCAGCATGCCTTTATGAATATTGAATGGTCTTTACTTGTTTTTGGATGTATTTATGCCTCCATTACTAAAAATTGAAATAAATAAAAGAGGTTATAAAGATAAAATAAGCTTGCTACAGAGATTTTTTTATACATCTCTTTTTCACTTTCATGGTATGCGAAGTTAAACTTTCCAGGACTTAGAACATGGAATTTTCCATTTCTTCCTTTGTGAATGTCTGTACTTGATAAAGATTGACTTTTCGCTGTTCAGAAACACAAATGAACATGCTTGGTTATTAGACAAGCATATGAATTAAGTTTTTGTGATCTTCTTCTGTTAATGCCATATGTTTTGTACATTAAGTATGTAGAATATGCAGTGTTCTCAACTATAGATAGAAGCCATAATTATGTATGTCATCTCTCAGTATATAAATAAAAGAGGATTTTTAGAGAAAATAAGCATGCTACAGACAAAAGTTTATACATCTCTTTTATATTTTCATGGTATGTGAAGTGTTAACTGTTAACCACCCACATCCTGGAAACGTGGAATTTTCCCTTTCTTCCTTACTAGCTGTCTGTTCCTTGAGAGAGTAACTTTCAGAGTTTAAAAACATAAAGAAACATGCTTGGTTATTATACAAGCTTATGCATTAAATTTCTGTATTGCCTTCTTTTATTAATGCCTATGTTCTTTAGATTAATGATGTAGAATATGCACTGTTCCCAAATATAGATATATTTCCATTATGATATGTTTCGATGCTCAATACCTTTTAATGGTTGACATCTTTGTTTAGTAAGTTCTAATGGATTTTATGTTTCTTTTAACGCAGAGATGAAATTGCAGGTTGCAGTGAGAAGGCATATGACTATTTATCGCTACAACATGCCAAGCAAATCTTGATGTTCACTTCTGATGAGGAATTGGAGGAATATGTCAGAGAAGTATGCCTAGAATTTTAGATATATTTAAGACTTCAAAATCTCATTTGCTAGGAGAAGAGTTTAATATTTTAGGGATAGAGTTGAATTGTCTATGACTAACTGGCTGATATTATCTAAAAAAGTAAATAATACATATTCGGAGGACATTTTCCCTTTTCCTTCTTTCCTGCATTTTCCAATAAAATATTCTCAATATTTGAGATTATCCTTCTTTCTGAAAGGTAGAAGGCAGTATCACATCTTGCTTTCCCTCATGTAAACTGATCTGCAGGAGACATACTTTCTTATACCATGAAGCTTTTGGTTATTACATGTTTGCCATTGGGTGGCTTGCATTATTTTTAGTGATATTGCTTTAATGTGTTTATCATCCCTGTAGATATGACTTGATATTTTAAACGATCATATATTTTTCTTCAAAATATTTGTAGTTTCTCTCAATTGTTGATAGTTGGTGTCTCTTGAACTGCAACTTCTGCCCATCAATGTTTTATTTTTCTTCTGAATGAGACAACGATGAATGCTTAGACAGATGATCTTGGAAATACTTTGTGAGAAGCATACTAAATTATGTTGATTCTTTCTTTGTGTAGGAGCATCCTGAGTGGGAGATAAGAAATGACTCTGTATATTTTCAAAAGGTGAAAGAGTCTGCTCCATGTAAAGAAATCCCTTCATTGCAGCTCATAAATCAAACACTGGGATATGCAAGAGAACTGGAACGGATTGTGTAGGACCAATCTAATCAAGCAGTTTAACACATGGGCTCTTCATTATTTATTTTAATCGAGTTTTATAAACGTCGGCATTTTTAAGATTTGACAGAAAAATCACTTGCTTCTTGTGTAATGAGATACTGTTTGTATCTCAAGTTGATTTACAATGACATCTGTTTGAAGCACAGTTCTACCTTTCTGCAATTTCTTTAAGAGCATAATTGTTTTAAAGAAATTGTGTTCTGATTAGATCATTTTATATGCTTAAAACAAGTTTTGTTTAATTTGATGGGTAGTGCACAACTCCCAGGTTATGTCAATTTTGATGGAGCTAGATTGCTTTAACACAGACAATACTGCTTCTCTAAGATCATCGATGGATTTCTCTTTTTTAATGGAAGTTTGAACAAAATCTCGGTCACCTCACTTGGCTAACAGGTTTTTTTCATGTATCGTATTTTGCCCAACATTTTTGAAACATTTTCTGCTTATTTGGAATCATATTTTTGTTTAAAATGAGCATTCATCTCGTTATTTTTTGAGCATAAACAGGGAATTTTACTTGTAACATAACATGTATTTTTCTTCTGACCTCTAAAGAGGTGAACGTAATTGAGAAAAATATGCTTTTAGCACAAATGTGTTAAAAGTTGTGCCCTTACTACAAATATGGCCAATTTGGCGCTGCTTATGCTCGGGAGTATGGAATATGTGCTTTTCTATTATATCTCACATATTACTCAATGGGACTCATTCATATTCTTAATTTTGAGAACTGCCAGGGTATAAAAAACAGATGATTAAACTAGAAAGTTAGTAGGGGTTGGAAAGTATATTTATGGCCAATTTGGCGCTGCTTATGCTCGGGAGTATGGAATATGTGCTTTTCTATTATATCTCACATATTACTCAATGGGACTCATTCATATTCTTAATTTTGAGAACTGCCAGGGTATAAAAAACAGATGATTAAACTAGAAAGTTAGTAGGGGTTGGAAAGTATATTTATGGCCAATTTGGCGCTGCTTATGCTCGGGAGTATGGATTATGTGCTTTTCTATTATATCTCACATATTACTCAATAGATGATTAAACTAGAAAGTTAGTAGGGGTTGGAAAGTATATTTATGGCCAATTTGGCGCTGCTTATGCTCGGGAGTATGGATTATGTGCTTTTCTATTATATCTCACATATTACTCAATGGGACTTTCATATTCTTAATTTTGAGAACTGCCAGGGTATAAAAAACAGATGATTAAACTAGAAAGTTATTAGGGGTTGGAAAGCACTTTACGAGTAATGATTTGAAGTAATATACAGAACATCCTTGTAGATGAAACTCTAATGTTTTTTATTAGGTAAGTTGGGAAAGGGTGTCGGTCTTTATAAACAAAACATGAAACAACACAAATAGACATACACGGGAAGCACTAGTGAACAAAAACTCACACCTTGTATTGAGTAACTAGGGTTTTTCAAATTTAGATAGTATTAAGCTCGTCCTCTCATTTTCCAGCACCTGTATTGATCTGTGAACCAATCTTTTAAAGCTTCTTGGAAGTCTTATCTTTTTTCTTGAATAAGATTCCATTTCTTAAGCTTACTCTTAAGAATGACGACCCTTAGAACAACATTTTTCATTATTTCATCTTTTATTTTGATAAGATCATATATAGTCGCTTAATTTTCACCACTTTGTTTTGGAAAGCTCTTGTCACAAATTTTGTCTTTCCCACTAAGCTCTTTCAAAGGAGAATACTATCTAGTTTACCAATTATTTCAATTCTTTCATCATTGCAATTGAAGTCCTTGAAGGCAACATTATCCCTTTCAAGTTCTCCATTCTCCTCATCTTCCTTGGTCGTATTAGCAGGAGAAAGGGAAATAGTGTCTAGGATCATGAAGGACGGATTAAAAACCCCCTTCATCTTCAAATAGGATCTTCCAGGGAGAGTTAAAGGGGGAATATAATTGTATTTCTTACACATTCTCATCACCTTTTTGAACTTCATCCTTATTAGTAGGGGCACCTCTTCCCTCTAGTAGCATTAGAAACTTTAGCCAATTGAGCATACTATCTCACCCCATAAGTAGCCCTTGTATAATCTTTTGTGAGAAGTTATCAACTCTCCTTCTAAGAGTATGAAGCAAGGAGGTCATGCCAATATCAAGGCTAGCATAATTAGATTTTTTTGGTATAAGATCATGTGCCAACATCAATTTTTGAGGGAAAGTAAAATTTGCTCAAGGGTATTCACTTTTTTCTTTTTACTCTTGTTACCATTGGTTTTTTGAACACGTGTGTTGGGGATAGGATCATTGTCAATTGTAGTGTTCCCATTTTCCAAGTTCTTTTGCATTGCAATTGGCATACAACACTTCCTAATGTTTTTGGCTTTTGGTGTGGTGTCCAAGATTCTTGGAGGGAGTGTGTATTTTTAGTAGGTCATCCGACCGAGTGCGATTATCATTTTTCATTATTGGTATCTCTTGCATAGCCAATTTTCAGGTTTGATGCATGCTGACCATTCTTGCTAATTGGGTGTAATATTGAGGTATATTTAATTAACTACACTAAGATTGTGTTGGTAAACAAATTAGTCATTGTAGATTTCAAAGTAACCTAACCAATAGGTAGCGACAAATGTCCCAATATTTGGAGAGATTGCTACTGAATAACAATCTTCCTTTGCGTGTGAGAGGGGTGGCTCCCTCGTATGATGGGTTTTTTAGGGTTGTGTACACTTAACTTGAAAGTACAATAAAGAGAAGATAAAATTGAATAATAGAAACCCTATTGGCAAACATATGATTACCAAATAAGATTTCAAGATTGATAATAACAAAGGTGTTCTTACAATAAAGTACATTTTGATATGCAATGGTGATGAAAGAAGAGTGACAAATCTCAACATACAAATAGATGAGTAACTTCAACACATTCAAACCAAGATACCAAAGTTTGATTGTGTTTCATCATATCAATTTTATGGATTATAAGCATTTCAATAATAGATGACAATTGATATACATAGAGAAAATAGGTATCACTAATTTGACGTACGGAAAATATGTAATAACTTGGAAGTACATCTAGAACATATGAGTTAAATGTATTTTTTTATTATTTCCATGAAATTATACAATCTCAAGACCCTTCTATACAAGGTGTAAACACAAAAGTCATCAAAGTGTCTTAAGAATTTCTCTAGAGTTTCCCCCTATCTATGAGTCCTTTACATTTGAATTAGCCTTGTATATATAGACGACTCTTAATAAATAACTCATAGCCATTTCATAACTATCTCCTAATGATAGAAACAAGACTCAGACTCAACAAGGGTGACTTGACTTGGGACTCGGCAGAAAAACTCTGCACAAACTTGACATGACTCGACAAAGTGAAAAATCAAAGGAATTTAGAGAGTTTTAAGGATTTAAAACTTGTTTCATGCACCTTTTATTTAATAAACCTTAAAGACACAATAACTTCATCAAATAGAAGCTAATTTGATCACATACACAAGTATACATCAATCATCTAAGTATAAATGCAAATTGTAGTTGAAGGAAATGGCAAACTTGGTATACAAATATTGTTAAATCTATACAAAACTCGTGGAATATAAAATCCATGACATCAAATGTTCCACACAAATATCAAAACAATATCTGCAAGTCTATGGTTCAAAGGAGCCTGCATCCCTCCTATGAAGGCGTCTAAGGTAGGTCTTGGATGATTTAACAACCATAGTCTCTGTTTGTGGCTCCATGGCACCCTCAACAACATCAACTATGCCTGTGTCTACTCGTGCTCTTACCTCCTCCTCTGCCACGGCTACAACCTCAACTTCTCTATTTGCTTGGTCAACCCAATCAAGGTCCTCATCACTAAACACATGATCCATAGCTTGAATGATCTACACAAGGTGTTAGATGTGAAAAAAAAACAATGATAGAAGCTGTGCCACTTGCGTTTCCTCGTGGGCCAGAAGTGGGGGTTCAAGGGCTATGCTCCCAATTTTTTTTTTAAAGAAAAACATCAAAAAATGTCCTTTTTTGTCATTTTTGTCATTTTTAATTTTTTTTTGAGTTTGGCTGAGTCTAGGCATAAGGACTCACCGACTCCACGAGTCCCTCTACTCACCAGGACTCGCCCAAGTTTGGACCCTTGGGACTCGCCTAGGGTCACTCGGCTCGGGATGAGTCTAGGACCTCTACTCCTAACTACCTCGGTAACTACTTAAGCAACTATCTGATAGAAAATAACAAATTTTATTTCCAATTAAAATTTGTATAATTTCCCTGGAAATCAAGTTACTTTTACAAAATAAAATAAAATTTGAAGCCCATAACATCAAAGAGAAAATAAGATGTTGGCCTTGTTGAAATGGCAATGTGTCTTCTTGCAATCATGAACAACTTGAACTACATTTTTCTGATTTTCTACGAGAACATTCCAAATGCCACTAATCTTCCTCTGTGTCGTGATCATCAGGTCTCTAAGCTGAGGGTTGAAGGACCAATATAAGACCTAAAACCAAAGTTTTCATCATCAATGCTTTTCTTACCCGTAACATTCTCGGAGGATGGTGCATTGAAACCTCTTCTCAACAATGTCAGTGATTGTGTTCATGCATTCCACTTCTCCAAATAAGTCTTCATAAAAAATGCCGTTCTAATTTTATTAATGTTTTAAGATGAGTCCATCATTGATATGTATGCCACTTTTGTCCTAATTAGAGGAATGGTGATGTCCAATTTCCATTTCTCATTTGAGGTAATAAGTATTTCTTTGTCAGCATTACCATATATAATAGTGTGATCATGAGTAGCTACAATATGATTTGTGATTCTTTCATGATAAAACGTTCTGTTAAGAGGCCACCATACATGGACACATGTATCAATAAAGTTGGCATAAACATTTTTCCATTATGACCAGCAGAGAACAATAAAAGATCTATGGTGGAAGCTCCATTTGAAGTCTTTTAAGACAATAATCATTGTACAGATGTGAATCCTTTGAATAACTTCCAAGATATCTACAATTGTACTAGTCAAATGCATTTACTTGGAATGTTTCTAAACTATCTTGTGTATTTCCGGCAATCATTGCTGCTTATGGTGTTTTGTCTCCCTTCTGGGCATTATATCAAATATTTCTCATGCTTTGTTCACCAATTTCATTTTTGAAAGATGACACATTGTCATTTCAAGATAAATGAAGGTCAAGATATTTTTCTCCATTGTTACCATCTCTTTCTTTGTGTAAGTATCATCAGTGATATAGCAGAATCCTTTAAAAGCTATTTTACGAGTATCCCTTGTATATTAAGAGTGATATCTTGCTAGAAAGTCTCCATTAAGTTGTTAGTTTTCTTCAACTTGACAATTTGCTTAACTACTACATGTAGGAGGATATTTCCTATCACCATCATCGATATTCACATGCACTTCATATTGCTCATTTACAAACTTACTTCACATATTTTGATGTAATTAGCATGCTGGAAGCAATTGTAATATTTGCATGCTTTGGAAATAAAGTCTTCACTTCTGTATTCATCAGACAAAAACTTCCTATCACGCCAAGATGGATGTCTAAACCATTTTCTAAAACCCCTATTTCTGCTAATCATGTGAGATGTCAGTACATTGGGTATGAATTTGTTTTACATCTGCCAACTGAATTAGAACACCTTTCCATCTTCTTGTCTTGTCCTTTAATCAAAAAGCCTTGCATTCACGACTTCATCTGCCATGCTATTTCCTTCTCAACAAATCCATTTTGTGCATTTTCTGCAACACTGCATTTCATTCCTTGAGATGACATTTCTTTGAGACATCTTGTCAAACAATTCATGGGCTTCGTTTATGCTTTCACTTATTTTGCATGCATGTATACTAAGTATTTGCACCTACAAAATATCTGGCAAGAATTTGAATTCTGTTATGCTATGATGGATTCCCATGCCCTAATCTAAAGCTCCCATTTTGGCACAGCAGGGTGCCGACAAAGGTTGCAGAACTTGGTATTATACGTGCCATTACATTTGCTTGAAAGTTTGTAAAGCCTTTTCAACAAATTTATCTTTTGTGTGTTCTGCAATCGTGGCGTTCATGAGACCATATTTCTTCGGGCCAGATTTTCGTCTTATGCTTCCATATTTTGATGAGTTCTTGGTAGTTATTATATTTAGCTAAGATATCGGTGTCGAATGGAAGATTTAATAACATCTCCGAGGGCCAAAGCAAGTCTATAGAATCCAGGAATAATATACACCCAAAAACAAGGCACAATTCACTTGCAAAATTCTTCTGGACATCGATGCTTGGACAAGAGTTATGAGCTTCCAAGTTTTCGTCAATAAGATGCGAACTCGTCCACAATTATTTCCCATTTGACATTTTGAATTTGTCAACTTGTATCGGTGCTTGAAGAAAACTAAATGTGCACTATTCGCCTACCTTAACACAATTTGTTCGGCGTTATGAGATGCTTTTTCAACTCAGCTGCGGCAATCTATAAGGGATTATAGTTATTGCTTTATTTTCACCTATTCTCATCGGCACAACTTGAGAGTTGCCATGGTTAGAATTGACTTTAACCCCACGTCCCTATGCTGCTGTTTATCAATATTTTCTGCTTAAATTTAAGCAATCAGAATGTTCCCATGCAAAATTTTAATTAGTCAAAAAGGATAAATTGGAATCTCCTCTTATTTTGGTGGAGCAGCAGCTGCTTAAAAATTGAAAATAAGCTTTGAAAAAAAGGGGGGCTAGAAATAAGCAGTCGCTCCTTATTAAAACTAAAAAAACTGACATGTGGCTTTGCCGTATTTTTTTTTTCTCTTTTTTTATTGCCTACAATTTTGCCTACAAATTTTATTTGCAAAAATATTACTAATAATTTCATTTACAAAAATAATTTATGAAGATTGCATAAAAATAAGCAGCAACTTTACTTTCCATGGGGCCACTTGCTCCACAAATTGCTCCTCAAAAAGTTGAGCAGCTGCTGCTTGAGAAGACAATTGACTTTCTATCCACTCAACATTCCAAATAACTCTCACAACCATGGCATTGTCTACTCAAATCAATAGCATGATACTATTAACAACTAAAAATTTTGGCTTTTGATAAACCTCCATTAACTCTTAAATGTGTTAATTCGAACTTCAAGAATAATGTATATCTTATTGAATTTAAAGAAACAATTACGCACTTCTTTCTTTCATTTATCGACACTATTGGTTCACTTCATAACTTCACAACTTTCTAATATCTTGAACAAACGTCAACCTATATGCATATATAAAATAACCTTCTTGCAATTCAATGTCAAGATATAATAGCACCACAACTCTTATTTTGACAATGCCAATCACATGTAATATCAAAAACCTCACATGAACAAATGTCAACCTATATATATATATATATAAAATAACCTTCTTGCAATTCAATGTCAAGATATAATAGCACCACAACTCTTATTTTGACAATGCCAATCACATGTAATATCAAAAACCTCACAAATTTGTCTGATGTATTTGCTAACCTGACAAATGAAGTTTGATGCATAGTTTTTTCTCTGGACAACATTTTTCTATGAAACTTTGCCACATCATTAATAAAACCATTGCAACCAAAACCTAGAAATCTAATTCATTTAGGTCGAATAGAACCCTCGATTTAATCATTTCATAATTTGATCGACGAGAAGTCAAAGCTTTAATATCCCGCAAATTGAGAGATGGGTTGATTTGTAAACAAGCCACATTTAGTGTAACACTATCAATATCATCCATGCAAAATTGATTTAATTAGCCTTCATAAAATTTGCAAATCAATTATTTTTGTAAGTCTTGACAAGTTACATCATCATTTTTGAAGATCTCGTTGAAACAATGGAGGTTCTACTTCAAGATGGAAAAGACCCACCATTTGTAGATGATTGGAAATATTTCTAGTTAGGAGATTATCAATTTGTGGGATTTGACACAAAATTTCAAATTTTTTCAAGTTTAAATATAAAACTAACAACTAGCTTTAATTGGGGACAAGGACTATGAGGGACACTGCATGAACCCTTTTTTTTTTTTTTTTGCAAAAGGATTAGTGCCTTAAGTATTGGGCAATAGAGTCAAGGGGAACAAACAAAATAATCTAACTAGAGAGAGTAGACACAAACAAAAAATGGGACAAACAAAACAAAAACTTCAACCTAAAATACCCTTACCTCAATGACTCTAGAATGACCATACAAAGCCATTAATAGGCTAAGAAAACATAGGCACTTGTTCAAAAAAGAAAAGTGTATTTGTGTAGCATTGAGAAGCTCAATAGGTTGACAAACTAACATACGTGAGATGTGAAATATTTATGAACAATAGACCAAACAACTATATCTCATCATAAATAGTCGAGCCCTCTTAAATCACATTGGTAGCACCTTGAACATTATTGGTCGTAACTTCTAGCATCTCGTGAAGCATGCCAATATCCTCCACTGGCATAGAGTTTCTAGAGTGAAGATGAGTACAATGGTACCATTTGTGTGTAGATATGATATCGTATGAGTACTTTACACTTCTTGGAGAAGTTCATCATTTTGGGAAAGCACCAACTTGCACATAGATCAATCTCTTATGAACTTAGGGCATTGATGGTGGGTAAAAATTCATATTTTGAGTTATTTTAAATTTTAACATAATTTTGGTGGTTGTACAAAAAAAGAAAAGTATTTAAGACAAGTTATATTTAATTATTTGAAAAAAAATGTTAAATGAAGAAATATAAGTGATTTATTTTTGGGCTAAAAAATAAAGTTGAATTAAAAGGTTACTTAAGTAGGAAATTAAAAGTTATGTAAAGAGAATTGAGGAGGAAAAGGTATTCTTGGCATTTTCAATTTGAGGACTTGATTTGGAGAGCAAGCAATTGTTCATCTTCTACCTTAAGGTGAAAACCTTACAATGAAATTATTTTGAGGGCAAAAACCCTCATAGCCCATCTACTAGTGGATTCATACAAAATTCATAGTTATGTTTAAATTGGTGATTACAAGGATTCATCAAAAGGATTTGCAGAACAAATAGATAATAGATATTGAGGTTTTTTACCATAGATGTTTTAATTTACTAGTCACAATTGTAAGAAAATTTATAGAAATTCTACTAGCAATATTTATAAAAATCTAATGAAATTTTTATGGTGGGTTGAGGAGCCTAAAATAGGTCATAACATTTTTTATTTCAATTACCCCTCTTTTCCCTTATGTTGTAAGTTTGTTATGTGATTGTGAGTTGGTGTGTGAATATTTTAAAAGTCAAAATCATTATTTTTTTGGTGGCAAGCAAGTTAAAAATTTAAAATCTGGAGGTCTCCTAATGCATTTAGGATTGAATAAATCTTGTTTGGTGGTATTTTAAATTTAGGAAAAGCATCACCCACTTTATAGGAGTGACATGAGGTGTTTGGGAAATTGTGTTGGATATAGGAAAGAAAAATAAAGACAACAACATAAGTTAATGGGTCATGAGACCCTTCCAAACACCCCCTGATACTCTCTTGCACATTTAAGTGGTGTGAGTCTTTGGGAGTTTGATGTGGAAAGTATTAAGGAGTTGTAAGGAGTATTAGGGGGTCAAGAAAGCCTTTACTCTGCCATATTTATTATAAGGAGAATTTTTGGTATGTAGGCAATGTAAGAAGGAATAAGGGTATCAATTAAAAGGGTAAGTGCACCAAGATGGTGAACAAAAAGGGGGTATAAGTGGTCACCTTTTTTCTTCTTCTTCTTCTGAAAACAGGTAAACCTGAATTTCAAAGAGATATTTGAAGGTCATGCACTAAAAAATAGGAGTTGAGAAAAGAATAATAATTGTAGTGCTCTAAATCTAGTTTCTAAACTACTATTTTAAAAAAAAATTGGATAAGATTAAGAGGGTCAAACCTCTCGCGCACGAAAAAAATGTTCTTGATTTTTTCATAAGAAAACATAACATAGTTGTTTTCGTGCGCTGCACAAAATATATAGTATTTTGCAAAACCCTTTGGTAGGATGATAGGTAAGAGTGAAATACAGAAGTTGTGTATTTTTTTTGTAATTTTCCGTTGAGTATTTTTTTTTTTAATGATTTTTTGAAGTGACCACATCCTAAAAATTTGGTACCTGCTCGTGCCCCGGACATAACTTGCATCAAAATAATCGAAAATGCAAACTTATTTTTGTAAAAGTGTATAGAATCTAGTGTAGAACAATAATATATAATTTATTTTGAATTTGGTCAAGTATATCAAAAGTTATTAAAAAAATGGTAGACATATGTCTGTGAGGACTGTCAAGGCACTGGTAAAGAAAATTAAAGTTTACTATGCTAATGTTGTCCAAAAGTAGAAAAAATTATATGGTCAGAAAAATGATAAGACGTGTGAGATTATGGTGGTAATTTTAGAGATACCCACTTGATCATTTGTAAACCTGATGATGACGAAGTCGAGAAATCATGTTGGAAGATGAAAAAATGTGTAAAGAGACAAAAATGGGGGGAAAATGGGCTTGCAAGCCTTAGGGTTGTTTTCCAACCCTCTTACCAAGCCAAAACCCGCACGGGTTTTGAAAAACAAAAAGTACTATTCACAGTTCTCCATAACCCGCACGGGTTTTGAAAAACAAAAAGTACTATTCACAGTTCTCGATAACCAGCACGGGTTTTGGGTTTTGAAAAACAAAAAGTACTACTCACAGTTCTACATAACCCGTATGGGTTATGTAGAACTAAAACCATTATTTTGTGTTTCACAAAACCCGTACGGGTTATAAAGACATAATAATGTATGCTTGTGAACTTAGAATTTACTACACATATGTATAGACATACATATACAATATGTGTTTATGTATGTATATATGCATATCTATAGTTATATATACATAATTTATATAGATATATGTATATATGTTTGTATACATGCATGTCTCTCTTCTTTTCCTCTCTCTATCGTCTTCCTTCCCCTATCACCGTCTCTGTCTATTCTGAGCCCTAATTATCCTCCTTGAGTTCTATCTCATCTCTCTGCCCCTCACACTTCTCTCTCTGTCGAGTCTCTCACCCTTTTCTCGTTCTCGTTCTCTCTCTACCTCATGTCTCTCAGCCTCTCTTCCTTCTCCTTCTCCTTCTCTCTCTCTCTCTCTCTCTCTCTCTCTCTCTCGTTATCCTATCCTATTCTCACCCTCTCCACCTTCTCTCTTTCTCTACCCCTCCCTCTCCTTTTCGTTATCTTATCCTATTCTCTCTCTCCCCCCTCTCTCTCCCCCCTCTCTTGATCCTATTCTCTCTCTCTCTCTCTCTCTCTCTCTCTCTCTCTCTCTCTCTCTCTCTCTCTCTCCTTTTCCCAATCTCCCTCTCTCTCTCCCTCTCCCTCTCCCCCTCTACTTTTTTCCAATCTCTCTCTCTCTCTCTGCATAACCCCAGGGTTTTTGAATTTTTAGAACACGCACAGCTTATGAAATTTTTTGTTTTTCTTGCATGTGGCCACTTTTTCTATTCACCATCTTGGTGCACTTACCCAAAATAGTTAGGTAGATTTCAATTATATCCAACTACTAACAAATAGATTAATCAGCTATCGTTTTTGATGTAGAGGTATGGTCTACACAACTTGGAAAAGCCCAAATTGCTCACTTGCTCAATAGGCAACACTACCCCTTTGGAAAAGAGGTTCTCCCAACCAGACCTCACACCTTACAAGAAAAAATATAACATCTCAACACATATGTTTCCTTCCCCATAATCCCCCATTGAGACATTTCACAAAAGTCACCAATTATGGATTAACAACCCCACAGGCAAAATGCTCAAAAAGTGCTCAAATGGCTCACACCCCTCCAAATTAGGTTTATATGCTTCCCAAGGCCTTGTACAAGTTTGATAGGTCTAATGGATCATAAAATACCCAAATCCACCCTCTGGTTTCCTCCTCCAAGTCCCCAAGGTATCCAAGCCCAATTTGGCTCTCTAGGCCCACTAGTCTCCAAAAACAACTTTTTGGTTTAAAACACTAAATCTCCAAAGGACACCTAGATTTTATTGCACACCTCAATTACACTACCCTGGAAAACACCTTTTCCAAAAGGAAAGGTCTTGAAGGCTTCAACAAACCACATTTCTACCAAACCCTCAATGATGACGACAAGGACTATTTCAAGCACTTAATGAAGGAAGTACCATTTTTACACACCATGTCAGAAAAGTATGACTTTGAGAATTTATGGGAATCCAAAATAATACCAATTCCAAGGTTTTATTCACTGGTTTACAATTCACCAAGAGTTATGGGGTCTGTAGTGTCTTTTTACCACTTTTGCATTGCCAACCACATAGAGATGTCTGGCTTCTTTTAATTCATGCTCTTTCCAAACACTTCCTCCAGGTTTGAAAAAAATAAAATATTAAAGTACAGTCCCAAATCTTCCATCCAACCAACTTTTAGATTTTTTGCATGGTTAAAATGGAAGAAAAGGGAAAAGAAAAGTGAAACCCTAGGTTTATGCCCTTTCACGGGCTGTCTTCACTAAAACTTCAATATCTCACTTATTTCTCCACTTACAATGCTCTAGTTAGAGTCAAATGAAAGGTATCTCACCCCTCTAACTCACCATGGAAGAATTTTCCAGTTTTTAGATCGTACAAGCCTGTACCAACCAAAATAACATCAAATGTGCAGGAAAATACATAATTTTTATTGCTTCAAATTATCAACTTTCACAATATCCCACCAACAACCCTCCAAATTGGTTTGTTGAGGAATTATATAGCCATCCCAACATGTTTCAACCGAAATCAGGTGGTTGTGAATGTTAGGAACTGATTTTAACAACTTTTTAAAAAGTTGTTCACCAATATTGACAACATTTTGTCAATTTTTGACAATTTTGTATCTTGCCAATAAACTATCTTCAAACATAGACCTAGGAGCCTAAACATATTATTTTGGACCTAATTAGACCAAAATACACTTGAATCACTAAATCCACACATCCTAAGTCCTTTTGACCATAGTTGACCATAGGGTTTATAAAGCACCCTAGGCCACTAGGCCTTACAAAAATGGACTATGAGGACTTTATTATCAAAACTAAACATGAACATGGGATTCTAAGATCCCTTACAACACCTTGAAACAAAAACATGAAATTCATTGAAGAGGAAATGATTAATTTTAGTCTTGTGCCCCTGCACCAATTTTACTTTTCATAAATTTATTTCAACTAATTTATGATAATAATGTATTCAAGATCAAATATTTTTCAATTATTGAATTGGTGGGAAATTGCATCAAGTTTAGAATTAAATATTTGTATCTATAATTGTAATTCGTATGATACTATTGTAAAATTGTGTTATTAGTTGTTGTAATGTTAATCAATTGTCATATATACGTACACAAACTTAGCATTATTATTTCCACATATTGACATCTCATACAACAATTATAAAATAAAAAGCAAATAAATAAACCAACATATGACATATGCCCCTCTAAAGGATTAGATTTTGTAAATATATTGTAACCTTGATTACTAAATAATATGACAATTTTTTTTCGAGTGTATTTTTTCTCCTAAATGGGTTTTCCCCATGTAATTCATTGTGTTTTGATATTTTTTTGTGTTTATTTCTTATAGATGTGTGATTAGTCTACTTTTTGCATGTATCACATCTCACAGATTAGTGTATGAAGTGTATTCTACACCTCTACTTTTTTCAAATGACACTTAAGAGGTTCTTAATAGTCTTAATTATAAGTGGAATCTATACTTTCCTAGTGATTTATTGGTTTTCCTTTTGGAAACCTAGTAGATCTTGTGACTACAAAAAATATGTAGAAGTTTTGTCTTTATAGAATTTAAATCTTCTTCCATAATATTGCAATCAAATAAGGATGAAAACGAATATCTAGCTCAACTAACCCCAAGGATGGAGAAGGTTGAACCAATATCCCATAAGGACCTAAAAGAAAAGGAAGAATTAAATAGCTCAAATATTTTTGAAGAAGAGATAGGACCTCCATCTCAATCATTGAAGAGGTCCATTCAACATAATAGACACTCGTTAGGTGAAAATTTTGTAAACTGGAAAAGTTTACAAAATTATAGATTCAACTATGTGTGAGATTAAATCTCTCCTCACAAAGGGGAGGATTCCTTCTTATTGCTTGCTACCAAATAACTCTTGATTAGGAAATAAAACTAAAATATTGACTTGGATGTTACTTTCATCAATTCCTCTTATTTTAGGATTGATGTTCCCCTTATTCTCTTATTTCAGAAAAAATTCTTCTTTCAAGACTCACAACTATGAACGGTAGCTGTAAACAATAATAACAGATACCATGAGATTAAACAAAATAATAGCCTCTGTATCACTAGTGCAAAATATGATTAAATAATTTGCACATGATCAAAGACTTATACAACTCTTTAACTAAATTGCTGATTACTATATCTAAACCCAATATTGTAGCTCAAAGGCTATCAAAATCATATATAATTCACTTTAAATTCAATAGCCACAACACAATACCTCAAGTTAAACTCAATTTATGTAGCCACAATGACATAACAACATTGTAATCACATAAGAAAATGCTCTAACTCAAAGATTGAATGCACAATTGCTCCTTTTATTAACTTGAAATTGATTTGCAAAATACGCTCAAAGTCTCAAATTGCTACACAAATTGGCAGAATTTTGTTGCTATGCATAAAGATAAATATTTACAACGAGCACCCTCATATATATAGGGGAGGGGCTATGAGAAAAATTAGGAAAAAGTTCAACTAACTATGACTAAGTCAAAAGTAGAGTTCTATTTGACTTAGGACTTGTGCAATACAAAAACGTATATACAAAATGACATCTAAGATGTCGATTGCAAACTAAAAAAAGCATCTACAACTAAAAGCATGAAGTTAACTAAGTGTCATCAAACACTTCTTTTCCATTTTGATCTTGTTTCAAAAATTATTCAAACTTCTACAAGGAAATCTTCATCTGTGATTCATCAGGTCCCTGAGTGTGACTGGTAATGAGTTGAACCCGAGTGATGGAATCATCCAAATTAATATAACATTTCTTATGTTTCTTTAGGAGAGGCCCCAAATTATCTATAATTACTTGAAAATCTACTAGCTTGTCAATTGAGAATATGGAGAAATCCTCTTTGTTATCTTTTGCACTCACTAGTAGACTAAATTCTTTGATAATTGAATCCACATGAAGAGTCTTTTGATTTTCATGCAGGAATGTGCATGGGAATTCGAATACCTTTTCAACAATTTCTTTCCCTTTTCAATAAACTCCTACTTTCAACATGAAAACGATTAGCCATTGCAAGTACAAATTTTGGATTCAGTGTAGAAATGTGGAAGGCTGAAACTGTGACATTAGAAAAAATATTCTAGAGTTAGATGGAAGATCACCACCATGTACTAAAAAGGAAGCCCATGAGAAATAATTCTTGAATTTGAATAACTTGCTTAAGGAAGATCAATTGCAACCATACTCTAGATTCACACAAATTGGATTAAAAAACCCACATTACACTTAGAAATATAAAGGTGTAAATCAGATTTATAACACTGATTTACACTTAATGCAAATCAGGTTTAAATTTGAGATAGTGTAGTCGGGGTTATAACTCTGAACTACACTTGTGATCCCAAGTAAAAAGGCAGGCTAAGTGTAGTTCAGTATTGGATAAAAATAATATGTGCATTTTGATGTTACAAACCCGAAATGCATAAACATGTGTATTTTAGGTTTTTAACACTGAAATGCACCTACCACCTAGTCTTAAGATGTGCAAAAGTAGAGTTTAACTCCAAAAATACATAGAGAAATAAAAACTAACTCTTAAAAGGATAATTTATCAATCTTTTAGATCAACAAATTGAGACTCAAATCGAGAAGATTTCTCGAGGGCCAAGTCACGAATGAGAAAAATGAAATTTTTACCTCGGTCATTATGCTTGGAGAACATGAGCTACAAATTGAACAAAATTTGTAGGGGTTATCTCATGTTTTCACTAAGACTGAAATCGGGGTTAACAACACCAAACGTATAGGTATATCCCTCGTAATTAGAGATGTATTTTTGCTTTGATTACAAATAGTAATGAGCCTAAGACTATGAAGGAGGTTATGGGTATGAATGATGCAAATTCTAGCAAGTGGCAATGGATGCAGAGGTGGTTGCATTAAAAAAATGATACATCAAAATCTTAGTACATTTTCCTAATTTAGAAAATTGATTATGGTGAGATTTTATCTCTAATAACTAAGCTAACATTTAATCAATTCTTGTTATTAAATGTTGTAGCTTTTGACCTTAAGTTTGATAAAATGAAAGTGAAGATACATTCCTTCATGGTGATGTGAAAGAAGAAATTTACATGACACAAATAGAGCAAGGTAAAGAAAATTTTGTTTGTAAGTCAAAGAAATCTTTGTATGGTCTTAAATAATCACTTAGTATTTAGTACCAAAATTTTGTTTCTTTTATGTTGGGATTGAAATATTTGAGATCCAAATTAGATCATTGTATATATTATAAGATGGTTATAGATTGTTTCAATGATATCACTTTATATGGTAATGATTTTATTTTTTGGTAACAAGGGCATGATTTCTGAATTGAATTCCCAACTTCTAACATAGCTTAAGATGAAAGAATTAGAGGAGATTAGGCTCGTCTTAGGTGTAAAGATTAGAGGATATAAAGAAAATAGAAAAAAATGGTTGGGCTAGAGAAAGTATGTGAACTTGGTGTTATAGAGATTCAACATGACAACTTTCAAACTCTTATGTGTACCTATTTCAATGGAGACCAAGTTATTATTATATCAATATCTAACTTCTCCTAATGAGATAGTGTTGGAATTTTTGTTGTTTATGTTGTGATTGTCATTGATGGACACACCCTTGTATTGAGATCCCCTTTATATGTATGAGCTCATGCTCAACCGGTATTTGTTCCAACCGGTATGTTGTATACTAGTCTCTAGACAAGTGATTTTGCAGAATGTGTTTCCTGGTCTTAAGCAGCATGTCGACCCCAAGCGGTACAAGGGAGAAAAGCGGCACAACACATTCTTACCAGTCTTCATTTTTGTCAAACCGGCAACCGGTATTTTGTACGAACCGGTATTACTCTGTGATGAGCAAAATCTATCAACCTCATTTGTTCCGTGATGATGTGCTAGCCAAGAAGCAACAGCTTCAAACGGACTTACAGTCCTACTTGGGCACAGTCAAGATTCCTTATGACTCCTTTGCAGCATATGGGCAAACTGTTTGCCGGTTCCAGATCTAGCCAGCCAAGATGGAGCAAGAGATTAGCACACGGTCTAGGGATTTGCAGGAGCTTCAACTGGTATTACTCCCACGACTGCAAATTCTTCAGAAGTGTTATCTGAACCTGGATGCCCTGACAGTCACACAAGAACTGAGCACAATAGATGCCATGGAGGAACAGGTATCCCAGATGCAAATAGAGAAGGAAGTGGCAACCTCCCTACTTGAGTCCTGGTCCCTATCCATGAAACAATTTTTGCAGGACTATAAAGCGGTTTTAGACAAGTATTATTCATTATTGTCATAAACTCTTTTATATATATATGGAAATAGGTTTTTTAGCGGTACTTTGTCATTGTTGGCAAAGGGGGAGAAGTATATCTGGTTTTTGTTTTTAAAATTTTAAAATTTTGATATATCAGGGGAGAAGTATATCAGGGGGAGAAGTATCTGTTTTGAAATTTTGATATATGCTATGATATATGTTATATGCTCTGATGATTATGCTCTGAATGCAAAATTGCTATACACTCTGTTGATTAAGGGATAGTGTATATGCTTAGGGGGAGCAATTTTGCTAATGGCAAGTTTTTGTTGTAAAACACTTAGATGTCAAAATTTTATTTTCCTAAGTGTTGCCATCAATGCCAAAGGGGGAGATTGTTGGCATTTTTGTTGTTTATGTTGTGATTGTCATTAATGGACACACACTTGTATTGAGATCCCCTTTATATGTATGAGCTCATGCTCAACCGGTATTTGTTCCAACTGGTATGTTGTATACTAGTCTCTAGACTAGTGATTTTGCAGAATGTGTTTCCCGGTCTTAAGCGGCATGTCAACCCCAAGCGGTATGAGGGAGCAAAGCGGCACAACACATTCTTACTAGTCTTCATTTTTGTCAAATTGGCAACCGGTATTTTGTATGAACCGGTATTACTCTGTGATGAGTAACCAACCGACATTTTGTGATGAGTTACCAATCCACTGATTGTTTGACGGTGCCGACACATTGACAGTGCTTTTTGTGTCATGTTACTGAGTATGTCTAGATTCATTGAACCTAGGAAATTGTAATGTAATCCTATTGGACCGACATGAAATCAAATTCCTTTAAAAGGACATCATGTCTAGGGTTTTAAGTTGTTGCTGAAAGGGTTAATGTTGAGCTAGGGTTTGAGGTGGAAGTTGAGTTGTTGTGAGAATGATCTTATCTGAGAAGATCAAGTTGTAACTGTGAGAGAGAGAGAGAAGACTGAAGTAATGCTGGAATGCATTAGCTGTGAGCAATACTGGATCTAACCAAGTAGTTTGTGCTATTAGATAGATCAAACACTTGTTGATTACTCACATCTTTGACAAGTTTGTAGCCCTTAATCGGGTAGGCCTCAAAGCCTTTGTAAAATCCTCTAACAAGGTGGTTCACACATGTGAATCTAAAATCCTCTAACAAGGTGGTTCACACATGTGAATCTAAAATCCTCTAACAAGGTAGTCTTTAATCAGACTTATCTCCTAACAGAGATTGAGATTCCTAACAAGATTTGTTCTGGTGAAGAACATTGTAAGACCTTAACCGGTTTGACCTTAACCAGTCTGGTTTCTATTCTGCAGATAGTGACTTGTGAGTTCCATCTCACCGTAGTTTTTCCCAGTTGGGTTTCCACATCAAATATCTTGTGTTATGGTTGTATTTCTTTTATGGGTGAATGCTTTATTCGCATTTTGGTTTGCATGTGTGGTAACCAGTTTGACTGTCAGACTGCTTTACCGGTTTATCTTTAGACTGTGTAAGTGTTTTAGTGCAGTAGTTTTTGGCATACTAATTCACCCCCCCCTCTTAGTATTCATCAATTGGTATCAGAGCCTACCTTTCTATAAGTTTAACCACTTGGAAAGAGATATGGGGGAATACACCTTGAGGGAACTTACTCAATGGCTCACTAAGTTTGAGCAAGCCTATGATGATCTTATGGTCAAATACAAGGCATCTCAAGCAAAAAGGAGAGAACATGCAGAGAGGCTGATGGAACTATCCGAAAGTAGTTCTGAAGATGAAGCTAACATGGAAGCCATGATTGCTGAAGTGAATAAGCTGAATGATTCAAACTCTAATCTGAGAAAGGAGTTGGAAGGACTGACTATTCGGTTTAGTCAAAAGCTTGAGAACCAGAGAAAAGCTGAAGATCTGGTAAAGGACAGAGATCATGAGATCTCCAAGCTGAAACATGAGATTAGTGAACTAACTGCTCGCCTTCATGAGAGCAAAATGGAAAAAGAAGACATGCAAGGAGAACTGAACATTGCCATCTTAGAAAATGCAAGTCTAATGGAGACAAACACTGCTATTTCCAAAGAACTCTTTGAGTCAAAGGAAATACTTGCTAAGTTTGGCAAAAGTACTGTCAAGCTAGAGCAAAAGCTTGAGTCATCTAGACCGGCAAAGAATACCAATGGTCTTGGTTTTTCTAGACATGAGGAAGGAGAATCCTTAGGAACAAATGCTGAAGCATCAAAGAAG
This sequence comes from Cryptomeria japonica, assembly GCF_030272615.1. NCBI lineage: Eukaryota > Viridiplantae > Streptophyta > Pinopsida > Cupressales > Cupressaceae > Cryptomeria > Cryptomeria japonica. The sequence goes on along the minus strand of NC_081415.1, from coordinate 416,702,107 downwards.
CAACTGACACTCAAAGGAAAAGGTAAGCAAAAATTCAAACTTGTTTGCTTTAACTGTCTTAAACAAGGACACACTGCCAATGTATGTAGGAGCAAAGCCTACAATAATTTTCCTTATTTTATCAACAATGTACCTAGATCCAATAAGTTCAATGGTCATTGTTATGCATGCAACAAGTTTGGGCACAGAGCATTTGAATGCAGGTCTGTAATGGATAACACTAGAAGATATCCTCAGAGGACCCAAGGAATTGGTCCTGAACCTTTTATGAATCGGAACCACAACCGGTTTAATGTCTTCAATCATCAGTTAAGAAGCGGTGGCCATCAAGCGACAACCGGATGGAGAGAAAGTTGTATGATCTATCATGGTCATGGTCACACTTCTGCAACATGCAGAAGGAAGAATGGAAACATGTACAATGGACCTTGGAGAGCACCTGGACTTGTTTGCTATCACTGCAACAAATCGGGTCACATTGCAAGATTCTGCAGAAGCAGAAAAAGTATATCTGATGATATACCAGTCACTCAGGAAGAAGAAATAGATGTTGAAAAAGTTCAAGGAGACATGAAGAAAACATGGAAGAAGAAACCAATATTGTCAGAAGAGGAACTGGTTTCTGCACCTAGTGTGGAAATATCGGAACCGGCAAACTAAGCCTTAAAGGCTTAGGGGGAGCAAACGGCGAAATGCTTTCGAACCCTTGGTTGACACCGGTAAAAGTCCTTAACCGGTATGCGATACCTGTTGCTTGGAAGAAGACCAAAAATAGTAAAAAGGAAAATTAGGGTTTACGCCCTAATAGAGGAGCATTAATGACGGTAGGTGAGAGACATGTATAAATGCATTCTTCAAATCATTTCTCACTATTTGTTTTCGAGTGAAGAAAAGTTTTCAAGTGCAGAGCGAAGAAAAGGCGATTTGAGCTTAGATTTCAAGAAATTGGATAACCTTGAAAGAGATTCAAATCTAGTTTGCAAGCGGTAGTGGAGAACTCAAAGCGGTGATTTGGCATCCGACAGAGAGTGAAGTGAAGCAGAATCAAGAAGCCCTAAATTCACGTTTGAAAGGTATTTTTCGTGTTCTTGAAATACTCTTCAATGGCTTCCGCATCTCATACCAGTTCAAGTACATCCATTGAGTCAGAAAGTTTCATTCAGAGGAAGTCCAAGTATAATGCTTTATCACAAGTTCCAGCTGGAGTCATAGTCGAAGAAGGAATTTCCGATTATATTGATTGCAAAATAGAAGACCTAGGGTCTTTAGCCATTCATACTCAGTTAGGTCTATTGGACAAAAGGATCAAACCGGAATTTAGTGTCATAGAGAAGAAGAAATTCCACAACGCAATATATTTCCTGGAAGACTTCACAGAGGATCACATCAGGATCATCTTGAGCAGAGTCCATGGTGACAAGATGTACTTGGAGAGGACGCATGATATCATGCCTCAGGCAATTCTTGCAGTCACCGGTTTCTGCAACACAAGGGAAGTGCCAACCTTGAGAAAAGTGAGCAAAACAGAAATGACCAAGCTCACCGGTTCAACAAGTGATTCACGGGGTATGAGGGTCAATCCTATCAAGGATGATCTGGTGAAATATGCTTGCATGGTGATAGGCTACAGAACATTCTCAGCCAGCAGGATTAATTCTGTATTTGCTGCAGCGGTAAATGCCGCTTACCGAATGATAAAAGAGGATGCATCTTTTGACTTATGCACCAGCATGCAGAGGCAACTCTTGCTAAATCTTAAGGCAATCAAGCAGGACAACTCATTGAGGTTTAAGTTTGGACAACTACTGGTAGGGTTGTTCTTTTATTTCCAAGGCTACTTTCCAGGTGTAGGAGATGTCCAGTGGTCACCTGACCAACTAGTAACCAAGCAGATAAAGGAAAATGTGCAAGCCATTGGAATCGGCTACCCTGAGGTATTGAACAAATATTTTGATGAGTTCAGAAGAAAGATGAGTCAGAGGGTAAGAATCTTAGGTGACATAGTGAAGAAATATGAAGATGACATCTGTTTCACTATTCAGGTGGACAAATGTCTAATGGAGGCTATTGAGCCTAGAATGGAGGAAGTGGAGCCTATGGGCTATGAGGTCATGTTTGACATGCTGGAAGGGTATGCTTCAACCCTTATTGCCTCGCCTCTTGATCCAAAGGCTAAGAGGACCGAAACCTACTTGGAGAGGATTGCACCGGTTGAAGAACCATCAGTGAAGAAGGGAAAAGAACCGATAGCTAAGAAAGCTAAGGTAGTGCCTGCAGCATCGGCACCAGCTACCATTGCAACTCCAAGAGTGACCAAGCAGTCACCGGCAAAGAAGAAACCGGAGGTAACACCGGAAAAAGTCTTTGAAAGAAAGAGGAAGACTAAGGCAAATGAATCAGACTCTGAAGAAACCGAGTTTGATGAACAGCCAAAGAAGGCTATACAGACAAAGAAGATGAAGAAGAATGAACCGGCAACATCCGCACCGGTAAATATAGATATCTCCTCTTACAAACCTTTAACACATTGTCAAAGAACAATAAAAAATATTAGGAGAAAGTTACTTCATGATTTAATAGATTATTATGATGAATTCAATAGTGAGGAAAAAGATGAAGTACTACAGGAAATCATTCTTTATTTATGTAAAAATGGCCGGTCACCATCAGAGATTAAATCTCAGACACCGGATTCATTATTTAAAGCATTGGATAATAAATGGTGCATTGCCATTGAAAAGGAACAGGAGATTGGGGAGAAAGTTTTTGCACAGTACTTCCCCGAACTCTCAAATTCAGAATTGTTTGATGCCCTGGATCAAAATAAAGGTCTCTTCTTCACAAGGAGAAGAAGACTCTGGTTGTTGGAGGGGAGAGTTCATGATGTTGAAAAAGATACACATCAGCATATGGCCCATGCTATTAGCTCTCACAAAGCACGAATGGCCAACCTCCAAGCGGAAAAGGAACCGGTTATTTCCAAATCGGATGAGGTCTTTGATGAGGAAGGAACTTGGTGGAAGAACCAATCAGCACCATCGATGTCGATGCCCTGGATGTAGAAGATGTCACTCAGGACATACCTTATGAGGGAACATAACAAGGATAACATGCCGATCAGGGTGGTGAACAAGCTGAGGACACACAGCAAGTGGCAAAGGAACAGGAAGAGAAAAAGAAGAAGGATGAAGATGAGAAACAGAAGAAAGAGGAAGAGAAGAGAAAAGAGGAAGAGGAGAAACGAAAAGATGAAGAAAAGAAGAAGCAAGAAGATGACAGGAAAAAGAAAGAAAAAGAGGATTAGGAAGAAAAGAGAAAGAAGAAAGAAGAGGAGAAGAAAAAGAAGGAAGAGGAAGAAAAGAAAAAGAAGGAAACGGAAGAGAAGAAGAAGAAGGAAGAGGAAGAATAGAAAAAGAAGGAAGTGGAAGAGAAGAAGAAGAAGGAAGAGGAAGAACAAAAGAAGAAGGAAGAGGAAGCACAGAAGAAGAAGGAAGAAGAAGCAAAGAAGAAGGAAGAAGAAGCAAAGAAGAAGGCAGAAGCAGAGCAGAAGTAGAAAGAAGAAGAAGACAAGAAGAAGATGGAAGAGGAAGAGAAGAAAAAGAGAGAAGAAAAAGAGAAGGAAGAGAAGGAGAGGAAAAAGAAGGAAGAAGCAGACAAGACAATCAAAGCAATGAAGAGCACACAGATGGAAACTCCTAAGGCAACTGGTAGCCAAGCCAAACCGGCTGCTATCTCGAGCCCCATTGATCTCCAATCTGCAAGTGAGTCTGAGCTTATGCAGAGCATCAAGGTTGCCCAAGAGTGCCTTGAAGGCATTCGCAGGAAAAGAGAACAAGATATTATTCAAGCGGTTGTAGACACACTTACCAGTTTAATCCCTAGTACTAATCTTCCTGACACTGAATCATCACTAGCACAACTCAAACTTCTGTGTACTGTAGTGGATGATCAGGTGCAGAGTCTAGAGGAAGCAGCATAGGCCAATGTAAAGAAAGAGCACCAAAAGGCTCTTAATGTTGCTCTAGTGAAGAAGTTGAATGAGCTTAGGACTGAACTGCTAAAGGATCAAAAGGACATAAGGAATGCTTTGGATGAGGGAAACTTGCTACTCAGCAAAATCTGTCAACCTCATCTGTTCTATGTTGATGTGCTAGCTAAGAAGCAACAGCTTCAAACGGACTTACAGTCCTACTTGGGTACATTCAAGACTCCTTATGACTCCTTTGCAGCATATGGGCAAACCGTTCACCAGTTCCAGATCCAGTCAGCCAAGATGGAGCAAGAGATCAGCACACGGTCTAGGGATTTGTAGGAGCTTCAATTGGTATTACTCCCACGACTGTAAATTCTTCAGAAGTGTTATCTGAACCTGGATGTCCTGACAGTCACACAAGAATTGAGCACAATAGATGCCATGGAGGAACAAGTATCCTAGATGCAGACAGAGAAGGAACTGGCAACCTCCCTACTTGAGTCCTGGTCCCTATCCATGAAACAATTTTTGCAGGACTATAAAGCGGTTTTTGACAAGTATTATTCATTATTGTCATAAACTCTTTTATATATATATGGAAACAGGTTTTTCAGCGGTACTTTGTCATTGTTGGCAAAGGGGGAGAAGTATATCTGGTTTTTGTTTTTAAAATTTTAAAATTTTGATATATCAGGGGAGAAGTATATCTGGTTTTTGTTATGAAATTTTGATATATGTTATATGCTCTGTTGATTATGCTCTGAATGCAAAATTTCTATACACTCTGTTGATTAAGGGATAGTGTATATGCTTAGGGGGAGCAATTTTGTTAATGGCAAGTTTTTGTTGTAAAACACTTAGATGTCAAAATTTTATTTTCCTAAGTGTTGCTATCAATGCCAAAGGGGGAGATTGTTGGCATTTTTGTTGTTTATGTTGTGATTGTCATTGATGGACACACACTTGTATTGAGATCCCCTTTATATGTATGAGCTCATGGTCAACCGACATTTGTTCCAACCGGTATGTTGTATACTAGTCTCTAGACTAGTGATTTTGCAAAATGTGTTTCCCGGTCTTAAGCGGCATGTCGACCCCAAGCGGTACGAGGGAGCAAAGCGGCACAACACATTCTTACCAGTCTTCATTTTTGTCAAACCGGCAACTGGTATTTTGTATGAACCAGTATTACTCTATGATGAGTAACCAACCGACATTTTGTGATGAGTTACCAATCCACCGATTGTTTGATGGTGTTGACACATTGACGGTGCTTTTTGTGTCGTGTTACTAAGTATGTCTAGATTCATTGAACCTAGGAAATTGTAATGTAATCCTATTGGACCGACATGACATCAAATTCCTTTAAAAGGACATCATGTCTAGGGTTTTAAGTTGTTGCTGAAAGGGTTAATGTTGAGCTAGGGTTTGAGGTGGAAGTTGAGTTGTTGTGAGAATGATCTTATCTGAGAAGATCAAGTTGTAACTGTGTGAGAGAGAGAAAAGACTGAAGTAATGCTGGAATGCATTAGCTGTGAGCAATACTGGATCTAACCAAGCAGTCTGTGCTATTAGATAGATCAAACACTTGTTGATTACTCACATCTTTGACAAGTCTATAGCCCTTAACCGGGTAGGCCTCAAATCCTTTGTAAAATCCTCTAACAAGGTGGTTCACACATGTGAATCTAAAATCCTCTAACAAGGTAGTCTTCGGACTTATCTGCTAACATAGATTGAGATTCCTAACAGGATCTGTTCTGGTGAAGAACATTGTAAGACCTTAACCGGTCTAGTTTCTATTCTGCAGATAGTGACTTGTGAGTTCCATCTCACCGTGGTTTTTCCCAGTTGGGTTTCCACGTCAAATATCTTGTGTTATGGTTGTATTTCTTTTGTGGGTGAATTCTTTATTTGCATTTTGGTTTGCATGTGTGGTAACCAGTTTGAATGTTAGACTGCTTTACCGGTTTATCTTTAGACTGTGTAAGTGTTTTAGTGCAGTAGTTTTTGTCATACTAATTCACCCCCTCCCCCCCCCCCCCCTCTTAGTATTCATCAGATAGATGATATGACACAACTACATTATGCTAGTGTTGTTGGGAGCTTAATGTATGTTATGGTTTGTACTAGATTAGAAATAACCCAAGTAGTGGGATCTTGGGCCTATTCATGGCTAATCCTAGAAAAGTACATTGGGATGGAGCAAGGTCTTCAAATATTTGTAAGATACCTCTTAAGTACTTCATTTTTATTATGATAGTTCTATAAGGGAATGAAACTCAATACTATTCATGGATTTTTGGATTTAGGTTGGGTTGGGGATGTTGATAAGAGAATGAAAGTATAGAGTTTTATCGCACTTTGACCAACAAGAGTTTCATATAAAACTGTTTCACTTGAAATAAGTCCGAGGAAAAGAAAATTCACCTAAAACTATGTGGACCCTACATAATAGAAAGAGTTCCAATAAAAAAAATTTGGTTGGAAACATGAACTTGATATAAGTGTGAAATAAAAACTGAAATGGATATCAAGTTATATAGAACGTTTTGATTGAAACCATTTCAACCAAAAGGGTTTTCAAATAAAACTATCTAGTTGGTAGCCCATTTGCTAGCCTAACCCCTCTTTGGGGTAAATTCATAAAAAAATTAAAGTTCAGCTCCAAATTTCTCCAAGTAATAATATTTTCATGTATATCCAAAAAACACCATTTGGTAGAGCTTAGAGCCTAAAATCCAACCATTTTTTAATACTTTAATCACATCTTTTATTAATTTTTCTATATTAATTTTTGTAATCCCTGTGTTATTACCAATAATAAATTTACGATTAAACTTGTAGTTGTAACCCTTTATGGTTATATTAAGTTATTCATAGCCTTTGCAATCTGAAGCTTGAATTTATTTGTAATGTCATTATCATATGATTAATTAAAAAAATTAAAAATAAAAATATATCCTTTTTAAAAAATATGGTGCACTAGATGAGAGAATCATCTCCAAAAGAGAAGAGTTCCCTGTATATGATTAATGGTTTATAAAAAAGGTTACATACCATCAAAGATTTTGATTTGGTGAATTTGGGATTTTTAGCTTGGTCCAAACCAAGTGAGGCCACAATCAAGGGACCTCATCCTTGGCATGAATGCACAATAGTCCAAACCCATGAGTATAATAGCGCAATAGGGGAATAGAGCTTGTAAGCACACCAACCCAACAAGGGTATAGAGCATAGGCATGAATTACTACTAAGTCACCTCCCATGAACACCAACAATATCAACATTTAGGATCAAACCCATGAACACGATTGATCAACGAAGGCACAAGCTTGCAATCACAATGGCCCAATCGGATTTTGAACCTTGGTGGCTAGTGTTGGTTCCCAAAACCACAGATTGGAAATCCGAGAGCTTTACGAAATCTCTTACTGATTCCTCAATCAGCCTTGGCCAACAAACAGGAATGGTCGACGACCAAATTACTCTACACTTTAGGCTCCACTAGACCTAGGTGGGTATACCCCAATCTCCAAAGCATAAAGAGATTTCTTTATAGTGAATTTAAACTATTTAATCTAGCTGTTTATAGGACTGGCAAACACTTTCCTGCAACCATGCTTTATTGATATGCTTTTAACTTGTTTTAATTTGAAGATTTGAGTATAATTGAATATGAATAAAAGTTGTAACAGAATACTGTTGGAACTAAGAGTAGTTATGAAAGAACAAGGCAAGTAAAAACTAGTAAAATATTTCTCTAGTGAGGAATTTGTGCAAACTCAATCTATTCACAAAAAACTAGAAACAGACTAGTGCCTTATATGACAGTTTACATGTCATTTAATAGACAGATACTTGTAATCTTTGGAGACAGTGTGAAGAAACAAACTATCACTGCAATATCCACAATGTATGCTATGAGAATAACAAAAACAATTCTTCTATCTCTATACCAACAGATGATAAAACATTGCAACAAATCTTCTTTAGATTTATATGAAAGATTTTAAATCATCAATATCATATGACATGAAACGATATGAGGATGAAAGCAACGAACCTTGTATATTGATTTCTGGGAACAATTGGTGTTCAAAAACTGTAGACTCACAGATACTTCGTGATTACACTTGTTTGCACAAAATATATTTCATTTCTACGGACTTACCTTACATAACACTATAAATTCCAATAGACAATCTGAAAAGATCCTAATCTTACTTCCGTTCTATCCCCTCCATAATACAAAATAACTCTCTATTCATACATGACTCAAATGATATAAATGAAAGGACACACCCTTTCATTTGTACAAATGAAGACTAACAAAATTCCTAACTATCCCTCTTAACTGCTATAACTAAAACACATGACAATAACATAGATTAGCCTTTTCCATCCAGCCGCTGACCACATTTCTGGATGTGCTGAAGATATTTTTCCTCTTTATAGGTAGTAGTGTTGAAGATAATATCTCTGACCGCTATCTCTGTTGTAACAAAACCTTCAACCTGCTCCCATGTTTCATTCATGTCCAACACATCCACACGGGCAACACTAAGGGCTGAATTGAGTAGAGACCTGCATTTGGTAATCCATTGGTGCTTGTCCTTCATGACCCTTGCATCATCAACTACATCTGGAAATCCATGATTGACAATCCCTTTACATTCCTCATACTCGGTATTTAATTATGTTGTGAATTCTTGATGAGTGTCAATTAGCCTTTTGACTTTATTTATCCTTTTGTCACCCAGTGTCTGATTCTGCAGTAACATGTTTAACCTATTAAGGATCCTTTGGTGTGCTAATGCGTTATCCATAGTTTTTTGGTAAACAGTCCAAAATTCTTCCAATACCTTCTGTAGATTTTCAAATCATTTTGTCAATAAGATACATGTCGTGTTTGTCCTTATGCTTTGTATTCTTTCCTTCAATTTTTTGTTTTCCTTGTAGAGCTCTTCACACTTCTTTTTCAATTTGGATTTGTCTGCTATCTGGGGTACAGGATGTCCCCTACGCCTCAAAAGTTCTTCATACAACGATTTATACTTTCCTACTTCTTTCATCAACATCTTCATCTGTGCTTTGTTTAATTTTGAGATATCAACTCCTATATCTACCGTGACCATGGGATCAACCTCTCCAACCTTCAACTTCAACATGTATCCAAAAGCCTTGTCCACATCTATGCTCTTTGGCCCTTTATTTGGGGGATAAAGAGCCCACAACCACATAGGCTCATCATCTGGATCATATCTTGACCTAATGAATATGTCATTCACGCCCTGAATGTCCAATTTGAAATCCTTCTTCTCTAAATGTAACAGGCTATCAAAAATGAAAGATGCACTAAGACCCCAACCTGGAAACAACATAATCCCTACCTCTACAAGAAGCTACCTTCCCCTTTGTGGCGTCATGCTTTCCACTTCTGCATCAATATCCTCCTTCAGTTTCCTAAGCATCTCTGCCTCATTCTCTGGTGTAATGTCAGACATTGCTTCTCTTAGCCTTTTCCCCTTGAAGTGCTAAAAGAAGGACTTGAATTCCTTTGACTTGATGAACTCATCATCAGACACAAAAGAGGTATGCTCCTCTAGCCTAACATCCACATCCACATTTATCCTTGCAATAGTTATGTCCTATGCTTCAGGTTCTTCCTCCCTTTCAAGCCTCCTAAATCTTGAAATAACTTTATTTTCTCCTGATTCGCTCTCTGCCTCTTCTTCCTCTCCTATCTCCTGCAACCGTTGCTTCTTCTCATCCAGTTTCCATTCTCAACTTTGGACTATTTGCATAGCCTCCTCAGACTCTTTGTTCCTAAAGATATCCTAGGCTTCTACATACTCATGAAAGTAATCACCCAGATTTTGCTTTTTCCTACCCTGGTAGATATAGCCCTCAGGGTCATAGTTCTTCCAACCTGTGTGCTCATAGAGGTTGTAGTCTTCTATCAACCTCTTGTCAATGATCTCATATGCCTTTGTGGAGACAATAGTGAAATCGCTGAAATGTAAGGTCCCATGCAAGAAAACTTGCTTGTGAGCACCCCCAAAATGCATTGCATTTGAGACACTCATCTGCCTTACAATCTCCAGGTAAGCGATCCTATCAGGTGTAGGCTTTAGCAACACATAAGGAGCTTGTTCAAACCCGAAAACCCTAACATAGGTGAAGTCCTGGCACACATACCAGTCACCCCAATTGTGGTTTACTCTGGTATCCCCACGTTCATGGGGTCTAAGGAATATTTTGATTTCCTTCGAAAAAGACCCATCAAAAGACACTCCAAAAGCTCTGAATAAAGGCTGCACAAAACACTCTTCAAACTTGATATAATGGGATCTCATGAAACGTGAATCTCACAATGACCACCATAACTGTACAGGCTGCTCCTCTCCATCTTTACCAGGAATATTCAACTTTAGTTCCTCAGGCCACATTCCCCTGAGTCGTCCATAAAACAAGACCACATGCATCAACAAAGAGTAAAACTTAAAAGATTTATCAGGGTTATTTTGAAGGCTCAAGAAACCCTCATGTATTTTCTTAACAACATAAGTAGCATAGTCGAATTGCCTCGGCTCATGCATCTGTGTGTCGGCAGCAAGGACCAAAGGTCCTATCCGGGCTACATCTAGTACTTCAACTCCTCCCACCTGACCTCCTGCCATATAGGTATACTGCATATACTGCTTGAAGATATTGATATCAAATGGGGGCCCGTCCTCTTCTGTCAATTTTCCCTTTTCAACCTTATGAATGGCCAAATTCCATCCATTGTACAAGGTGTCCATGTTTGTATACTCTTCTTCTAGCTTCTTAAAAGACAAAAGAACATTAGATTCAAAACCTAGACCAAAAACCTCCTGGATGGTGGCTACTGAGATATGGATGAAAGCATCACCATTTGGTAACTGGATACATCTTTTTGCAGCATTGTAAGCCTTAGCCAATGTTTTCATTAATTGGACATTTACAAAGACTTTAGGGACTACAAGCTTACCCAATCCAGTCGTCCATTGGTTTGAAATTGGGGCTGGCTTATTTCTCCTTGTATAATGATATAAGAATAATTCGTGACCTCTAATCCTGGTCCATACATCACCAATTTCTTTGAACTCATCCTCTAGTTGGTCACGGATGGGTAGGTTAACTTTTGATCTTCGAGATTTGGCTCCTGGTGAGATCATTTGATCGATCATATCCTGATTCATCTTTCGTTTCAATGCACCTTCTCCCCCTTTAGACCTCTTAGAAATGCTTTCAGAAACTTCTGTGACCTTCCTCTTTCCCTTAAATTAGAACCCTCCATATTTGAATCTCTCAAGCTTTCTGCAGTTTGATTCTCTGTAGTTTAATTTTGCTTCAATCTCTTTGTTAGCTTCAAATTGTTATGCAAAATTCTTGTACCGACTCTTCATATATGGATTTGACGGATTAAAAGCATTTACTCAACTGAAATCCTACTATGATTTGCCTCGTGTGAACACCAATCTACCCGTTCTCTGCATTTAATAATGGCGGGTTGATCTGTTTGCAATCAGATTTCGCAATGACTAATCGACATAACTTTTTTGATAATTCAATTATTTGGCACCAACTGCCCTTCAGTCGGTATAGGTCTCACCGACCACTTCGCCTCTTGCCTAGGTTCTACTTTCACCTTTAGATCATATCGATGTAGGTCATTCCGATACACCCTCCTTTTATTCCTCAGTGGCATTCTACCCATCGGGTTTGGACATAGCTCCAAATATGTTCCTCTGATAGTGAAAAGTTATTCCAATGAACCCCCCTTGGTAGTCCACACCTCATTTGTTATATCGGGTTACCTTATAGAGTATTAGGACAACTTATTTTATGTTTCCCTGATGACCTAATGACATTTACTTCATGCTTGTGCTTCCCTTTCACTTCTTTGGTCTATTGGCATATGATTTCCCGATGAAACATCCCTCTTGGTCATCATGTTGCAAAGCTTATTGGGTGTCAGGACAACCCTTCCTGTGTTTCTCCGATGACCTGATGACATCGGGCTCCAGCCTGTTTGTTTTAAGATCCATCAGCTTATATTCCCCCGATGAGGCCTCCTTCCCGACAACCGCTTCAGATTCCTCATTGGGTATCGGCGTAGCAGAAAATGTCTTCCTCCAAAGGGCCGATGTCATCCCGATGACTTTACCTTGTCGCTCTTTGAGTCACTTACTTCGGTGTAGGCTATCCTGATGAAACATCATTTCCATCCATCATGATATATACCCTGTCGGGTATCGGGGTAGCTTTTTCTTACACTGTCCGATATGCCAATGGTTTCAAAACATAGGCTCCGCATTCTCCTTACTCGGTGTAAGTCATACCAATAACCTCCTCCTCTGTGCTCGACTTTGTCTTTCTTATCGGTATCAGCGTAACCCAAAATTCCTTTTACCGATAGTTTGAGCTATCCCGATGGCTTAGTATTCCCATTTTTTGGTGTTGCTTCATCGGATAAAGTCATGCCGATGACACCACCTTCTTCCATCTAGTCCATCGAGTTTCGGGGTAGCACGAGATATCATTTTTTGACAATTCGATGAAATTTATTGTCTACTTCACATTGTCTTTCATCAGTGTAGGTTATACTAATCACCTCATCGGCTATCAGCACAACATTTTTCTCATGCCTCCGATAATGAATGTTATGTCGATGAACACCTTCTTCTAAACTTCCTTGTGGTTCTCCTTTGGAGTGATCGGTCTAGGTCATGCCGATAATTTTTCTCATTATTTATGCCATTTGGTCTTATCGGGGTAACTTACACCGATAGTTCAAATTTGACAATTATGCAAATTAAGCTCTTCTTCATATATCACTCACACTTGTAACCTTTTTTTGAAACTCAACATGTGCTAATAGATGACAGAGACTATCACATAGGCCCAGAGAATGCCTTATAAGGCTCCCAATGCTTTCATGTTGAAACTTCCTCATGTAGTTCATACTCAGTGCCAACCCTTAGCATGCCCTAGCGGTGCTTATCTAATTCTGAAAAACAGGGTCTCAGAGGGATTTTTTCTAATGCTGCTGCACATATCCTGCACATACAATCCAGCAATAAATGCTCCTATGTTTAAATGTACATATAAAACATCAAAGAAATAGCATAAAATATTTGATAAAAATGTGTGCTAACAGTGGCTCTTTCTAGGGATGTATGTTCTTTTTAGGGACATAGCAAGATCTCAACTATCTCTGGAAAGCAGACCAAAACATAAACAAAAATAAACCACAAAGGAAAACCAAACTATAGTACAAGAAATACTCTCTACTCCTTAAGAGAAAAAATGTTTGAGGTACTGAGCATGTACTGGAAATTCTTGAATTTCACCATCAACATTCTGCAAGAAGTATGAATTTTCCCCTCTCTTTTCCATGATGACATACAGTCCTAGCCAAAGTGCTTCAAATTTTCCATTCTTGCCCTTATCTTGATCCTTTGCATTCCATTTTAGCACCCACTCTCGTTCCTCAAAGGTCCTAATAGAAGCTTTCTTATCATGTAGTGTTTTTACCATCTTCTGCTTCTGTATGTTTTGTTCTTGAGCCTCTCTTATGTACTCATCCAATTCGACCAACTGTATCAGCCTATCTTCCATGAAATCAACATCCTGTAAATATTCCTTTGAAACAAATTTATACACTGCTAGCAAGTTGTTCACGGGTAATCGTGCCTCTTTACCATAAACAAGACGATAAGGGGCAAACCCTGTGGATTTCTTGATTGTTACTCTATCTGCCCATACTGCTAAATTTAACTTTGAATCCCATGCCCTTTTGTTGTCACCTAACATCCTTTTAATGATTTTTAATAAGTTTTTGTTGCTAGATTCTGCTTGTCCATTCCCCTGGGGGTGATAAGGTGAGGAATATGACAGTGTAATTCCATAATTTTCACAAAAGTCAGCAAATTCTTTGGATCTGAAACACATCCCATTATCTACAACAATTTTATGGGGCACCCCAAATCTTGTCAATATATTTTCCAAAAGAAACTTTGTTACTACCTTACTTGTTGCTTGCCTTGTAGGAATTGCTTCTACCCACTTGGTAAAGTAATCAGTGGCTACTAAAATCCATTTGTGTGCTCCACTGGATTTGTTAGAAATTTTTCCTATGAAGTCAACACCCCACATCTGAAAAGGTTCTTCAGTTTGCATAGGTCTGAGTGGAAGAGCTCCATCATATTTAAGTTTTCCTGAAAATTTCTGGCAAGCCTCACATCTTCTAACATAAGTATGACAATCCTTATAAACTTGTGGCCAATAATAATTGACATCGAGTATTTTATTGGCAGTAGTTTTTGCTGAAAAATGCCCCCCACATACACCTTCATGCAATTCTTTTAAAATAGATTGAGCTTGATAAACATCCAAACAAAATAAGAGGATACCATCCCTATTTTTCGAATACAAATCACCTTTAAGCAATACATACCTAGATGCCTGAAGCTTAAGTGTTCTTTTCTGACTGTCATTCAACTCCTTCAGACATTTCATGTGCTTTAACTAATAGACAACATTCTTATACCAAGGACACATCTCAATGCTTATTTGAGCCTCCTCTAACTCTATCTGATTTATCTGTGTTGCTTCCAAATTTGATTCCGTCATTAGTTTTGCCAATCCTTGACCTCTTACCAATTTAGTAATTTGGATATTAATGTTGAATTCCTGAATTTGATTGATCCATCTGCATCTTCTCCCAATAGTTTCAATCTGTCTGAAAATATCTTTGACTGCTGCATTAGTTACATATGCAATGACATTAGCTCCCACTAAATATGGTCTAAAAGATTTTACAGCTTTATTTAGGGCATATGCTTGTTTCTCATTTATATCATAATTAACTCAGAGGCTTGTAGTGTCTTGCTAAAAAATGCCACTGGTTGTTCATGACCTTCATCATTCTTTTGTAACATAACTGCAACAATGGTATGAAATGAAGCAAAATAAAATACTTGAAAAGGTTTAAAGAAGTCAGGAGACTTAAGTATAGGTGCTTCCTTGATGGCCCTTTTAATGTTCACAAAGGCCTCAATTGCTTCATTAGTCCATTTTATTTTTGCACCCTTTTTAACATCTTTGCAATAGGTTTGATAATTTCATAAAAAATTGATACAAATCTTCTAACAAAATTAATTTGTCCAAAAAAAGATTGAATAGCTTTTACTGTTTTAGGGATCTGAATTTTGTCGATAGCTACAATTATCTCAGGGTCAATCCTTACTCCGTCTTTAGATACAATATGACCTAGAAATTTACCTTCAGTGACTCCAAAGTGACACTTTTTTGAGTTTAGAGAAATACCATACTCCAGTGCTTTGATGAAAATTTTCTCTAAGTCATTACAATGGTTTTCTGCTTTCTTAGAGTATGCAGTCAAATCATCCTGGTATACAACCAAAATGTAATCAATGAGACCTTCAAAAGCTACATCCATGGCCCTTTGAAAAGTAGCTCCAACATTGGTAAGTCCAAATTGTTAGGGTTTCAAGCAGATCCGAAGCAGATATGAACCAACAATTATATGCAGATCTAAATACAAAAGATAAAGGAATAAAACAAGACACAGATAACACATAGATTTAACGTGGTTTACCTAGAATGGGTTACGTCCACCATACACAGTCGTCTGATCTTTCTTATTATCCAACAAAAACAATACATAAACCTTACAATGCCTTAAGCATCCCGGCCACTTATAACATGCATTTTTAGGGCAACAAACAAAGTCGAACTTTTTAGGGTTTTATTACAATGTCGGTTTTCATCAACAAAAAAATGACAATTTTTTTTTTCTCGGGGGCTACCGCCCCTGAACCCCTGCAGTGGGCTATGCCCACTTTCTTGAGGCCCAGCCCGGCTTCAGACCCTGACGAGAATACGTGCTAAGTGTATATTACGTTACTTTTTTGATCAGTCGCCACATATCAACAATCTCCCACTTGGAGACTGATCAGGCTCCACACCAAACAATCTCCCACTTCGAGACTGATACTAGACGACACCATTGTACTTGCAACATCTGTTGGATAAAACACTGAGACTCGACTGGCATAAATTCCACAATTATCAATCAAGAAGACCAACAAAAACTGATGAAGAAATCAACTTCTTCTGTGGAACTGCCTTCATGAACATATCGACAAGATTCTCACTTGTGTGAATCTTCTCAAGCCGTAACTGACCCTCCTCCAAAATAGTCTGGATGAAGTGGTACCTGAGCTGAATGTGCTTTGTCCTTGAATGAAAAGCAGAGTTCTTCACAAGATAAATGGCACTCTGGCTATCAGTATACAATGGGCGATCTTCCTGTGTCTGACCCAATTCCTCCAAAAAACATTGTAACCAAATCATCTCCTTGCTGGCTTCTGTAGCAGCAACATACTCCGCTTCAGTGGTTGAAAGTTCAACAACCTTTTGCAGCCTAGAAATCAAACTAACTGCAGTTCCCCCTATAGTAAAAACATACCTTGTAGTACTCCTCCGTGAATCAATATCACCTACCAGATCAAAGTCAACAAATCCACTCAGAGCAGCATTAGATCCTTTGAAACATAATGCCTTCGTAGTAGTTCCTTTCAAATACTGAAGAATCCATTTCACAACATTCCAATGTTCCATACTTGAATTACTCATAAACCTGCTCACAACTCCCACTGCATGTGCAATATCTGGCCTTGTGCATACCATTACATACATCAGACTGCCAACAGTTGATGAATACGGGATGTTAGACATTTTATTTACCTCTTCTGTGCCTTTGGGCACATCTCCTTAGTCAATTTGAAATGACTAGCCAAAGGTGTACTAATTGCTTTTGCATCCTGCATGTTAAATCTTTTCAACACCTTTATATACTCGCTTTGGGACAAATTCAAGGTTCTATTTTTCTTGTCCCGTGTAATCCTCATACCGAGAATTTGCTTAGCTGCACCCAAATCCTTCATAGCAAATGACCTGGCTAATTTCTGTTTAAGATCATTTATATATTGCATGTTAGACCCAGCAACAAGCATGTCATCAACATAAAGCAACGGGATAATATAACTGCCATTATCCAATCTCTTAAAATATACGCAATGATCAGAATGACATCTATGATAACCGTGTTCAGCCATGAAACTATCAAATTTTAAATACCATTGTCGGGGTGCTTGCTTTAGGCCATACAAACTTTTCTTCAACTTGCACACCAAGTTCTCCTTACCTTTGACCTCATATCCATGTGGTTGCAACATGTAAATTTCCTCCTCCAAATCTCCATGGAGAAAATCTATTTTGACATCTAATTGTTCAAGATGTAAATCATCTGCAGCCACAAGACTAAGTACAGTTCTAATTGAAGTCATTTTTACAACTGGAGAAAATATTTCATCATAATCTATACCCTTTTTCTATGCAAAACCTTTTACTACAACTCTGGCCTTATATCTTTTCTGACCTCCTTCCTCCTCCTTCAGCCGATAAACCCATTTGTTAGGCAAGGCTCTTTTTTCTGCAGGTAAAGGGACTAAGTCCCAAGTCTTATTTTTCATCAAGGAGTCCATCTCCTCTTTCATGCCTAGCTCCCACTGTTGTTTGGCATCCACCTGCATTTCTTCTTCATATTCTTTTGGTTCACCATAATCAGTTAATAATATAGAATACAAAGAAGGAGAAAATATTTCAGGGGGTCTACTTGACCTCGTAGAACATCTAACACTTATAGGAGTTTGTGGGACAATCTGTTGTTGTTGAGCATCAGGTACCTATGGCATTTCATTTTCAGGAATCTCATCCAACACCACATATTCTTGTTTGTCCTGTTCATACTTCTTTTCCTACATCTGTTCTTTATACATAACCTTCTCATTGAATATAACATCTCTACTTCTAATTATTTTATTATTTTCAAAATCCCATAACCGATAGCCATATTCATCTATCCCATATCCAATGAAGGTACATTTCTGAGATTTAGCATCAAGCTTGGTTTTGTTTTCTTTATCAACATGGACAAAAGATTCACAACCAAAGGTTTTCAGAAAATAATAATTTACCTTTTTACCAGTCCATGCCTCCTCTGGAATACCACCATCCAAAGGGGTTGAAGGTCCTCTATTTATCAAATAGACAACAATATGTACAACATCTACCCAAAAATGTAAGGGCAATCCAGCATGCAATCTCATGCTCCTCGCGCGTTCCATGATAGTCCTATTCATTCTCTCTGACACACCATTTTCCTGTGGAGTTCCTGGAACTGTCTTTTTCTTTCGAATCCCATTTAAGGAGCAGTAATCTTCAAATGCTTTGCTGCAATACGCACCTCCATTATCCGATTTGAGACACTTCAACTTTTTTCCTGTCTCATTCTCAACCAAAGCTTTCCATTTCTTAAAAGTTTCAAAAACATCTGATTTTTGTTTTAGGAAATATACCCATGTTTTTCTGGTTGAGTCATCAATAAAAATAACATAATAACAAGAGCCACCAAGAGATGATACCTGATCTGGTCCCAATACATCTGAATGCACAAGCTCTAACTTCTCACTCTTCTTCTCTTTCCCAACCTTGAGAAATTTGACTCTTTTCTATTTACCATAAACACAATTTTCACATAACTCTAAATCAATCTTCTTTAGTCCTGGAAATAGATTTTTGGAGTGAAGGATTTTCATCCCTTTCTCACTTATGTGCCCAAGCCTATGGTACCACATTATCGAATCTGTTCTTGCAACATCTATTGTTGTTGTCCTTGCAGTAACTTTATCTGTAGCAGCTAGGGTAGAGTAAGTGTTACCAGTACACAAATATAATCTGCCTACATTTGCACCTTTAGCTACTACTAATGATCCTTTAGTGACCTTCCAAATACTGTCTGAGAAGGTAACTATGAACCTTCACTACCTAGTTGCCCTGTAGAAATTAAATTTCTTCTTAAATTAGGAACATGTCTTACCTCTTGCAGAAACCAGTCATTTTCATTCTGCAACTTGATCTTTATCTTTCCTTTTCCAACAATTTGACAGGGTTCATCATCACCCAAATATACCTGTCCAAAATCACCTTGAACATAATCTAGAAAATATTTTCTATGGGGTGTAGCATGAAATGAAGCCCCATAATCTATTACCCAGGAATCATTAACATTATCCAAACATAAGATTAAAGCATCTTGTAAAGTATTACTTGCAATATTAGCTTCCTTACTGTCATTTTCATTTTTGTCTCCTTTGTTTTTCCAAGACCAGCTATCTTTCTTTAGATGACCAGGCTTTTCGCAGTACCAGCAATCTTTCTTTCCTCTAGATTGAGAGTGTCCTTTCTTTGACTTCCCTCGTGACTTCTCATTCTAGGGGCCTTTTCCTCTTTCCTTTGATCTTCCTTTGTTCTCCACATTCAAAACACTACTTGATGATGTTGGAGTCTCACTTGTGCTTTTCCTTCGCATTTCCTCGCTTAGGATAAACCAACAATATCATCAAATACCAAAGTATTTTTATCATAGAAAGAGTTACTTACAGCCATAACCAAGCTATTCCAACTTTCTGGCAAAGAACATAAAATCAAGAGAGCCCTAACCTCTTCTGCAAAAGTAATTTTTACCAAAGACAATTGACTGGTAATTGTATTAAATTCATTTAAGTGCTCCACTACAGATCCTCCCTCACTCATTTTCAAATTAAACAAACGCTTCATAAGAAATACCTTATTCGAAGCCGAGGGTTTCTCATACAACTTAGCCAATGTCGCCATCAAATCTACAGTCATTTTTGCTTCTTTTATATTGAAAGCTACAGACGGTGCAAGGCACAATCGAATGGATCCCAGTGCCTTTCTATCTAAAATGTCCCACTCTTCATCTGACATTGTGGTCGCTTTCTTTGCCTTTCCTTCCAACGGCCGCCACAAATCCTTTTGATACAGGTAATCCTCCATCTACATTTTCCATAACTGATAATTCTGGTCGTTAAACTTTCCGACCTTGAATTTGGAATCCTCCATTGCTCCCACTCAAATCTGAGAGTCTTGCCAATTTACAGAAAACCTCGCTCTGATACCAATTGTTAGGGTTTCAAGAAGATCCGAAGCAAATATGAACTAACAATTATATGCAGATCTAAATACAAAAGATAAAGGAATAAAACAAGACACAAATAACACATAGATTTAACGTGGTTCACCCAGAATGGGTTACGTCCACCATATACAGTCGTCCTATCTTTCTTATTATCCAGCAAAAACAGTACATAAACCTTACAATGCCTTAAGCATCCCAGCCGCTTATAACATGCATTTTTAGGGAAACAAACAAAGTCGGCCTTTTTAGGGTTTTATTACAATGTCGGTTTTCATCAACAAAAAAATGACAAATTTTTTTTTCTCGAGGGCTACGCCCCCGAACCCCCACAGCGGGCTACGCCCACTTTCTCGGGGCCCCGCTCGGCCCCGGACTCCGACGAGAATACGTGCTGAGTGTACAGTACTTTTCTGACCAGTCGCCACATATAAACAATTGGTGACTCATTAGAAAACAAGAGATTGGAAATCCGAGAGATTTGCCAAATCTCTTACTGATTCCTCAATCAACCTTGGCCAACGAACAAGAATGGTCGATGACCAAATTCCTCTGTACTTTAGGCTCCACTAGACCTAGGTGGGTATACCCTAATCTCCAAAGCATAAAGAGATTTCTTTATAGTGAATTTAATCTGTTTAATCTAGCTATTTACAGGACTGGCAAACACTTTCCTGCAACCATGCTTTATTGATATGCTTTTAGCTTGTTTTAATTTGAAGATTTGAGTATAATTGAAAATGAATAAAAGTTGTAACAGATTGTTGTTGGAACTAAGAGTAATTATGAAAGAACAAGGCAAGTATAAACTAGTAAAATATTTCTCCAGTGAGGAATTTGTGCACACTCAATCTATTCACAAAAAACCAGAAACAGATCAGTGCCTTATCTGACAGTTTACATGTCATTTAATAGACAAATACTTGTAATCTTTGGAGACAGTGTGAAGAAACAAACTATCACTGCAATATCCACAATGTATGCTATGAGAACAACAAAAACAATTCTGATATCTCTATACCAACAGATGATAAAACATTGCAACAAATCTTCTTTATATTTATTCGAAAGATTTTAAATCATCAATATCATATGACACGAAACGATCTGAAGATGAAAGCAGCAAACCTTGTATATTGATTTCTGGGAACAATTGGTGTACAAAAACCACAGACTCACAGATACTTCATGATTACACTTGTTTACAAAAAATAGATTTCATTTCTATGGACTTATCTTACAGAACACTATAAATTCCAATAGACAATATGAAAAGATCCTAAGCTTACTTCCCTTCTGTCCCCTCCAGAATAAAAAATGACTCTCTATACATACATGATTCAAACGATATAAATGAAAGGACACACCCTTTCATTTGTACAAACAAAGACTAACAAAAATCCTAACTATCCCTCTTAGCAACTATAACTAAAACACATGACAATAACATATATTAGCCTTTTCCATCCAACCGCTGACCACATTTCTGGATGTGCTGAAGATATTTTTCCTCTTTATAGGTAGTAGCATTGAAGATAATATCTCTGATCGCTATCTTTGTTGTAACAAAACCTTCAACCTGCTCCCCTGTTTCATTCATGTCCAATGCATCCGCACGGGCAACGTTAAGGGATGAACTGAGTAGAGACCTTCATTTGGTAATCCAATGGTGCTTGTCCTTCATGACCCCTGCATCATCAACTACACCTGGAAATCCATGATTGACGATCCATTTACATTCCTCATACTCAGTATTTAATTCTGTTGTGAATTCTTGATGAGTGTCAATTAGCCTTTTGACTTTATTTATCCTTTTGTCACTCAGTGTCTGATCCTGCAGTAGCATGTTTAACCTATTAAGGATCCTCTGGTGCGATAATGCGTTATCCATGGTTTTCTGGTAAACAGACCATAATTCCTCCAATACCTTTTGCAGATTTTCAAATCGTTTTGTCAATAAGACACATGTTGTGTTTGTCCTTATGCTCTGTATTCTTTCCTTCAATTTTTTTTCCTTGTACAACTCTTCACACTTCTTTTTCAATTTAGATTCGTCTGCTATCTGGGGTACATGATGGCCCCTACTCCTCAAAAGTTCTTCATACAATGATTTATACTTTCATGCTTCTTTCATCAACATTTTCATCTATTTTGAGATATCAACTCCCATATCTATCGTGACCATGGGATCAACCTCTCCAACCTTCAACTTCATCATGTGTCCAAAACCCTTGTCCACATCTACGACCTTTGGCCTTTTATTTGGGGGATAAAGAGCCCACAACTGCATAGCCTCATCATTTGGATCATATTTTGACCAGATGAAGACGTCATTCACGCCTTGAATGTCCAATTTGAAATCCTTCTTCTCTGAATGTAACAGGCTATCAAAAGTGAAAGACGCACTAAGATCCCAGCCTGAAAACAAGATAATCCTTGCCTCTACAAGAAGCTACCTTCCCCTTTGTGAAGTCATGCTTTCCACTTCTGCATCAATATCTTCCTTCAGTTTCCTAAGCATCTCTGCCTCATTCTCTGGTGTTATGTCACGCATTGCTTCTCTTAGCCTTTTCCCCTTGAAGTGATACAAGAAGGACTTGAATTCCTTTGACTTGATGAATTCATCATCAGACACAAAAGAGGTATGCTCCTCTAGCCTAACATCCACATCCACATTTATCCTTGCAATAGTTATGTCCCGTGCTTCAAGTTTTTCCTCCCTTTCAGGCCTCCTAAATATTGAAATAGCTTCATTTTCTCCCGATTCGCTCTCTGCCTCTTCTTCCTCTCCTATCTCTTGTAGCCATTGCTTCTTCTCTACATACTCATGAAAGTAATCACCCAGATTTTGCTTTTTCCTGCCTTGGTGGATATACCCCTCAGGGTCATAGTTCTTCCAACCTGTGTGCTCATAGAGGTTGTAGTCTTCTATCAACCTCTTGTCAATGATCTCATATGCCTTTGTGGAGACAATAGTGAAATCATCAAAATCTAAGGTCCTGGACAAGAAAAATTTCTTGTGAGCACCCCCAAAATGCATTGCATTTGAGACACTCATCTACCTTACAATCTCCAGATAAGCGATCCTGTCAGGTGCAGGCTTCGACAACACATAAGGAGCTCCTTCAAACTCAAAAAACCTAACATAGGTGAAGTTATGGCACACATACCAGTCACCCATATTGTGGTTTACTCTGGTATCCCCATGTTCATGGGGTCTAAGGAATCTTTTGATTTCCTCCAAAAAAGACCCATCAAAATACACTCTAAAAGCTCTAAATAAAGGCTGC
Organism: Cryptomeria japonica; assembly: GCF_030272615.1. Taxonomy (NCBI): domain Eukaryota; kingdom Viridiplantae; phylum Streptophyta; class Pinopsida; order Cupressales; family Cupressaceae; genus Cryptomeria; species Cryptomeria japonica. The sequence continues at coordinate 416,678,730 of NC_081415.1, read as the reverse complement.
ACAAAAAACTCTTCAAACTTGATATAATGGGATCTCATCAAAAGTGAATCCCACAATGACCACCATAACTGTACAGGCTGCTCCTCTCCATCTTTACCATGAATATTCAAGTTTAGTTCCTCAGGCCACATTCCCCTGAGTCGTCCATAAAACAAGACCACATGCATCAACAAAGAGTAAAACTTAAAAGATTTATTAGGGTTATCTTGAAGGCTCAAGAAACCCCCATGTATTTTCTCAACAACATAAGTAGCATAGTCGAATTGCCTCGGCTCATGCATCTGTGTGTCAACAGTAAGGATGAGAGGTCCCATCCGAGCTATATTTGGGACTTCAACTCCTCCCACCTGACTGCCTGCCATATAGGTATACTGCATATACTGCTTGAAGATATTGATATCAAATGGGGGCCCATCCTCTTCTGTCAATTTTCCCTTTTCGGCCTTATCAATGGCCAAATTCCATCCATTATACATAGTGTCTATCTTTGTATACTCTTCCTCTAGCTTCTCAAAAGACAAAAGAACATTAGATTCAAAACCTAGACCAAAAACCTCCTGGATGGTGGCTACTGAGATATGGATGAAAGCGTCGCCATTTGGTAATTGGATACATCATTTTGTAGCATTGTAAGCCCTAGCCAATGTTTTCATCAATTCGACATTTACAAAGACATTAGGGACTACAAGCTTACCCAATCCAATCATCCATGGGCTTGAAATTGGGGCCGACTTATTTCTTCCTATGTAATGATATAAGAAAAATTCATGACCTTTGATCTCGGTCCATGCATCGCCAATTTCTTTGAACTCATCCTCTAGCTGGTCACGGATGGGTAGGTTAACTTTTGATCTCCGGGATTTGGCTCCTAGTGAGCTCATTTGATCGATCATATCCTGGTTCAACTTTCGTTTCGGCGCACCTTCTCCCCCTTTAGACCTCTTAGGAACGCTTTCAAAAACTTATGTGACCTTCCTCTTGCCCTTGGAACTAGAACCCTCCATATTTGAATCTCTCAAGCTTTCTGCAGTTTGATTCTCTGTAGTTTAATTTTGCTTCAATCTCTTTGTTAGCTTCAAACTGTTATGCAAAATCCTTGTACCAACTCTTCATATATGGATTTGACGGATTAAAAGCATTTACTCAACTCAAATCTTGCTGTGATTTGCCTCGTGCAAACACCAATCTACCCGTTCTCTGCATTTAATAATGGTAGGTCGATCCGTTTGCAATATGATTTTGCAACGACTGATCGACATAACTTTTTCAATAATTCAATTATTTGGCGCCACCCGTCCTTCAGTCGGCATAGGTCTCACCGACCACTTCTCCTCCTGGCTAGGTTCTACTTTCACCTTTATATCATATCGACATAGGTCATTCCGATACACCCTCCTTTTATTCGTCCGTTGCATTCTGCCCATCAGGTTTCGACATAGCTCCAAATATGTTCCTCTGATAGTGAAAATTTATTCCGATGAATCCCCCTTGGTAGTCCGCACCTCATTCATTATATCGGGTCACCTTATCGGGTATTAGGACAACTTATTTTATGTTTCCACAATGACCCGATGACATTTACTTCATGCTTGTGCTTCCCTTTCACTTCTTCGGTCTATCGGCATATGATTTCCTGATGAAACCTCCCTCTTGGTCATCGTGTTGCAAATCTTATCGAGTGTCGGGACAACCCTTCCTATGTTTCTCTGATGACCCGATGATATCAGGCTCCAACCTATTTGTTTTCAGATCCATTGGCTTATGTTCCCCCAATGAGGTCTCCTTCCCGACAACCGCTTCAGATTCCTCATCGGGTATCGACGTAGCGAAAAATGTCTTCCTCCAAAAGGGTCGATGTCATCCCGATGACTTTACCTTGTCCCTCTTTTAGTCACTTACTTCAGTGTAGGCTATCCTGATGAAACATCATTTCCATCCATCATGATATATACCCTATCGGGTATCGGGGTAGCTTTTTCTTATGCTATCCGATATCCCGATGATTTCAAAATATACGCTCCGCATTCTCCTTACTCAGAGTAAGTCATACCGGTAACCTCCTCCTTTGTGCTCGACTTTGTCTTTCTTATCGGGTATCAGCGTAACCCAAAACTCCTTTCACCGATAGTTTGAGCTATCCTGATGGCTTAGTATTCCCACTTTTTGGTGTTTCTTCATCGGATAAAGTCATGTCGATGACACTGCCTTCTGCCATCTAGCCCATCATGTTTCGGGGTAGCACAAGATATCATTTTTTGACAATCCCATGAAATTTACTATCTACTTCACATTGTCTTTCATCGGTGTAGGTTATATCGATCACCTCATCGACTATCGGCACAACATTTTTCTCATGCCTCCGATAATGAATGTTATGCCGATGAGCACCTTCTTCTAAACTTCCTTTTGGTTCTCCTTCAGAGTGATCGGTCTAGGTCATGCCGATAAGTTTTCTCATTATTTATGCCAGTCGGTCTTATCGGGGTAACTTACACCGATAGTTCAAATTTGACAATTATGCAAATTAAGCTCTTCTTCATATATCACTCGCACTTGTAACCTTTTATGGAAACTCTGCATGTGCTAATAGATAACATAGACTATCACATAGGCCCAGAGAATGCCTTATAGGGCTCCCAATTTTGTCATGCTGAAACTTCCTCATGTAGTTCATACTCAGTGCCAACCCTTAGCATGCCCTAGCGGTGCTTGTCCAATTCTGAAAACAGGGTCTCAAAGGGATTTTTTTTGATACTGCAACACATATCCTGCACATACAATCTAGGAATAAATGCTCTTATGTTTAACTGTACATATAAAACATCAAAGAAATAGCACAAAATATTTGATAAAAATGTGTGCTAACAACTAGAACAACACCACCACCACAAAACCATCACATTATGGAATCAAGCCCATCTTAAAAAATTTATTAAAAATAAATATAATCAAAAGTTAATTTTTTCTCCATGCACTATTCAACTTAGCTAATTGAGAATTATAATTTTACTAGATTAAGAGCTACATTTCATTGATCTCACTTTTTGAAAAAAAATTCAACAACTAAAATATTCTCCAAAACTTATAAAAAATTATAAAAATTATACCCAACTATATATTTTTTAAATTAAAAATATAGACTACACCAAATGTTCCACATTTTATTAGTTTATTTCAATTTGAATTAAAAACATACATGCCACTTTTAGGTGCTCAAATTTGAAAAATTATATTTGTGGGACCATTTCTTATATAGAAGTGGGACAACTTTTTGAACTTTCATTTGGATATATATTCACTATGTTTGGTGATAAAATTAGTGTGATAACTAAATGGTATGTTGTGGTCTATTTTTCCAAGGGTAGAAGCAAAGTTCATGGTAGCTATTTGTGCTTGTAAGGAATTCATTTGACCTAAATGTTTGTGTTTAGATGTGGGGCTTACTCTAGGAGCTATTATAACTATATGTAATAATTAGAGTGTCATATTTTTAGCAAAGAACTCAACCTTTCACGCGAGGATAAAGTGTATTAATTCATAGTATCAATTTGTTTAGACATGGTAGAAGACGAGAGTGTGAAGTTAGAAAAAGTTGAGACTTATAAGAATTTGTAAATGTATTAACAAAGTCAGTGAGCATAAAAAGTTCAAGTGGTGTTATGAGTCTATGGGCATCTTGGTCCCTAGCTATTAGTTGATAGTATTAGTACTCCTTTTTGTCTTGCAAGATATTATAGCAAGTGAGATAATCTTAAGAAAACTGTCTTAACCTTGCTCCTAATGTTAAGAATATTAAAAAAGGCAATTTTTAGAGTATGAAATTAAAAAAATCAAATTTTGGGCTATAGAGTTTAGTTATGGAAAGAATAAATATTTTAGGTTGTTTGACATCACTTGCAAGGCTGTCTAGTGCACATATCTCTTTAATGTCTACAATAAAAAAGACTCCAACAACCTCCCAAATCAAGATTTCTGGCCACTAAAAGTTGGACCTCCTACATTCAAAATGTAAAATCATCTAAGACATATAAAAGAATTGTAAGAGGGATTTACACTTGTTGACCAACTAATGAAACATGTTATGGCACAACATAAACATCTTTGAATGAAGATAATGGATAGCCCAATTTGATAAGTGGATTCTGATGAGTTTATGATAGGTGGATAGCACATGTTACTTTTAATTTGTGGGCTCATATTAATATTTGGGTGTTGAAATTCCAACTAGAGATTTGGGTACCACTTATAGGTGGTTTTAGCTCTTAATTTCCTAATTACTATTTAATGTTTTCATGTATTGCATCTTCTATTTATTTGTTGCTTGAGATGAGGATTTGATAGTGAATTTTGTAGGTATTGTTATGCTACTATAATTAATTCAGATTTTGGTTGATGATATTGCAATGTCCTTTTTCTAGTCGATTCCAACATCCTCGAAAATTGCCAACCTTCTTGGAGAGTGCCAAAATTATTAGAAAGGTATTCAGACAATGGTAGATAGTTTATAGAGCCAAGATGAGTACAATGGTACCATCCATGTGTAGATTCAATATTCTATGAGTACTCCACACTTCGTGGAGAAGTTCATCATCTTGGGAGAACACCTACTTGTATATAGATCAATCTCTTATGTACTTAAGGTATTCATGGTGAGTCAAAATTGATATTTTGAGCCATTTTAATATTTTCTATAACTTGGTGGTTGTGCCAAACATAATTAAATATTTAAGACAAGTTCTATTTACATATTTAAAAAGGGATCACTATATGGAGACATAAAAGTGGTTTATTTTTGGGCTAAAAAATAAAGCTGAATTTAAAGGTCACTTAAGTGAAAAATTAAGGATATATAAATAGGAAAAGTGAGGATACAAACACATTCTTAGAATTTTCAATTTGAAGACTTGGTTTGGAGAGTAAGGAATTGTTCATCTTGTATCATAGAAAATGAAATTGGTTTTGAGGACATAAACCCTCTTAACGAATCTATAAATTGATTCATACAAGATTCATAGTTGTCCTTGAAAGAGTGATTGCAAAGATTTATGAGAAGGATTTATAAAGAAAATAGATAAATGATATTGATTTTTTTTTATTGAGGTGTTTTATATTTCACTAATCTTAGTTGTTAAAAATTATAAAAGTTCTACAGGAAATGTTTATAAAAATCTAATGAGGGTTTTACAAAGGGTTGAGGGGCCTAAAAATAGGTCATAACACTTTTATATCAACTACCCCTCTTTTCCCTTGTGTTGTAAGTTTTTAATGTGATTGTGAGGTGGCGTAAGAATGTTTTACGAGTGAATTGCTATTTTTTGGTAGCAAGAAGGTTAAAAAGTTAAATTTGGAAGTCTCCTAATGTAGTTAGGAACCTTGCCACCCTACATCTTTGGTGAAATTTTAAACTTAGAAAAGGCATCACCCACTTTATAGGAGTGACATGGGGTGTTTGGGAAGTTGTATTGATATAGGAAAGGAAAATAAAGGAAACTATAGAAGTTAAGGGGTCATGGGACCCTTCTAAACACCAATTGATACTCTATTGTATTTGTAAGTGGTGCAAGTCTTTGGGAGTTTGATGTGGAAAGTGTAAGGGAAGTGTGAGGAATATTAGGGGATCAAGAAAGCTTTTACTCCTTGCTATAATTTGTGCTATATAGACAAATTAAGAAGGAATAAGGGCAACATATAGAATATTTGAGAAATAGTTTAGATGAATTGTAGTTATGTTCAATTGCTAGCAAGAAGCTTAATCAACTACCATTTTATTTATAATTTCAGAAATTGATTTCAATTATATCCTTTTTATAATATATATTCAAGATCAATTGTTTCAAGTTGATGAATTGGTAGGAAACTGCATTAAGTTTAGAATTAAATATTTGAGTCTATATTTGTAATTTTTATAATACAATTGTAAACTTGTGCTATTAGTTGTTATAATGTTAATTAGTTGTCATATGTACCTACACACACATAAATAGTTATCCTTTCTATATATCGACATCTCATCAAACAATTATAAAATGAAAAACAAAAAGAGTTAGACCAACATATTACAAAGATCCCTTTAAAAGGCTTATATTTTTTTAAATAGATTGAACTTTTGATTACTAAATAATATGTTGATTTTTTTTTAGTGTAGTTTCTTGTCTTGAAAGAGTTTTCCTTATGTAAATCATCGCGTTTTGGTATATTGTTTTTGTGTTTATTTCTTGTAAATGTATGATTAGTCTACTTTTTACACACATCACCTCTGATAAATCAATGTATGGAATGTATTCTACAACTCTGCTTTATTTCAACTGACACTTAGGAGGTTCTTAATAGTCTAATTATAAGTGGAATCTAAACTTTTCTAATAAATTATTAGCTTTCCTTTTTTAATTTCTAGTTAGTTGTTCTAGAATCAGAAATGGCTTTTTTATGTTAGCTTATCCTATTGATTTAGTTATTTATGACATTGGTATATCTCCCCCAATGTTTAGGACAATGCATGTCATTCCGTATCCTATAATTTCTTGCTAGATAGAGGGGGCACAACTTGTTCCCAATTTTTTTTTTATAATCTACCAAAGGGGATACATCCATGTGCGATGTTGATGGCCTTTCCACTTGTGTAGGTTGATTTGCTATTGATGATGCAAGGTAGGGAGCCCTTTGAGGCCTCACTTCAAGTATTTATAGAGATGATCCATCATCAAATTTGTTCTTTTCTTGCCTCCATTCTTAAAACAATTGAGGTGTACTTCACATTTTACCATATAAATCTACATCTTTAGAAGTGTCTCCATTATTTTAATTTGGTCATTAAGGAGATGAAGAGCACTTGGATAATTTGGGCCTAATCCTTTCTTTTTTCTCTACTAGATGTATCCTTAACCATTGTTAGTTCCTCATTTTATCCATGTTGAAAAAATTATAAAGATTGTCCACATTCAATGAGTGGAACTCCCAAATGGATTATCTAACCGTTATGAATCAATTGTCACCCATGAAAAAAGTTGAACTGTCATACCTTATAAAATTTATTTTGCCTAATTTGAGTTGTCTATCAACTCTTGTAACATCATTCATGGTTGTTTGATGTTGCTATTACTTATACTTGAAGAATTCTTATATAAGTATCCAAAGATGTATCTTTGTAAAGGGTTGGAAAAAAGGAATACAATTTGTTATTAGAAAAAATAGATAGTATTGTACTTCTAATGAAACTAATAAAATATCTCTATTTTTCAAGTTCTCCAATCTAAGTTTTGTGCATGTGTGAGAAATATTTACAATTTATAAGTATATGTGAGTGATTGAAATGTTGAGTTTTTTTGTAAGCCGCAACCAACACATCCTTATGGCAATTGCCATGTTTCTAATCTATGGATAGTATTATCTATATCTTCAAGATATGTCAAGGCAAACCAAGGTATAGATAGTATTGGAAAAAAAACATCTCTTTTTCTTTACCATGCTTATGTTTTGCTCATTTTTTCATAATAATAAATCTTAGATTAGATATTTATTTTCAAGATATTTTGAACTTCTTGTTGTCTAATCTTTAGATTTTGAATTGACAATTATAATATTTACACAAATGTATATTTCATATTGTTATAGAGAAGCTAACCTTTAACCTATTTCAAACATTAGCTAATCCATTTTTTATCCAAATTTAAAAAATATATCTTTGTGGAATTCCAATAACCAAACAAGGCCTTTAGATAGGGATCACAAGCCTTGGAAACATAAAATCCGTTTCAAACAAGCACCAACCCACTCCCCACATTAATGCCAATCAATGCTTGTCAATTTACAAATCACAAGTTTTATTTTTTCCTTCGCTTCTCTCAACTTTCCATCATGTAAGGAACAAACACTTCTTCAACCAATGCTATCTTTCCAAATCACTAGTTTTATTTTTTCATTTCACTTGTTTGTACTTTTGACATTTTTCTCCTTTTATGGCAGATTTACATAAAAAGAAGGGCTCTACATGCTTTGAAACATATTCATGTATCATCAATTAATATCAGCAATTACCTCAACACTTTGGAGATAATTTTTAACCCCCTCTATTTCCATTGAAGTTGTTCTATGAAAAACCTTCAATATCTTAGCAAGAGTTTTTCACACATTAATGTCTAAATCACAAGAGTACATTAGTGTGGACTGCCCATGTTTAGTGAATAGACAAATAATTTGTAGAACAATAATGATTATGGTTTGAAAACATAAGTATATGGCTTGTTGAAATACAATTGTTCCCTATATTCAATGACAAGTCTATTCATTAAGAGTTTACTATATAGCTTATAGTAAATTAGTTTGAGGGACGAATAGGAGAAATGTCAGAGAACAATATAATTATATAAGATGATCAGCTTGTTATTTCATATGCATGAGTTATAATTTTGTTAAAATACAATGTGATGTTTATAAATGATTATCATTGTGATGCTATGGAAGTTTTATCCAAATGATGGAAAATTCTCGCCATGGAAGAAAAGTAAGTTGAGTATGGTAATGATGAATTGACCTAATGAAGTTTCACCTTTGGATGGAATTGATTACTCAAAGAGTGGATGTACACACATTGATGGGAATATAGAGATTGTTGTTGAATGCAAGCTGTGGTGCATTTTACTTGTAAAAGTACTCTAAAATAAAGAAATTGAATGATTAACTATGCTAATTATTTTATGTATAGCTATTCATGTAAGAGAATAAAGAAACCTATTAACCTTAATTTTTTTCATATATAAACACATTTATAATTATACTCATAATGCAAATAACATATTTTTTACCAATTTATATGTAGTCAGTAAATATAGCCTTCAATAAGATTTTGAAGTAACCAAATATTAAATATTCTCATACTCTAAACAAGCATTTCCAATTCTATTCAACAAAGTACATAATTTAATTAAACCGCTTGCTAATATACATCTAATTTAAAGTAATTAGTTTAAGTTCGACATTTTGAAAAGAAAAAAATTATAAGTCATCACTTCAAATGAATCAAGTCATGATATTATTTATTGTATTTACCTCAATTACTTCAGAAATTTAAGAATATGTCATCGATTTCCTTGAAATGTTTGGAAAATACTATTCCAAACAGTAAACCGATCATACATATTACATATGGTAAGAACGATAGCTCATAATTGGAATTTGACTTCAAATTTTGTTTGATTGGCTCCCTCTAATTGGATTTCAAGTAAGTACTTGTAAGATTAAGTTGGTCAAATTGGTCAATGCCAAAATAAATGAATTAGTTTTAAGTATCGAGATTGAATGCTTTTCTAGTCATGTATCCTACGTTCTGTGTTCTCCTTGAGAGCTGAAAAAATCCATCTTTACATCTATTACATCAAGTTGTAGAATTTCTGCAACACAGCCCAACAAAGACCCAACACTGCACATAGAACGAGAATCACGATTAGAACAATGAAGATTTTAATAAGAAATTGTTGACAGAGTTACATTGACTTAAAGAAAATTCTGCAGAAAATATGTACAAAGAAATAAAGCTAATGATATGTTGAATCCAAACTGCACTTGAGCACAAAGTGATAACAATGTTCCCAAATATAATTATATATGTTAAAGATTGAACTGAAGTCAAATTAATGGTGTCATGCTTGTGACAATAGCTTATTTAGTTTCTCTATGTCCACAGTGGTGATCTATTTGTCATAGTCCAATTTTGAGGATGATGTAATGCATATTAAATACACAATTTCACCTTTGACGAATAAATATTTTGAATCTTGCAACCCTACATGTGTAATTTGTAGCCTTTTATCATTTTTACTGTGGGGCAGTTCAAATGTTTAAATTGTCTAGGAACAATGGATACTTTTTAAACATATTGTTGGAAACCATACAGTTCAAACAAAGTGCCATATCAAAGGAAATGTATGTGGTCCTCGTTAAATATTATCTTGTGCTGTTGAATTGTTTGGATGCTAACC